>NW_028225179.1:2847061-2882061 GCF_052327205.1 Somniosus microcephalus
ATTGGCTCTGGCTTAAAGCCTTGATTTCAAAATTCCCACCATAATATTCAAATCCCACCATGGCATCGCCTCTTCCTATCTCTGTAAACTCCTCCAGCCCCACAACGCCCGAGTTATCTGCGCTCCTCTAATTCTGCCCTCTTGAGCATCGCTGATTATAATCATTCAACCATTGGTGGCCGTGCCTTCTGTTGCCTCGGCCCTAAGCTCTGGAATTCCCTCCCTAACCCTCTCCGCCTCTCTACCTCTCTTTCCTCCATTAAGACACTCCTTAAAACCTACCTCTATGGCCAAGCGTTTATTCACCTGCCCGAATTTCTCCTTATGCATCTCTGTGTCGTTTTTTGTCTTTTTATGCACCTGCGCAGTGCCTTGTGACGATTTACTACTTTAAAGGTGCTATGTAAATAAAAGTTGCTGTTATTGTTGTTGCTTCCAGCATCGAGTTCCCCTGCACTTGTGTCTATGAACAAGGATGCTTCCAATAGTGAGTCCCCTGTCCCGGTGTCTATGAACAGTGGTGTTTCCAGTAGTGAGTCCCCTGTCCCGGTGTCCATGAACAGTGGTGTTTCCAGTAGTGAGTCCCCCCCCCGCTGAATTCCGCCTCCCCCCGCTGAATTGTAAAACTGACTGTAAAAGCATCTATCGATATGTGAAGAGAAAAAGATTGGCGAAGTCAAGCGTAGGTCTCTTGCAGTCAGAATAAGGGGAATTTATAATGGGGAACAAGGACATGGCTGACAAATTTAACACATACTTTGTTTCTGTCTTCACAAAGGAGGACACAAATATACTTCCAGAGATTTCGGGAACATAGGATCTAATGAGAGGGAGGAAATGAATGAAATCAGTATTTGTAGGGAAATGGTATTAGGGACATTGATGGGATTGAAGGCCGATAAATCCCCAGGGCCTGATAATCTACACCTTGGTTACTTAAGGAAGTGGCCCTAGAAATAGTAGATGCATTGCTGGTCATCTTCCAAAATTCTATAGACTCTGGAACAGTTCCCATGGATTGGAGGGTAGCTAATGTAACCCCACTATTTAAAAAAGGTGGTAGAGAGAAAACGGGGAATTACAGACTGGTAAGCCTGACATCGGTAGTGGGGAAAATGCTAGAGTCCATTATAAAAGATGTAACAGCAGAGCACTTGGAAAACAGTGACAGGATCGGACAAAGTCAACATGGATTTACAAAAGGTAAATCGTGCTTGACTAATCTACTGGAATTTTTTGAGGATGTAACTGATAAAATAGATAAGGGACGTGGTGTATTTGGACTTTTAGAAGGCTTTTGATAAGGTCCCGCATAAGAGATTAGCGTGTAAAGTTAAAGCCCATAGGTTTGGTAGTAAGGTACTGACTTGGATAGAGAACTGGTTGGCAGACAGGAAGCAAAGAGTTGGACTAAACGGGTCTTTCTCTGAGTGGCAGGCAGTGACTAGTGGGGTACCGCAGGGATCGGTGCTAGGACACCAGTTATTCACAATTTAAATGATCTAGACGAGGGAACTAGATGTAATATCTCCAAGTTTGCAGATGACACAAAGCTGGGTGGGCATGTGTGCTGTGAGGAGGATGCTGAGAAACTCCAGTATGATTTGAACAGGTTGGGTGATTGGGCAGATGCATGGCAGATGCAGTATAATGTGGATAAATGCGAGGTTATCCACTTTGGTGGCAAAAACAGGAAGGCAGATTATTATCTGAACGGCAATAGATTGGGAGAAGGGGAAGTGCAACGAGACCTGGGTGTCCTTATGCACCAGTCGCTGAAGGTAAGCATGTAGGTGCAGCAAGCTGTTAAGAAGGCAAATGGTATGTTGGCCTTCGTAGCGAGAGTATTCGAGTTCAGGAGCAAGGATGTCTTGCTGCAGTTGTACAGTGCCTTGGCGAGACCACACCTTGAGCATTGTGTGCAGTTTTGGTCGCCTTATCTGAGGAAGGATGTTCTTGCCATGGAGGGAGTGCAGCGAAGATTCACCAGATTGATACCTGGGATGGCAGGAATGACGTATGAGGAGAGATTGGGTCGATTGGGCTTATATTCGCTGGAGTTTACAAGAATGAGAGGGGATCGCATTGAAACTTACTAAATTCTAACAGGACTAGACAGACTAGATGCAGGAAGGATGTTCCTGATGGTCGGGGAGTCCAGAACCAGGGGTCACAGTCTAAGGATAAGGGATAAGCCATTTAGGACAGAGATGAGGAGGAATTTCTTCGCCCAGAGAGTGGCGAACCTGTGGAATTCTCTACCACAGAAGACAGTTGAGGCCAATTCATTAAATATATTCAAGAAGGAGTTAGATATATTTCTTAAGGTTAAAGGGATATGGAGCGAAGGCAGGGACAGGGTACTGAATTTGGATGATCAGCCAGGATCTCATTAAATGGCGGAGCAGGCTCGAGGGCACGAATGGCCTACTCCTGCTCCTACCTTCTATGTTTCTATGGCCAGTGTCCAGGGGGTGGGGCCAGTGTCCAGGGGTGGGGCCAGTGTCCAAGGGGCGGGACCTGTGTCCAGGGGCGGGGCCAGTGGGGTCCTGGGTCCAGGGGGGCAGGGCCTGGGTCCAGTGGGGCGGGACCGGTGTCCAGGGGGCAGGGCCTGTGTCCAGGGGTGGGACAAGTGTCCAGGGGGCGGGACCTGTGTCCAGGGGCAGGGATGTAACTGGTAGAATAGATAAGGGAGAACCAGTGGATGTGGTGTATTTGGACTTTCAGAAGGCTTTCGATAAAGGTCCCGCATTAGAGACTAGTGAAGTGAAGCAGCGGCGCCCTTCATGAATTAAGGGGTTAACAATGCAGCTTGCACACTAGACACAGTTGAGACAGTGACCGGCAGAGATCAGATATATTGACCACAAGGTTTCGATGCTTTTGCAAGATCAGATGAAGTTGGCTCCGAAGCACCAACCACAAACTATGGAAGTAAAACCACACGGGGCACAGCAAGACAGAAATGCAGTCATGTGGTTTTACTAAAGGTTATCAACAGGTGAGATCATAAAGATCATGTGACAATAAAATATAGGCGAAAGATTGTGTGACGCGAGATAGGGAATTAGCCAGACAGCAACTGTGCACGCGGGCCTTAAGCCAATTAAAACAGTGTAACGGAATATGCACGAGGATACCACGACTTTTGAACGTATAAATATGTAACGCTTACTGTGTAATTTCGGAGAAGTTCTTACTGGTGCGCCAGTTAAAGATTGTCTCCCCACCGGTGTATTAAAGACCATTTGAATAATGATCTAATACACTTGTGTCGAGTGCTGGTTTAAAATACTCCACAACAGTGCGCTCACTCCTGAGGAAAGCCAAGATGCCGATAGGTTTGAGGATTTTCACTGGAAAATGGCCACAAGTAATGCAGCATTATAATGTACATTTCATCCAAGAGTGCTATTTATTACTGGGACTGGCCAACGACACACATCTCTACAGCCCTCTTTCTCTCTCTTTTGCTCTCTCACGCTCTCACTTTCTCTCTCTCTCTCTGCCCCCTTTCTCTACATAGGATATACAGCACAGAAACAGGCCATTCGACCCAACCAGTCGTGCTGTCATTTATGCTGCACTCGAGCCTCCCGCTTTTCCTCATCTAACTCTATCAACATTACCTTCTATTCCCTTCTCCCTCCTGGACTTATCTACCCTGCGCTTAAATACACCGATACTATTCGCTTCAACCACTCCCTGTAGTAGCGAGTTCCACATTCTCACCACTCTTTTTATCTCTCACTGTCTCACTTTCTCTCTTCTTGTCCCCTCTCTCTGTGTCTCCATTTCTGTCACTCTGCCCCATCTCTCTCACCCACTCTTTCTTTCTCTGTCCTCTATCTCTGTCTTTTTGCCTGTGTTTCGCTTTCTGTCTCCCCCTAATCTTCGTCTCTCTCTGTCGCTATCCCGCTGTCCTTCCATCTTGCCTATTCTTCTCTCCCTCTTGTCTCTGTCTGTCTCTCTTGCTGTGTTTCTATCTCTGCCTATTTTTCACCCCGTCAGTCTCTCGCTTTCTCCTGTCTTTCTTTCTGTATCCCTCCCTGCATTTCTCTCTGCTGTGTGATTCTCCCTGTTCCTCTCGCTCTGTTTCTCTCTCTCTCTGTTCTCTGTCTCACTCCCCTTCTCTCTCTTTTCTCTCACTGTCTCTCTATATCGCATTCTGTCTTTCTCTCTCTTTATATTTCCCTCACACTCTCATTCTCTGTCCCTCTGCTTTACTCTCTGTTCTTTCCCTCAGTCTCACTTTCTCTCTCTGTCTTTCTCTCCTCCTTTCTGTCTCTCCCATCTCTCTCTATATTTTCCTCTCACTCGCATTCCTTCTCTGTCTCTCTGTTTTTCTCTAACTGTCACTTTTTGTCTCACTTGATCTCTTTCTTTCTGCCCATCTCTCTCTCTCTCCCATCTCACTCTGCCCTCTCTCTGTTCCTCTCTGTATCTGTCTCTCTCCCTCTCTCCCTTCCTCTTGTCTCTGTCTCTCTTTCACTATCCTTCTGTCCCTCGGTCCCACCATCTTGTCTCTGTCTTTCTCACTATCCCTATGTCCCTCTGTCCCTTTATCTTGTCTATCTTTCTCTCCCTCTGTCTCCCCTTCTTCTCTTTCCTTCTGTATCTCCCCCTGTCATTATCTCTCTGTCTTTATTTTGTTCTCACCCTGTCTATCAATGTCTGTCTTTACCACCCTCTGTCGCTCTGTCTAAGTCTCTGCCACTATCTCTCCCTCTTCTCTCTCAGCTCTCTGATTCTATCTCTACGCCAACTCTTTGTTTCTCTTCCCTTATGTCACTCTGTCTCGCTCTCTGTCTCTCACACTCTCTTGATTTCTTTCTTTCTGACACACTATCTCCCTCCCTCCCTCCATCCCTCTTTTTCTATCACTCCTGGTCAGCAGTGCTCCTTGCTGGAAGGTGCTGATACTGAGTGTCTGGGCTGACATAGGAGATCAGATCCTTGGGGGGAGAAACATAGAAGATAGGAGCAGGAGTAGGCCATTCCGCCCCTCGAGCCTGCTCCGCCATTCAATGAGATCATGGCTGGCCATCCAATTTCAGTACCCTGTCCCTACCTTCTCCCCATATCCCTTGATCCCCTTAGCTTTAAGTAATATATCCAACTCCTTCTTGAATATATTGAATGAATTGGCTTCTACTGCCTTCTGTGGTAGCGAATTCCACAGGTTCATCACTCTCTGGGTGAAGAAATTCCCCCTCATTTCTGTCATAAATGGCTTACCCCTTATCCTTAGACTGTGACCCCTGGTTCTGGACTCCCCGACCATCGGGAACATCCTTCCTGCATCTAGTCTGTCCAATCCTGTCAGAATTTTATAAGTTTCAAAGAGATCCCCTCTCATTCTTCTAAACTCCAGTGAGTACAAGCCCAATCGACCCAATCTCTCCTCATACGTCATTCCTGCCTTCCCAGGTATCAGTCTGGTGAATCTTCGCTGCACTCCCTCCATGGCAAGAACATCCTTCTCCAGATAAGGCGACCAACACTGCACACAATACTCAAGGTGTGGTCTCACCAAGGCCCTGTACAACTGCAGCAAGACATCCTTGTTCCTGTACTCGAATCCTCTCGCTATGAAGGCCAACATAACAATTGCCTTCTTAACCGGCTGCTGCACCTGCATGCTTACCTTCAGCGACTGGTGCTTCGACCTACCTGTGGAGGGTGAGGGGGGCAGAAAGAAAGGAGAGATCAATGTAAATTCATCACTGATATTACCAGAGTTACTGTTCAATGGGGAGGGTCAATTGCATTTCACCAACAGGCCTCTAGGGGGAGAGGGGATGTGTTAGGCAATGGCGCCGCCTCCTGGTAGCAGGGAGTATTACAACTCAATATTCCTGGAGTGATACAGCACAGGACGAGGCTATTCGGCCCATCGTGCCTGTGCCCGCTGAAAGAGCTCTCCAATTAGTCCCACTCCCCTGTTATTTCTGCAAAGCCCTGCAAGTTTCTCCGCTTCCAGATAGATATCCAATTCCCTTTTGTAAGTTGCTATTGAATCTACTTCCACAGCCCTTTCAGATAGTGTATTCCAGATCATAATAACCCGCTGTATAAAAAACAATTCTCAGCATCTCCCTGTTATTTGAGGGAGTGAAGATTGAACCCCATTTGAAAGTCATCCTTTCTCTCCTGTTCCCATTGAACCGGTCAGTGTCCCGCGACCTTGAACCTGGGCAGATAAAGAGGAAGAAACACTGGAACAAGTATTTTGAAATGCGATGATATCGATCGATAGGCACATGCTGGTTTAAATGATGGATATGGTGTGTAAATGTGGCAGCTTTCAATTACAAGAAAACTACTTTAAATAGGCACAAACTGTTTTAATAGATCCATGGTTTAAAATTATTCATCCACTGTTTAAAGTTAGACTCGTTTTCTGAAATTTTAGACATGCCATTTCAATATATAGATATGTTGCATTAAATTACACACGCATATATATATATAGTTTCCACTAATGTTAGCTTATAAATAAAATATTGCCGATATACACTATGTTGAGAGATAAGATTACCCAGTTACATTGTACACAGGCTGCCTTTGATTATATACATGTTGCTTGGATTTATATTTCCAATCTTGTGAGTTACAGCGAGACCATTTTGTTCATACTTAATGTTTTAAATTATATAAATACTGATTTGAAGTATACATATAAAGCATTGAATTATATGCTGTGGATACTTAATTCAAAACACTCTCATATTGATATACATATCGATAAACAACAACTTGCCTTTACCTAGCGCCTCTAACGTAGCAAAACATCACAAGGTGCTTCACAGGAGCGATTATCAGATAAAATTTACCACCAAGTCACCTAATGAGATATTAGGACAGGTGACCGAAAGCTTGTTCAAAGAGGTAGGTTTTAAGGAGCATCTTAAACATAAGAACATAAGAAATAGGAGCAGGAGTAGGCCAATCGGCCCCTCGAGCCTGCTCCGCCATTCAATAAGATCATGGCTGATCTGATCCTAACCGCCAATCCACTATCACAGAACCATCTCCTGAATCTAACAGAATTAGACACACGAAATAGGAGCAAGATCAGGCTACCCGGCCCCTGGGCCCACTCCGCTACCCACAGGGCCATGACCGATCCGAACCTAGACTCAAGTCCAAATTCCTGCCCGCTCCCCGTAACCCTTAATTCTCTTTACTTCTAGGAAACTGTCTATTTCTGTCTTAAATTTATGTAATGATGTAGCTTCTACAGCTTTTTGGGGCAGCATATTCCATGGACCTACCATCCTCTGAGTGAAGTAGTTCCTCCTCATCTCAGTTTTGAAAGAGCAGCCCCTTATTCTAAGACTATGCCCCCTAGTTCTAGTTTCACTCATCATCGAGAACATCCTCCCCGCAGCCACCCAATCCAACCCCTTCACAATCTTATATGTTTCAATAAGATCGCCTCTCATTCTTCTGAACTCCAATGAGTAGAGTCCCAATCTACTCAACCTCTCCTCATATGTCCATCCCCTCATCCCCAGGATTAACTGAGTGAACCTTCTTTGTACTGACTCGAGAGCAAGTATGTCCTTTCTTAAGTATGGACACCAAAATTGTACGCAGTATTCCAGGTGCGGTCTCACCAATACCTTGTACAACTGAAGCAATACCTCCCTATTTTTATATTCTATCCCCCTCGCAATGAAAGCCAACATTCCATTGGCCTTCTTAATTACTTGCTGCACCTGCATACTAACCTTTTGAGTTTCGTGCACCAGGACCCCGAGATCCCTTTGTGTTTCAGTACTTTCCAGTTTCTTGCCATTACGATTTTTCCTGCCAAAGTGCATAACCTCACACTTTCCAGTATTGTATTGCATCTGCCAAATCTCTGCCCACTTACTTAGCCTGTCTATGTCCCCTTGCAGGTTTTTTATGTCCTCCTCACTCACTACTTTCCCTCCCATCTTAGTATCATCTGCAAACTTTGATATGTTACACTCGGTCCCCTCCTCCAAATCGTTAATATAGATTGTAAAGAGTTGGGGACCCAGCACTGACCCTTGCGGAACACCATTAGTTACTGATTGCCAGTCTGAGAATGAACCATTTATCCCAACTCTCTGCCTTTTGTTAGATAGCCAATCCTCTATCCATGCCAGAATATTACCCCCAATCCCGTGATTTTTTATCTTAAGCAATAATCTTTTGTGTGGCACCTTGTCAAATGCCTTTTGGAAGTCTAGATACACTACGTTCACTGGTTCACCTTTATCCACCCTATATGTTACTTCCTCAAAGAACTCCAGCAAATTTGTCAAACATGACTTCCCCTTCATAAAACCATGCTGACTTTGTCCTATTAAATTATGATTATCCAAATGTCCTGTTGCTGTCTCCTTAATAATGGACTCCAAAATTTTACCTACCACAGATGTTAGGCTAACCGGTCTATAGTTTCCAGCCTTCTGTCTACTGCCCTTTTTAAATAAGTGTGTTACATTAGCAGTTTTCCAGTCTGCCGGGACCTTTGCTGAGTCCAGGGAGTTTTGGAAAATTATTACCAATGCCAGATGGACTCACTTTGGAGCATCCACGATTCTGAGAGGGGTGTGGATAGCACATTTAGTGAGTTGGTCACACCGCAGGTTAAGGCCAGCGTAGACAGTACATGGGTGACCAAAAGGCAGAGCAAGGGCAGGAAGGTAGTGCAGAAATCCCCTGGGGTTGTCTCCCTTAGCAACAGGTTCACCGTCTTAGGTACTGTTGTCGGGGGGGGTGACGCATCGGGGGAAGGCACCAGCAGCCAGGCTCATGGCACCATGACTGGCTCTGTTGCAAAGAAGGGAGGGAAAAAGAGTGGCAGGGCTATAGTAATAGGGGATTCGATTGTAAGGGGAATAGATAGGGGTTTCTGTGGTCGCGACCGAGACTCCAGGATGGTATGTTGCCTCCCTGGTGCAAGGGTCAAGGATGTCTCGGCGCGGGTGCAGAACATTCTGGAGGGGGAGGGGGAACAGCCAGTTGTCGTGATACATGTTGGTACCAACGACGTAGCTAAAAAAAGGGAAGAGGTCCTACAAGTAGAATTTAGGGAGTTAGGAGCCAAGCTAAAAAGTAGGACCTCGAAGGTAGTAATCTCTGGATTACTACCAGTGCCACGTGCTAGTAAGAGTACAGAGAACAGGATAGTTAGGCTAAATACGTGGCTTGAGCAGTGGTGTAAGAGGGAGGGTTTTAAATTTTTGAGGCATTGGAACCAGTTTTGTGGTAGGTGTGACCTATACAAAAGGGACGGTCTACACCTGTGCAGAGATGGAACTGATGTTCTCGGGGTAATTTTTGATAAAGCAGTTCGGGAGCATTTAAACTAGTATGGCAGGGGGCTAGAAACCTATGTAGTGAAATAGAGGAAAGTGAAAGGCAGACAGAAATAAATGGTAAAAGGGTGAGGAACAAAAAACAAAGGGCCAAACTAATTCATAAAAAATGTGAGCATAAAAAAAGCCTGAGGGTTTTATACCTTAATGCGAGAAGCATCAGGAACAAGGTAGATGAATTAGCTGTGGAAATAGAGGTTAATAATTATGATCTAATTGGGATTACGGAAACATGGTTGCAGGGTGAGCAGGGCTGGGAGCTTAACATACAGGGGTATTCAGTATTTAGGAAGGATCGACAAAAAAGAAAGGGAGGAGGGGTAGCATTGCTAGTAAAAGAGGGGATAAATGCAATTGAAAGGAAGGATATTAACTCAGTTAATACAGAATCTATATGGGTGGAGCTAAGAAATAGCGAGGGGCGAAAAACATTAATAGGAGTGGTATATAGGCCTCCAAATAGTAAAATAGAGGTTAGGGAGGGCATCACGAGGGAAATTAGAGAAGCGTGCAATAAGAGCACAGCTGTCATCATAGGTGACTTTAACTTACATATAGATTGGACTAGCCTAATCAGTAAAAATAATGAGGAGGAGGAATTCCTTGAGTGTTTAAGGGATGGTTATCTGGATCAATATGTCGAGGAACCAACTCGGGAACAGGCTATATTGGACTGGGTACTGTGCAATGAGAAGGGACTAATCAGTAATCTTGTTGTACGGGGACCCTTGGGTCAGAGCGATCATAACATGATCGATTTCTCACTCGAAATGGAGAGCGAAGAAATTGACTCAGAGACTAAGGTCCTGAATTTAAACAAGGGGAATTATGATGCCATGAGACGGGAACTGAGTAGGTCTGATTGGACAACGTTCCTGAGAGGACTGGAGGTAGATAAACAATGGCAAACATTTAAAGATAGAATGACAAAATTGCAAAAATTGTTTATACCAATCTGGCATAAAAGGAAATCTAAAAAGGTGACTCAACCGTGGATAACAGGGGAAATTAGAGACAGCATAAAATCCAAAGATAGGGCGTATAAAATAGCCAAAAAAAGCGCCAGAGCGGAAGATTGGGAACAGTTTAAGATAGAGCAAAGGAGGGCAAAGGGCATGATCAAGAGGGGCAAAATAGCTTACGAAAATAAGCTGGCGGAAAATATAAAAACTAACTCCAAAAGCTTTTATAAATATATCAAAAGGAAAAGACTGGTGAAAACCAAAGTTGGTCCATTGCAGTCAGATACGGGGGAATATATAATGGGAAATAAGGAAATGGCAGATCAACTAAATGCATACTTTGGGTCAGTCTTTACGAAGGAAGACACAAAAAACCTCCCTGGGATATCGGGAAAAATAGGGACATTGGCAAAGGAGGAACTGACGCAAATCAATATCTCTAAGGATATGGTGTTAAGGAAGCTAAAGGGATTGAAGGTGGACAAATCCCCAGGGCCTGATAACATGCATCCTAGGGTACTGAAGGAGGTGGCCCTAGAGATAGCGGATGCACTAAGGATGATTTTTCAGAATTCATTAGACTCGGGAACAGTGCCGATGGATTGGAGGGTAGCTAACGTTACCCCACTATTCAAAAAGGGGGGTAGGGAAAAAGCAGGTAATTACAGACCTGTAAGCCTTACATCAGTTGTGGGCAAAATGCTGGAGTCCATCATTAAGGATGAAATAGCGGAGCACTTAGCAAATGGGGACAGGATAGGACAGAGTCAACATGGATTTACAAAGGGTAAATCGTGCTTGACTAATCTATTGGAATTTTTTGAGGGAGTAACTGGTAGAATAGATGGGGGAGAGCCAGTAGATGTGGTGTACCTGGACTTCCAAAAGGCCTTCGATAAGGTCCCACATAAAAGATTAGCATGGAAAATTGAGGCTCATGGGATAAAGGGGAAAGTTTTGGCGTGGATAGGGAACTGGCTGTCAGATAGAAAACAGAGAGTTGGAATAAACGGCTCATTTTCTGAATGGCAGGCAGTAACAAGTGGGGTACCACAGGGATCTGTCCTGGGCCCCCAGCTGTTCACAATTTACATTAATGACCTGGATCAGGGAGTCGGATGCAGCATTTCCAAATTTGCAGACGACACTAAACTAGGAGGTGGGGTGGGCTCAGAGGAAGAGACCAGGAAGCTCCAGAGCGATTTGGACAGACTGGGCGATTGGGCGGATAAATGGCAGATGCACTATAATGTGGACAAGTGCGAAGTTATCCACCTTGGGTGCAGGAACGGGAGGGCAAATTATTATTTAAATGGCAATAGATTGGGAGAGGGGGAAGTACAGAGAGACCTGGGTGTTCTTGTACACCAGTCACTGAAGGCGAGCATGCAGGTGCAACAGGCGGTCAAGAAGGCAAACGGTATGCTGGCCTTCATAGCAAAAGGGTTAGAATACAGGAACAGGGATACCTTGCTGCAGCTGTACAGGGCACTGGTGAGACCACACCTCGAGTACTGTGTACAGTTTTGGTCGCCTCATCTGAGGAAGGATGTTCTTGCCATGGAGGGGGTGCAGCGGCGATTCACCAGGCTGATACCAGGAATGGCGGGAATGACCTATGAGGAGAGACTATGTAGTTTAGGGATGTACACACTGGAGTTTAGAAGATTGAGAGGGGACCTCATAGAAGTGTATAAAATTCTGACAGGTCTAGACAGACTGGATGCAGAAGGAATGTTTCCCTTGGCGGGTGAGAACAGAACTAGAGGACATAATTTAAGGATAAGGGCTAAACCATTTAGGACAGAGATGAGGGGGAATTTCTTCACTCAGAGAGTGGTGAACCTGTGGAACTCATTGCCACAGAGGGCAGTGTACGCCAACTCATTAAATATATTTAAGAGGGAATTAGATATATTTCTACGGGCAAAAGGGGTTAAGGGTTACGGAGAGAAGGCGGGGACGGGATACTGAATTAAAGGATCAGCCATGATCTCATTAAATGGCGGAGCAGGCACGAAGGGCCGAATGGCCTACTCCTGCTCCTATCTTCTATGTATCTATGTATCCACAATCACTACCGCCACTTCCCTCAAGACCCTAGGATGTAAGCCATCAGGTCCAGGTGATTTATCCGCCTTGAGTCCCATTATTTTACTGCGTACCACTTCCTTAGTGATTTTGATCGTGTTTAGCTCCTCCCCCCCCCCCTTTAGCCCCCTGTTTGTCCAGTGTTGGGATATTCTTAGTGTCTTCTACTGTAAAGACTGATATAAGATATTCATTCAGTTTTTTTGTCATCTCCATATTTCCCACCATTAATTTCCCGGCCTCATCCTCTAAGGGACCAACATTTACTTTAGCCACCCTTTTTCTTTTTATATAACTATAAAAACTCTGACTATCTGTTTTTATATTTTTTGCTAATTTACTTTCATAATCTATCTTCCCTTTCGTAATCAATGTTTTTGTTATTTTTTGCTGTCTTTTAAAGTTTTTCCAATCCTCTATCCTCCCACTAGGTTTGGCTACCTTATATGCCCTTGTTTTTAGTCGAATACTATCCTTAATTTCTTTAATTAGCCACGGATGGCTGTCTTTTCTTTTACACCCTTTTCTTCTCAGTGGAATATTTTTTTTTTGGAAGTTGTAAAATAACTCCTTAAATGTACACCACTGATCATATATCGTCTTACCCTTTAATCTATTTTCCCAATCCACTCTACTCAATTCCGCTCTCATACCTTCATAGTCTCCTTTATTCAAGCTTAGCACGCTTGTTTGAGATCCAACCTTCTCACCCTCTAATTGAATATGGAATTCAACCATGTTATGGTCACTCATTCCAAGGGGATCCTTTACTCGGACATTTTTTATTAATCCTGTCTCGTTACACAGGACCAGATCTAAGGTTGCTTGCCCCCTGGTCGGTTCAGTTACATACTGCTCAAGAAACCCATCCCTAATACACTCAATGAAATCATCCTCAAGGCAGCCCTGCCCAATTTGATTTGTCCAATTAATATGATAGTTAAAATCCCCCATAATTATAGATGTTCCCTTATTACAAGCCTCAACCATTTCCTGATTGATACTCCGTCCTGTTGTGTATGTACCTTTAAGGGAATAACTGGTCTCAGACTGCAGTACCGGCAGTGACCACACCTGTACAAAAGGCGCTAGCAAGCCTCTGTAGTTTCAGTTTCTCGATTGACTCCATTCAGTAAAGACTTGTTTAAATCAACTCCTGCTGTCCGTGTCTCAATTATACATGGACATAATATTGGCGACGAGCAGATACGAAATTACCTACAGTCTGCACCACCTCCTGGGATCCATTCCTGAAGCGAAGTGAGCAGAGGTCGAGGCCAGAAGGAAGAAAGAAGCAGTAGAAATGGGTGTCGACCGTGGGCATCCGCCCCTGAGTCAGCTGAGTTGAAGATTGCTGGAGAAGCTGTCGAGAGCGGGGCCTGGTTCCTGTCGACGGTGCTTCAGCTAATCGGGCTGCGGCGGTCGTGAACTCAAGTGGGTGGCTTGCAATGGGGCCAAGCAGCATTGTCGGGCAGAGGAGAGAGAGAGAGGGTGGAGCACACAGGACGCGGCCGGTGCTACGAAGCCGGGCAGCGTACAGACCCGAGAAGAGGGAGGCAAGAGTCCCACAGGGTTGTTCCATGATGGGAAAATAATAACAAAACAAATATTAAATGCGCAGGAAACCGCGAGGAGCTGCAGGTTGCAACGGAAACCGCAGAAAGCAGCACTAGCAACAGCAGGGAAGAAGGCAAAGCGCGGGAGGAACCATCTTAATCAGTGGGGAAGAAGGCAAAGCACGGGAGGCACCATTTTGTTAAATTGGGGAAGAAGGCAAAGCGCGGGAGGTGCCATTTTAGATTTTCAAGATGCCGAAGACTGGCTGTATCACTGCCTTTGATAATACAATAGAGGACTGGACCACGTATGTGGAAAGAGTCGAGGTATATTGCGAGGCAAACGAAATAGCCGATGAGAAAAAGGCATCGGTATTGCTAAACTTAATGGGCGCTAGAATGTACGGCCTATTGCAGGACCTGATTACTCCAGCCAAACCGAAGGTGAAGAGGTTTAACGAAATTGTTGCTGTCCTACAGGAACACCTAAACCCTGCACCGCTGCTGATAGCAGAAAGATTTAAATTCCACAGGAGAACTTAGCTTAAAGATGAGAGCAATGCTGAGTACCTTACGGAACTACGCAAGCTATCAAAGCACTGCCAGTTCGGAGCAGGACTGGCAGATACCCTACGGGACAAATTTGTCTGTGGACTCCTGAATGAAGGAACACAGAAGAAGTTACTCTCAGAGAAAGAGCTGACGCTAGATAAGGCTTTCAGCGTGGCAGTATCGTATGAAGCAGCAGCCAGGGGAGCTGTGGAAATACAACAAAAGCCACAGGAATACGGCACCCACGAAATGACATGGGGATTTGCAAAATGTTATCGCTGCGGCAGAACTAACAATGACCAGAAGGACTGCTGGTCCAAGGACAAAATATGCAGGCAATGCGGAAAGATGGGACACATTGCACGAGTTTGCAGGTCTGGGAAGAAGACCAGTGACGACAAAAAGGCTACTAAGGAACCGTACAAGAAAGTACAAAAGATGACGGACAGTAGTTCCGAAGACCAGATGAGCGATAGTGAATCCGGGAACAAGAGACTAAGCTGTCTCAAACTTCACAATGTAATCGCAAAAGAGGATCACTGAACCATTTGGGTCACCCTCACGATAGCAGGGTCCCAAGTTAAAATGGAATTGGATACAGGATCAGCGCTAACCGTCATGAATTGACGAGACTACGAGCAGCTATTCTCACACATACACTTCAGAGAGACATCCATCGTCTTGACGACGTATACGGGGCAAAAAGTATACCCCAGAGGGAAAATAAGGGTGCCTGTCGAATACAACGGCAAGAAAATACGGAAATTGTATCTCTACATACTGCAAAATGGTGGACCACCGTTATTGGGACGTGAATGGATCAGGAAGATAAGCTTAGATTGGCACTCCATTCATGCAATGACGGTGGATGGTAAAAAAGATGAAGACGTCACTCCTGGACGATTGTCAACAATCTTAGCTAACGCCAAAGAGGTATTTCAACAAGAACTGGGCACTCTTAAAGGCGTAACTGCCTCGATAAAAATAGAAGAGATTGCAATTCCCACGTTTTTCAAAGCAAGACCGGTACCATATGCAATTCACCCAGCCGTCGAGGCAGATCTGGAGAATCTGGAGAAGGCAGGCGTGTTGTCTAAGGCTGAATGGAGCGAGTGGGCGACACCCATCGTTCCTGTCATGAAGAAAACGTTAAGCAATAAGCCTGAGGAGCCAAGGAAGGTTCGCATCTGTGGGGACTTCAAGGTGACAGTGAACCCAGTCCTTCACAGTACAATATCCTCTTCCAAGGATAGAAGACATCTTCGCCTCACTATCTGGAGGGAAGCATTTTACAAAAATTGACCTAGCACAAGCATATTTGCAGATGGAGGTTGAAGAATCCTCTAGGAAGTATCTCACGATAAACACTCACAAAGGTCTTTACCAGTATCATCGATTGGTATTCGGAGTAGCATCGGCTCCGGCGATATGGCAAAGAGCGATGGAACAAGCCCTGCAAGGGATTCCGGGGACTCAGTGTTACTTGGATGACATCCTAGTGACAGGTGAAGATGACAGTGAACACCTTAACAACCTAGAACAGGTGCTCACTAGACTACGGGAACATGGGCTACGAGCCAACTGCCCCAAGTGCGAGTTTTTTAAGAAACAGATATCGTATTGTGGCCACATGATTAGTGAAGAGGGGTTACATAAGTCCCCTGACAAAATTGAAGTGGTTGTTAAGGCCCTAGTGCCTGAAAATGTGTCGCAACTGAGGTCATTCCTCGGATTGGTGAATTACTACCATAAGTTTTTACCGAATTTGTCCACAATTCTGCAACCACTGAACACCCTACTACGAACGGGAGTAGCATGGAAATGGAGCAATGACTGTAAGCGGGCCTTTCAGAAGAGTAAGGACTTAATCACTTCAAGAGAAGTATTAGCTCACTACAACCCAGCACTGCCGATCAGACTGGCGTGTGATGCATCTCCCTACGGCATTGGGGCGGTACTGTCACATAAATTCCTTGATGGTTTAGAGAGGCCGGTAACTTTTGCGTCACGCTCGTTAACTTCCTCCGAGCGTAACTACGCCCAGATTGACAGAGAGGCCCTCAGCCTAGTGTGGGGGGTGAAGAAGTTCAATCACTACCTGCACGGTCAAACATTTACTCTACTAACTTCTTGTCTCCATTTGCAACCCTCAGAAGGGCGTACCGATAATGACAGTGCAACGGCTGCAGAGGTGGTCCCTTTTCCTAGGGGCA
Organism: Somniosus microcephalus; assembly: GCF_052327205.1. NCBI lineage: Eukaryota > Metazoa > Chordata > Chondrichthyes > Squaliformes > Somniosidae > Somniosus > Somniosus microcephalus. The sequence continues at coordinate 2,863,795 of NW_028225179.1, forward strand.
CACCAATATGACATCGAGTACAAAGGAACTAAACAGCATGGGAATGCTGATGGATTGTCGCGCCTACCGTTGCCGACGGTGGAAGAAGACCTTGCAGTGGATCCAATGGAGATATTCCACTCGACTATAGTCGAATGTCTCCCTGTGATGAATGCAAACATAGAAAAGGAAACACGAAATGACCCGACACTATCCCGGGTCTATGATTGATGTGCTATCAATTACTCATAAAAGACTGAGAGTTAAGAGAGTAACTAAAGGCTTATATTAACAAAAGAATGAAGGTCTGTCTCGAGTGGTCGACCGGTCCAGAAATGCAAAGGGCTGGGGAGCAGTCACCTTTATACTAGGACTTGTGGGAGGAGTCAGCCGAGGCATGTCCAGTCATGTACACAGTGGAATACAAACAGTGGTTTACCGCATTCACCCCTTGTTTAAAATTGAGTCCGGCGGGGTGAAGTGTATTAAAAGTTAGTGTATTGGAGTCTCTCCGGAGGTCTTGTCTGCCACTGTGATCGGCGTGGCGATGGCAGGGGTAGTGGAGCTTCCGGCGTCGAGTCCTGCGTGGGCTGTGGCACAGGCGTGTCGTCCTCGTAGATGTCGAGCGGGTCGCGGGGCCCAGGCCTGCCGTCTGCTGGGGCTGGATATCGGATCGTGGGGGGGGGTGGTAATGAGTAGTGGGTTACTGCGGACCCCGAGGGTGCAAGGTCTCTTATGGAGACTGTGTCCTCCCGCCCGTCCGGGTATGCAATGTAAGCATACTGGGGGTTGGCGTGGAGGAGGTCGACCCTCTCGACCAGGGGGTCCATTTTATGGGTCCTCACGTGCCTTCTCAGTAGGACCGGCCCTGGGGACGTCAGCCATGGCGGTAGCGATGTCCCCGATGTGGACTTCCTTGGGAAGACAAACATTTTCTCATGAGGGGTGGCGTTAGTGGCAGTGCAGAGCAGTGACCGAATAGAGTGGAGCGCATCGGGGAGCACATCCTGCCAGCGGGAGGTTGGAAGGCCCCTAGACTTTAAGGCTAGCAGGGCGGCCTTCCAAACTGTCGCATTTTCTCTTTCCACCTGTCTGTTCCCCCGGGGGTTGTAACTGGTGGTCCTGCCTGTGGCAATACCCCTAGTTAGCAGGTACTGACGGAGTCCATCGCTCATAAATGATGAGCCCCGGTCGCTATGGATATAGCTGGGGAAACCGAACAGGGTGAAGAGGTCGTTCAGACATTTAATGACCGTTGCACTGTACATGTCCGGGCAGGGGATGGCGAACGGGAAACGGGAGTACTCATCAATAATATTGAGGAAGTACACATTGCAGTCGGAGGAGGGGAGAGGCCCTTTAAAATCAACGCTCAGGCGCTCGAAGGGGCGAGTGGCTTTTATCAGGTGGGCCCTGTCTGGTCTATAAAAGTGCGGTTTGCACACAGCGCAGACTTGGCAGTTCCTGGTCATGGTCCTGACCTGCTCAATAGGGTAAGGCAGGTTGCGGGCCTTGATGAAGTGGAAGAACCTGGTGACCCCCGGGTGGCAGAGGTCATTGTGGAGGGCCCGCAGTCTATCGATCTGCGCGCTGGCGCAGGTGCCACGCGATAGTGCATCCGGGGGTTCATTGAGCTTCCCGGGCCGGTACAAGATCTCGTAATTGTAGGTGGAAAGTTCGATTCTCCACCTCAAGATCTTGTCATTTTTGATTTTGCCCCTCTGCTTGTTGTTAAACATGAAAGCATCTGAACGTTGGTCAGTGAGCAGGGTAAATCGTTTTCCGGCCAGGTAGTGCCTCCAATGACGCACAGCCTCCACAATCGCCTGGGCCTCCTTCTCAACAGCGGAGTGTCTGGTCTCCGGGCCTTGGAGGGTTCGTGAAAAGAAGGCCACGGGTCTCCCCGCCTGATTGAGGGTAGCGGCCAGGGCAAAGTCGGATGCGTCGCTTTCCACCTGGAAGGGGATGGATTCGTCCACTGCGTGCATGGTGGCTTTGGCAATGTCTTCCTTGATACGGTGGAAGGCTAAGCGGGCCTCTGCCGTCAAGGGAAAAGAGGTGGACTTGATCAGCGGATGGGCCTTGTCCGCATAGTAGGGGACCCACTGGGCATAATAGGAGAAAAACCCTAGGCACCTCTTCAGGGCCTTGAGGCAGTGGGGCAGTGGGAGTTCCATAAGGGGATGCATCCGGTCGGGGTCGGGGCCGATGACTCCGTGTTCCACAACACAGCCAAGGATGGCGAGGCGGTTTGTGCGGAATATGCACTTCTCCTTGTTATATGTCAGGTTCAGGAGTTGGGTGGTGCGGAGGAATTTTTCGAGGTTTGCGTCATGGTCCTGCAAGTCATGGCCGCAGATGGTCACATTGTCCAGATATGGGAAAGTGGCCTGCAACGCATTTTGATCTACCATCCGGTCCATCTCCCTTTGGAAGACGGAGACCCCGTTGGTGACGCCAAAGGGAACCCTAAGGAAGTGGTAGAGGCGGCCGGTTGCCTCAAAGGCAGTATACCGGCGGTCCTCAGGGCAGATAGGGAGCTGGAGGTATGCTGATTTCAGGTCAACGGTCGAGAAGATGCGGTACTGCGTGATCTGGTTGACCATATCAGCTATGCGGGGGAGTGGGTAGGCGTCCAGCAGGGTGTAGCGATTTATTGTCTGGCTGTAGTCGATGACCAGGCGCTGCTTCTCGCCGGTCTAAACGACCACAACCTGGGCTCGCCAGGGGCTGGTGCTGCCCTCAATAATCCCTTCCTTCAGGAGCCGCTCCACTTCGGTTTTAATGAAAACCCTGTCCCCGGCACTGTATCGCCTGCTCTTTGTGGTCATGGGCTTACAGTCGGGGGTGAGGTTAGCAAACAGTGGGGGGGGGGGTGACTCTGAGTGTGGAGAGGTTGCACCTGGTGCGCGGCGGGCAATTTGGGAGCTGCTGGCTGCGGACTGTGAGTGGGGGTAGGGGTCCACCGTACGCCATCGTAACATTTTTAAGGTGGCACTGAAAATCTAACCCCAGCAGGACGGCAGCGCAGAGGTCGGGCAGGACCAGAAGTTTAAAATGATCGTACATGGTCCCGTCTACTACGAGTGTCACTACGCAGTAGCCGCCGATGTGCGCCGACTGGGACTCGGAGGCCATAGAAATCTGCTGGTGCGCAGGCAGGACTGGGAGAGAGCAACACCGCACCGTGTCGGGGTGGATGAAGCGCTCCGTGCTCCCAGAGTCAAAAAGGCAGATTGTATCGTGGCCATTTACCTTAATGTCCATTGTGGAACTGGCCAGCTGATGCGGTCTCGCTTGGTCCAGTGTAACGGATGCCAGCGTAGGGGTCGGTGTGTCGCTGCGGGTATCAGTTGAGGCGGTGTTGGGGGCCTGCTGTGTTCCGGCTGTCATCCAAGATGGCGGCGTCCATGATCCCCATGTGGCTGGAGGCGTCCAAAATGGCTGCTGTACCGGTGGTTCGCACATGGCCGGGGAGGCCCAAGATGGCGGCCCGCATGGCCCACACGCGGTGCTGCTGGGGTTCGGGGTGGCTTTGGCCCTGCAGACGTTAGCGTAGTGTCCCTTCTTCTCGCAGCCCGAGCAGATCGCGTTTTTCGCCGGGCAGCGCGCTCTGGGGTGTTTTGCCTGGCCACAAAAGTAGCATTTCTGGCCTTGGGGCACTGCTGTCTGGCCTTGGGACACTGCTGCGGTAGTTGGGCCGTTGCTGGGGTGTGGCACGGTGCTATGAGGCTGTCCTACCGTGTCCCAGGCTGTCATTCCCCGCGGCGTCCACGGTGCAGAGGAGTAGGCATCCATGCCCCGGTAGGCTGCATCCAATGATAGTGCGAGTTCAGAGGCCTTGTTGAGGTCGAGGTCACTCTGCTACAACAGTCGCTGTCGGGTGTAATTGGATCTGTGGCCCGCTACAAAAGCGTCCCGGATAAGTTCCTCTGTGTACACGGCGGCCTTCACATCCTTACAACCACAGGCCCGGCCAAGCACAGACAGTGCCTGAAGGTATTCCACGGTCGATTCCCCAGGTTGTTGTTTACGACTCCCCAGAAGGTGCCTGGCGTACACTTCATTCACTGGGCGTGTGTACTGGTCCTTGAGGAGCTTGATAGCGTCCGTGTACGAGGTCGCGTCTTGGATGACTGAGTACACTCGGTGCTTCACTTTGGAGGTCAGGACATCCAGTTTGTCCTCGTCCGATTTGATTGCTGCGGAGGCGGTCAGGAATTTTTTGAAACACTTAAGCCAGTGAGTAAACTTGGTGGATGAGTCCGCCTCCCGATGATCTAAGTCCAGGCATGCTGGTGTGAGGATCTTCTCCATTATAAAAATGTTGTTAATAAAATTGATGCGCTATCAATTACTCATAAAAGACTGAGAATTAAGAGAGTAACTAAAGGCTTTTATTAACAAAAGAATGAAGGTCTGCCTCGAGTGGTCGACCGGTCCAGAAATACAAAGGGCTGGGGAGCAGTCACCTTTATACTAGGACTTGTGGGAGGAGTCAGCCGAGGCATGTCCAAGCATGTACACAGTGGAATACAAACAGTGGTTTACCACAATGATTTAATGGTGAAGGGATGGCCAGCACATGGCGAAGCACTGCTGCCAGCATTCTCGCCGAGAAGAGAACAGCTGTCAGTGTGCAGAGGAACCTTGATGTGTGGATCCAGAGTAGTAATTCCACCCAAATTGCAGGATAGAGTGCTGAATGAGCTTCATGAGGGTCATCTGGGAGGGGTAAAAATGAAGAACTTAGCCAGAGTGTTATTGTGGTGGCCGGGAATCGATAGAGAAATCGAAGAGATGACCAAGAGCTCTGCAGGATGTCAGAAGGTCCAAAACGCCCCACCACAAGCTCCTCTACATCCATGGGAGTGGCCCTCATTTCCATGGCAAAGGGTGCACATTGATTTTGCTGGTCCCTTCATGGACTCGATGTTTTTAATTACGGTGGATGCACATTCAAAGTGGCCAGAAGTAATAGAAGTGTCCTCAAACACCACAGAAAAAACTATCACAGTTTTACGAACCATATTCGCCAGGAATGGGCTGCCTGAACAGATTTGCTCTGACAATGGACCACAGTTTGTGTCTGAAAAGTTCTGGAGTTTCTTAAAGAACAATGGTGTTAAGCATTACACATCTGCCCCATATCATCCAACCACTAATGGATTGGCCGAGAGGTTTGTTCAAACATTCAAGAAGGCTATCAAGGCAATGTGTAATGAAGATATAACCCTACAACACAAGGTGGACAACTTCTTGTTTGCCTACCGGAATGCGACACATGCGGTTACCAACCAAACTCCAGCCATGACGTTCTTCAATCGAAGACGACGATGCCGCTTGGATTTGTTTAAGCCAAACATCCGAAGAGATGTGGAGAACAGGCAGTTTCAGAATATGAATGAAAGTCCGACCAGGAGTTTTAAGATAGGGCAGCCAGTTTTGGCCCGGGACTACCGCACTGAGAAATGGCAGCCAGGAACGATTTGTACACGGCAAGGACCTCTCATGTATACTGTGGACGTTGGAGAGAGCATTGTAAGACGCTATGCTGACCAGATTCTAGAGTCACTGGAAAACGTCAACCCCACACCACGATCTGATACACCTGGCGATGAAACCGACGTACCAATTGCAGCTACCACAGAATCAGTGATCTTGGAAGCAGATGAACCAAACAACGACATTGATCCAGACAGAATCAGGAAGCCTCCTCAAAGACTGAACTTATAATTGCTTAACCTCAACCAATGTATCTAGCAACCGTAATTGTGATTGTAATTAGTTATCATTTAGTTGTTAAATGAATGTTATGTACTGTTTATCTAAAAGGGGAGGAATTGTTGTGTATGTACCTTTAAGGGAATAACTGGTCTCAGACTGCAGTACCAGCAGTGACCACCCCTGTATAAAAGGCGCTAGCAAGCCTCTGTAGTTTCAGTTTCCCGATTGACTCCATTCAGTAAAGACTTGTTTAAATCAACTCCTGCTGTCCGTGTCTCAATTATACACAGACATAATACGTTCAATAGAGTTGCCACTGTTCGGAGGCCTATTGACTACGCCCACTACTGTTTTTTTCCCCTTATTATTCCTTACCTCCACCCAAACTGTTTCATTATCCTGATCTTTTGACCCAATATCATTTCTCTGTATTACAGTGATTCCTTCCTTTATTAACATAGCCACCCCACCTCCCCTTCCTTCCTGCCTGTCCTTCCTGATCGTTAAATAACCTGGTATGTTTAATTCCCAGGCATTGTCACCCTGCAGCCACGTTTCTGTAATGGCCACAAGATCATACCCATATGTAGTTATTTGTGCCATTAACTCGTCTATTTTGTTACGAATGCTACGTGCATTCAGATAGAGAACTTTCAAAGATGTTTTGTGACACTTAGTTCCTGCTTTTGCCCTTTTTATTACTTTACCTTTTACTCCATACCTTCTGCCCCTTCCTGACACGCTCTGGTTTTTAATTTCCCCACTGCTACCTAAGTCTATGACCTTCTCTGTTGTCATTTTTATTAATTGCTCTCTAGGAACCTCCCACCCACTAGTTAGTTTAAAGCCCTCTCTACAGCCCTAGTTATATGATCCGCCAGGACTCTAGTCCCAGCACTGGCCAAGTGAAGCCCATCCCAACGGAACAGCTCCCTCCTGCCCCAGTACTGGTGCCAGTGTCCAAGGAAGCAAAACCCATTTCTCCCACACCAGTCTTTGAGCCACGCATTTAACTCTCTAATTTTATTTGTCCTAGCCAAATTCGCTCGTGGCTCAGGTAATAATCCAGAGATTATTACCCTTGTGGTACTGCTTTTTAATTTGGCCCCTAGCTGCTCAAACTCCCTCAGCAGAACCTCCTTCCTTGTCCTATCTATGTCGTTGGTACCAACGTGGACCACGACAACTGGATCCTCCCCCTCCCACTCCAAGTTTCTCTCCAGTCAGAGGAGATGTCCTTAACCCTGGCACCGGGCAGGCAACACAGCCTTCGGGGCTCTCGCTCTCGGCTGCAAAGAACTCTATCTATCCCCCAAACGATACTATGCCCTACCACTACAACAATTCTTTTAACTCCCCCCACTTGAATGGCCCCCCGCTTCACGGTGCTGTGGCCAGGTTGCTCATCCTCCCTGCAGTCCCTGCTCCTGTCCCCACAGGGAGTAAGAGCCTCAAACCTGTTGGACAAGTGCAAGGGCTGCGGCTCCTCCAACACTACCTCCTGGATCCCCGTACCTGCCTCACTTCTAGTCACACCATCCTGACCCTGGCCACGGACTACATCTGAATTAATTAATCTAATTGGTGTGAATACCTCGTGATACACAGAGTCCAGGTAACTCTCCCCCTCCCTGATGTGTCTCAGTGTTTGAAGCTCGGACTCCAGCTCTTCAACACGGAGCCGGAATTCCTCGACCAGCCAACACTTACTGCAAATGTGATCACCGTGTGCATCAATGGTGTTCACCAGCTCCCACATATTGCAGCAGCAACACATCACCTGATCTCCCATTCTATGTAATTAATTACATTTATTAATATTATTCTTAAATACCCTCTGCCCCGATTCTAGATGGTGAATATCACACCTTAGAAACTATAAATCAAAGAGATTTAAGCTTAAAAATGGAGAAATACTTACCAACCAATCACTTACCCGCTTTCTGGTGACGTCACACTTGGATTACTTTTTACCTCTCTCCTTCCCTCCAAGTTCCGAGACTGGAGACTGGTCTCTGGGGCCTTTTATAGCCCCGCTCTGCCGCTCGAAATGCCCGCTGACGCTCTGAGGCCTTACCTGGTCTCTGTGGCCTTTTATAGCCCCGCTCTGCCGCTCGAGATTCCCGCCGACACTGAGGCCTTACCTGGTCTCTTGGGCCTTTTATAGCTCCACTGCTGCTCGAGATTCCCGCCGACACTCTGAGGCCTTACCTGGTCTCTGGGGCCTTTTATAGCCCTGCTCTACCGCTCGAGATTCCCGCCGACGCTCTGAGGCCTTACCTGGTCTCTGGGGCCTTTTATAGCCCCGCTCTGCCGCTCGAGATTCCTGCCGACGCTGTGAGGCCTTACCTGGTCTCTGCGGCCTTTTATAGCCCCGCTCTGCCGCTCGAGATTCCCGCCGACGCTTTGAGGCCTTACCTGGTCTCTGTGGCCTTTTATAGCCCCGCTCTGCCGCTCCAGTTTCCCGCCGATGCTGTGAGGCCTTACCTGGTTTCTGGGGCCTTTTATAGCCCTGCTCTACCGCTCGAGATTCCCGCCGACGCTGAGGACTTACCTGGTCTCTGGGGCCTTTTATAGCCCCGCTCTGCCGCTCGAGATTCCCGCCGACGCTGTGAGGCCTTACCTGGTCTCTGCGGCCTTTTATAGCCCCGCTCTGCCGCTCGAGATTCCCGCCGATGCTGTGAGGCCTTACCTGGTCTCTGGGGCCTTTTATAGCCCCGCTGCTGCCGCTCGAAATGCCCGCTGACGCTCTGAAGCCTTACCTGGTCTCTGTGGCCTTTTATAGCCCCGCTCTGCCGCTCGAGATTCCCGCCGACACTGAGGCCTTACCTGGTCTCTGGGGCCTTTTATAGCTCCGCTGCTGCTCGAGATTCCCGCCAACACTCTGAGGCCTTACCTGGTCTCTGGGGCCTTTTATAGCCCTGCTCTACCGCTCGAGATTCCCGCCGACGCTCTGAGGCCTTACCTGGTCTCTGGGGCCTTTTATAGCCCCGCTCTGCCGCTCGAGATTCCCGCCGATGCTGTGAGGCCTTACCTGGTCTCTGGGGCCTTTTATAGCCCTGCTCTACCGCTCGAGATTCCCGCCGACGCTCCGAGGCCTTACCTGGTCTCTGGGGCCTTTTATAGCCCCGCTCTGCCGCTCGAGATTCCCGCCGATGCTGTGAGGCCTTACCTGGGCTCTGGGGCCTTTTATAGCCCCGCTCTGCCGCTCGAGTTTCTCGCCAATGCTGTGTGGCCTTACCTGGTCTCTGGGGCCTTTCATAGCCCCGCTCTGCCGCTCGAGTTTCCCACCAATGCTGTGAGGCCTTACCTGGCCTCTGGGGCATTTTATAGCCCCGCTCTGCCACTCGAGTTTCCCGCCGATGCTGTGAGGCCTTACCTGGTCTCTGGGGCGTTTTATAGCCCCGCCCTGCCGCTCGAGTTTCCCGCTGGCACTGTGAGGCCTTACCTGGTCTCCGTCACATTCAAATCTGTCGTCATCACCCCTTCTTAAAAAATCCACCCTGGACCCCTCTGTTCTAGTCAACTACCGCCCCATCCCCAACCTCCATTTCCTCTCCAAGTTCCTTGACCGTGTTGTCACCTCCCAAATCCATGCATATCTTTCCTGCAACTCCAAATTTGAAACACTCCAATCAGGTCTCCGCCCTGCCACAGCCCAGAAATGGCCCATATTGACTGTGACCGTGTCAAACTGTCCCTCCTCATCCTTCTCGACCTGTCTACAGTCGTTGACATGACTGACCACTCCATCCTCCTCCAACGCCTCTCCTCTGTCAACCAGATGGGTGGGGCTTCAATCACCTGGTTCCATTCTTATCTCTCTAACAATAAGCAGAGAATCGCCTGTAATGGCTTCTCTTCCTGCCCACACACTATTACCTCCGTGTCCCCCAAGGGTCTATCCTTGGGCCTCTCCTATTTCTCATCCTCAGCGACATCATATGAAAACACAGCGGCAATTTCCACATGTACGCTGACGACACCCAGCTCTACCTCACAACACATCCCTCGACCCCTCCACTGTCTCTAAATTGTCACACTGCTTGTCCGACATCCAGTACTGGATCAGCAGACATTTCCTCCAACTGTATATTGGCAAGGCCGAAGCCATTGTCTTCGGTCCCAACCACAAACTCTGTTCCCTGTCCACCAACTCCATCCCTCTCCCTGGACACTGTCTGAGGCTGAACAAGACCATTCACAAATAAAAACAGACAATGCTGGAGATACTCAGCAGGTCAGGCAGCATCTGTGAAGAGAGAGAGGGAGAAACAGTTAACGCTTCAGGTCGATGACCTTTCATCAGAACTGGAAAAAAGCAGGAAATGGAACAGATTTTTAAGCAAGTGTAGAGGCTGGGAAATGGGGGAGAGGATGAAAGAACAAAAGGGAAGGCCTGTGATAGGACAGAAGGTGGGAGAGGTTCAGACAGATCAAGAGATGTTCAAGGCAGGAGATGGTAATGGGACAGGTAAAGAGACGAAGGATGGCTCTAGATGAAGTGTAAATTGTGCTGGCGGAATGAAAGACAGCTGCCACGTGGGAGAGAAGAAAGGACACAAACAAAAAACGTGGATACAAAATATACATATGATAATGGCTGAGGTTATGATCTGAAATTGTTGAACTCGATCTTGAGTCCGGAAGGCTGTAAAGTGCCTAATCGAAAGATGAGGTGCTGTTCCTCGAGCTTACGCTGAGCTTCTGTGGAACAATGCAAGAGGCCGTGGATGGTGAGGTCCGAGTGGGAGTGGAGCGGTGAATTAAAGTGACAGGTGAGCAGAAGCTCGGGGTCCCCCTTATGGACTGAACGGAGGTGTTCCGCAAAGCAGTCACCCAATCTGCGTTTGGTCTCCCCAATAGTGGAGATAAACCACATGACTGTGCTCCAATTGGTCATAGTGCGGCCGCAGTGCCCAGTGATTGGTTCAATGAGCTGTCCGTCACAATGTCTGCGAGCGGTTGCACTGTGCTAAGCCGCACTGTGATTGGTCCATCATCTTACGCGCTGCGCTCTGATTGGTTGAGAGCGCTGCCAGTCACATACCGGCCGCTCCGATTGGTCGCCAGACCTCCTCAGTGGGCGGGGATTGTCTGCGTTCCGGCGCCGATGGATCAGTGTTGAGTGCCAGCAGCAGGCAATGTCCCAGCCCACGGCCCTGGCTCCTAATCCAGCAGGGGAACTCCAGAGGGGAAGAAGGGGTTTGGGGCCGGGAATCCCTGCATGGCCCGGGTGTAAATCCCCGGCTCAGGGTTTCCAATGGGAGCTTCCTATGTAAACAAGTCACGCTGCAGTACCCCGCTTCCGCCAGTGGCGGTGTTGCGGCAACTCTTCAAACCCCCTGGCGTCAGCCTGAAAGCCCGGCCCCATTCAGTGGGTACTGGGCACAGGCTGGGCATGGAGCATGAGATCTTCCTGCTCTGTGTGTTGGGCTCAGTACCACACTGGGTGAGGGCAGCTCACTGGGCACAGGCCGGCCATAGAGCACCGGATCTTTCTTCTCTGTGTGTGGGGCTCAGTAACACAAAGGATGAGAGAGGGCAGCTCACTTAGCACAGGCCGGTCATGGAGCCTGGGATCTTCCTGCTCTCTGTGTGGGGCTGAGTACCACACCGGGTGAGAGAGGGCAGCTCACTCAGAACTGGCAGAAATGGAAATACATTTGGAATAAAAAGCTAGTATCAGTAATGGTAACCATGAAACTGTCGAATTGTCGTAAAAACCCATCTGGTTCACTAATGTGACGGAGGGCGTCGGAAGAGTCGCGGATGTAGGTGGGAAGTGATTGGACAAGGGGAGATAAAATAGAGTCGAGATAGGAAGAGTTAAGTTCCGTGGGGCAAGAACAGGCTGAAACGATGTGGTCGAGATAGGAAGAGATAATTTCCGAGGGGCAAGAGTCGAGATAGGAAGAGATAAGCTCCGAGGGGCAAGGATCGAGATAGGAAGAGATAAGTTCCATGGGGCAAGAATCGAGATAGGAAGAGATACGTTCCATGGGGCAAGAGTCGAGATAGGAAGAGATAAGTTCCATGGGGCAAGAGTCGAGATAGGAAGAGATAAGTTCCATGGGGCAAGAGTCGAGATAGGAAGAGATAAGTTCCATGGGGCAAGAGTCGAGATAGGAAGAGATAAGTTCCATGGGGCAAGAGTCGAGATAGGAAGAGATAAGTTCCATGGGGCAAGAGTCGAGATAGGAAGAGATAAGTTCCATGGGGCAAGAGTCGAGATAGGACGAGATAAGTTCTTTAACAGTTTAATACTTTAACAGTTTCCAGTTTCCTGGCCCCAACCATCTCATTTTCACCATGGACGTACAATCCCTCTACACCTCCATCCCCCACCAGGATGGCCTGAGGGCGCTCCGCTTCTTCCTTGAACAGAGGCCCAACCAGTCCCCATCCACCACCACCCTCCTCCGCCTGGCTGAACTTGTTCTCACATTTAACAACTTCTCCTTTGACTCCACTCACCTCCTCCAAAGTAAAGGGCCCAGTAATTCCGGTCCCAACGCGTGAGTACGGACAGGGTACTCACACGTGGGCCTGTTGGAAGTGCCAGATTTCAGCATGCACAGCGCATGCGCGGGAAACCGGCATTTCCTCCAAGGGGTTCAGAGGTCCAACCTGCAGAGGGCGAGAGAGAGATTTACCTGTAGTGCAGTGACATTGATAAACCTACAGAGGGCGAGCGAGAGATTTACCTGCTAGTGCAGTGACATTGATAAACCTACAGAGGGCGAGCGAGAGATTTACCTGTAGTGCAGTGACATTGATAAACCAACAGAGGGCGAGCGAGTGATTTACCTGTAGTGCAGTGACATTGATAAACCCACAGAGGGCGAGCGAGAGGTTTACCTGTAGTACAGTGACTAGTTACCTGGCTGGCGAGGTTGAAACAGAAATGCATTTCCTCCTAAAATGCGAAAAATTCAACACATCAAGAAACATATTATTCAACAAGCTAAGCCAAACAACCCCAGATTTCAAGGAATTGGATGATCTGTCAAAATTGAGATTAGTCCTAGGAGAAGGAGACAGACCATACCTTGGGGCCAAATATGTAACAACATGTCACAACCTGAGGACTGTTTAAAATTAAGACTGTTTAAAATTAATATTGAACGTACCAAATGAAGTACAAAGACTGTTTAAAATTAATATTGTTTAAAAGTAATATTGTATGTACCCAACAAATGTCAAACCGATTGACACCTACAGAATGTTGGAAAACTGTACCTTTTTGCTATGTAAGCTTTGGCAATATGGTTCTCTGTAAACTTTCATGCCAATAAAGCATTTAAATTGGAAATTGGAATTGGAATTGGATAAACCTACAGAGGGCGAGCGAGAGATTTACCTGTAGTGCAGTGACATTGATAAAACAACAGAGGGCGAGCGAGAGATTTACCTGTAGTGCAGTGACATTGATAAACCAACAGAGGACAAGCGAGAGAGTTACAAAAATATGTATTGGAAGTTGAGCATATCTTTGGTTCTGGTGACCCACATTTCACGGCATATGTCCAGGTGCTGACACAGATAAACGGATGCACAACACACACTGCACAGGGGAAAGCTGAGGGAACTCAGGGTTAAGCAGGGGAGCCAGCCACACACAGAATGAGGTAGGCAAGCACAGAATTGGAGCTGGGAATAAGAACCATTAAACAAGATTTCTTGAGCAAAGGGGGTGTGGGAGGAAGCAGCAGCCTCAGACAGGGAGGGTGATGTCCCTGTTGCAGGTGAGTGGAGGGAGGCCTCTCCAAGGTCCATCAGTCCTCGGCTGTGTCTGTCTGCCTGCAGTTAGGGGTCTGGGGGAAGGGCAGTGTTGGCCAGAGACAGGAAGGAACCATTTGGGAGGCCAGCACATGGCCAGGACTACCCCACCCCCCGGAGATAGGCAGACTCAACTTGGACTGACCCACACCTGGGGGGCGGGCTTCAGGTGGAGGAAGCAGCAACCTGATAGGTTGGGGGGCTGTGGAGTGGGAGGAGGTAAGTTTGAGTGACAGGTCTGGACTATTAAAAAGGTTGACCCATGTGCGTTTCAGTCTTTCTGACTGCGGGATGGTGCTTTCATATTTGGTGAGTGGCTGTTTTGACTGTAATTTACAGTAAGTGTTCAGGTAATGTAGTATTTTGTGTCTCTTTAGTGTTGAAACCATTTCTGAGTGTCCAGGTAATGAATGTTGGTCTGTGTGTCTGTGTGAACCGGGTCCCTTTGGCCATTCTGTGTTAGTGTGTGTGAGATTCTCTGGTGTGAGCGAGTCCTGTCTCAATCTCTCTCTCTCCCAGCCCCTCTCTCACTGCTGCAGGCTCGGTCCCGGTGAAAGGATGGATGGATGGAAGAGAGATCAGGCCGGCTGTTCCATTGGTGCCATGTGGGATGGTGAGATTCAATCTTTAATCTCTCTCTCTCTCTCTCACTCACTTACTCACTCACTCACTCACTTTTCACTCCACGCTGCCTGCTTGCTTCGGGTTGTGTTCCCAGGTGTTGGGAGGAAGATTTCTGAGCTGTGGCTCCAGGTGGACGGGTGGAGATCGGGAGGAGGCGCAGACCAGGTGTGACCGTCAATCTCGCGCGCTCTCTCAATCTCGCGCTCTCTCAATCTCGCGCTCTCTCAATCTCGCGCTCTCTCAATCTCGCGCTCTCTCAATCTCGCGCTCTCTCAATCTCGCGTTCTCTCAATCTCGCTCTCTCAATCTCGCTCTCTCAATCTCGCTCTCTCTCAATCCAATTCCAATTCAAATGCTTTATTGGCATGAAAGTTTACAGAGAACCATATTGCCAAAGCTTACATAGCAAAAAGGTACAGTTTTCCAACATTCTGTAGGTGTCAATCGATTTGACATTTGTTGGGTACATACAATATTACTTTTAAACAATATTAATTTTAAACAGTCTTTGTACTTCATTTGGTACGTTCAATAATAATTTTAAACAGTCTTAATTTTAAACAGTCCTCAGGTTGTGACATGTTGTTACATATTTGGCCCCAAGGTATGGTCTGTCTCCTTCTCCTAGGACTAATCTCAATTTTGACAGGTCATCCAATTCCTTGAAATCTGGGGTTGTTTGGCTTAGCTTGTTGAATAATATGTTTCTTGATGTGTTGAATTTTTCGCATTTTAGGAGGAAATGCATCTCTGTTTCAACCTCGCGGGCCAGACATTGATCGCATATTCTATTCTCTCTAGGCTTCCAGGATTTCTTGTATCTGCCTTTTTCAATTTCCAGTTGGTGGTCGCTTAGTCTGTACCTGGTGAGGGTCTGTCTCTGTTTTGTGTCTCTGATGGTCGTGAGGTATTCTGCCAGTTTATATTCTCTTTTTAGGGCCCGGTAACATTCTAATCTGCTTTGGCTTTCGGTTACTTTGTTCCAATGTTCCAGGTAGGTTTCTTTGCATTTTTTAATGATTTGGTTCACTCGGATTGGTGTTTGGACGGCTGTGTTGGTCTGGGGCTGGTCAGGGTCCGGCTGAGTACTTAGTTTCAGTAGCAGCTGACTCAGGGGACTCTTTTCTGGGTTTAGCTCTTGGGTCTGAAAGGCTTTGAAATGAAGGGTGTCTGGGGAGCTAGATTTGAGGTGATTTAGGAAGTTTAGTGCTCGTTTTTGGATGTTTATTATCAGTGGGTATCTGCCTAGTTCGGCTCTGCATGCATTTGTTGGCGTTTTTCTTTGGGTGCGAAGGATGCTTCGGCAGAATTCTGCATGTAAGGCTTCTATTGTGTGTTTTTCCCATTTAGTGTAGCTTTGGTGATTTAGCGGGCCCCATACTTCACTACCGTGCAGTGCAATGGGCAGGATTATGCTGTCAAATATTTTGAGCCAGATTTTGATTGGGATTTGGATGTTGTAGAATTTTCTTTTTATTGCATATAGGGCTCTTCGGGCTTTTTCTTTTAGTGCATTCACTGCTATGCTGAAGCTCCCTGATGCTGTAATAGTTAGACCAAGGTAGGTGTAGCTCATAGTGTGTCCTATAGTGGTATCACTGAGGGTAAACTGGTATTTGTTTTCCTGACATCTGGGCCTTTTTTGAAAAATCATGATGTTGGTTTTCTTTAGATTTACTGTTAGAGCCCAATTTTGGCAGTATTTGTCGAGTAGGTCTAGTTGTTGCTGTAATCCCTGTTCTGTGGGAGACAGCAGAACCAGGTCGTCCGCATAGAACAGGGATTTCACTTCTCCATCCAGGAGACGGAGACCTGGTGACTCGCTTTGCTCCAGCATGTCTGCTAATTCATTTATGTATATGTTAAACAGGGTCGGGCTCAAATTGCAGCCCTGCCGGACGCCTCTTCTCTGGGTGAAGAAATCGGTGCGTTTGTCTCCAATTTTGACCCCGCATTTGTTTTTCAGATACATTGATTTAATAAGGTCATAGACTTTGCCCCCTATTCCACACTGAAGAAGTTTATAATAGAGCCCTTCGTGCCATATAGAGTCAAAGGCTTTCATGAAGTCGATGAAACAGGCGAATATTTTCCCATTTTTTGTTTGGTGTATATGTTTTCCAATGAGGGTGTGAAGGGTATAGATATGGTCGGCGGTGCGGTGTTTTGGAAGAAAGCCTATTTGGTTTTTTCTGAGGATATTATGTTTGTTAAGAAAATCAAGTAATCTACTATTTAGAATACTGCAGAATAACTTCCCTAGACAACTGTTGACACAGATGCCGCGGTAGTTATTTGGGTCTGATTTGTTTCCACTTTTATATATGGGGGAGATTAGTCCTTGGCACCAGATATCGGGAAAACAGCCTGAACGTAATATGATGTTGAATAATTTGAGTACCGCAACCTGCATCTCCATATTGCTGAACTTGAGCATTTCATTTTTGATGTTGTCTGGGCCACAGGCTTTCTTTAGGTGGAGAGATTTTGTTTTTGTGGCCAGTTCTTTCCATGTGATTGGGGAGTCTAGAGGGTTTTGGTTGTCTTTAATTGTTGCTTCTAATGTGTGGAGTTTTTCTGTGACCTGATGTTGACTTGGGTTTGTTTCGTTTATTGGGATGTCTTTGTAGAGGTTTTCAAAATGTGTTCTCCAGATGTCGCCATCTTGGATTGGTAATGCTTGCAATTGTGTTGTACTCAGGTTATTCCACATTTCCCAGAATTGTTTTGGATTGGTGGAGTTTTCAATTTCTTCGAGTATTTTGTGGGTATAGTTTTGTGTTTTGTTCCTAATGGTGTGTTTATATCTTTTGAGGGTTTCATTGTATCTAGTACGTAGGTCCGGATTGTTTGGTTGGCGATGCTTTTGGTTTGATATTTTTCTCAGGTCTTTTCTGGCATTTTTGCATTCGTGGTCAAACCATTTCTTATTTTTATTTTGTCTTTTGTGACGCTTCCTCTTCTGTTTCACAAAGTCGGCTTTTACAGCTGCCTCATGGAAGATCATATTTATATCCTCTATGGCCATGTTTACACCATCTCTGGTGATCTCGTATGGGTTTTCTTTAAATTTTGATATTTTACTTGTGATATCAGGTGACTTTAGTGCTGTGATGAATTTTTCTCCACTGTCTGGGGCCCATCTGTATGTCTGGTTTATTTTATGGAGCTTACTGGGTTCCTTTTTCGTGTCTGTAGTTTGGGCAGAAAGTTTAAGGTACATATTTATTTGGTTATGGTCTGAGAGGGGGGATTGCTGCCTGACAGTGAATGAGTTGATATCGCAGGGGTCCAGGTCAGTGATTGTATAGTCCACCACACTAGACCCAAGATTTGAGGAGTATGTGAGTCTCCCTAGGGAGTCCCCTCTGAACCTACCGTTAACTATGTACAGGCCTAAGGCTCGGCAGAGTTGCACTACCTCCCTACCGCTTTTATTTATTTCACGATCAAGGTTGTTCCGATTTGCGATGGCTGGTGTGACATCTAAAGGGGTCTTGCCAAACACATGGTTGTTTCCCTGTGGGTCTATGAAGTCAGGTTCACAACCGGTCCTTGCATTTAGGTCCCCACATATTATCACCTTTCCTTGGGCCTGGAAATGGCTGATTTCCATGTGGAGAGTATCAAATAACTCCTCTTCGAAATATGGCGATTCTATTGGAGGTATGTAGATCGCACATAAGTAAACATCTTTTTTTGCTATTCTTATATTTTTATCTAGTTTTAGCCATACGTGTGATTTTCCCTGTTTTACCGGTGAGATGTGTTTGTCCAGTTCTCCCTTATACCACACCAATATTCCCCCGGAGGTTCTGCCCTTGCGTGTTTTAGTGTCTCTCTCTCTCTCTCTGTCCCTCTCTCTCTCTGTCCCTCTCTCGCTCTGTTCCACTCTCTCTGTCCCTCTCTCTCTCTCTGTCCATTTCACTCTCTGTCCCTCTCTCTCTCTGTCTCTCTCTCTCTGTCCCTCTCTCTCTGTCTCTCTATCTCTCTCTCCCTCTCTCTCTATATATATATATATATCTCTGTCCCTCTCTCTCTCTGTCCCTCTCTCTCTGTCCCTCTCTCTCTGTCCCTCTCTCTCTCTGTCCCTCTCTCTCTCTGTCTCTCTCTCGCTCTGTCCCTCTCTCTCTGTCCCTCTCTCTCTCTGTCCCT
>NW_028225179.1:2887061-3383065 GCF_052327205.1 Somniosus microcephalus
GCAGAACCAGGTCGTCCGCATAGAACAGGGACTTCACTTCTCCATCCAGGAGACGGAGACCTGGTGACTCGCTTTGCTCCAGCATGTCTGCTAATTCATTTATCTCTCTGTCCCTCTCTCTCTCTGTCCCTCTCTCTCTCTGTCCCTCTCTCTCTGTCTCTCTCTCTCTCTGTCTCTCTCTCTCTCTGTCCCTCTCTCTCTGTCCCCCTCTCTCTCTGTCCCCCTCTCTCTGTCTCTGTCTCTCTCTCTCTCTCTCCCTCTCTCTCCCTCTCTCTCTCTGTCCCTCTCCCTCTCTGTCTCTCTCTCTCTCTCTCTCTGTCCCTCTCTCTCTCTGTCCCTCTCTCTCTGTCCCTCTCTCTCTCTCTCTGTCCCTCGCTCTCTCTGTCCCTCGCTCTCTCTGTCCCTCTCTCTCTCTGTCCCTCTCTCTCTGTCTCTCTCTCTCTATCTCGCTCTGTCACTCTCTCTCTCTGTCTCTCTCTCTCTCTGTCCCTCTCTGTCTCTCTCTCTCTCTGTCTCTCTCTCCCTGTGTCCCTCTCTCTCTGTCCCCCTCTCTCTCTGTCCCTCTCCCGCTCTGTCTCTCTGTCTCTCTCTCTGTCCCTCTCTCTCTGTCCCTCTCTCTCTGTCTCTCTCTCTCTCTCTCTCTGTCCCTCTCTCTCTCTGTCCCTCGCTCTCTCTGTCCCTCTCTCTCTCTCTCTCTCTCTATCTCGCTCTGTCTCTCTCTCTCTCTGTCTCTCTCTCTCTCTGTCCCTCTCCGTCTCTCTCTCTCTCTCTCTGTCCCTCTCTGTCTCTCTCTGTCTCCCTCTCTCTCTCTGTCCCTCTCTCTCTGTCCCTCTCTCTCTCTGTCCCTCTCTCTCTCTGTCTCTCTCTCTCTCTCTCTCTCTCTCTCTCTGTCTCTCTCTCCCTGTCCCTCTCTCTCTGTCCCTCTCTCTCTCTTTCTCTATCTCTCCCTCTCTCTGTCCCCCTCTCTCTCTGTCCCTCTCTCTCTCTGTCCCTCTCTCTCTGTCCCTCTCTCTCTCTCTCTCTCTGTCCCTCTCCCTCTCTGTCCAATTCCAATTCCAATTCCAATTAAAATGCTTTATTGGCATGAAAGTTTACAGAGAACCATATTGCCAAAGCTTACATAGCAAAAAGGTACAGTTTTCCAACATTCTGTAGGTGTCAATCGGTTTGACATTTGTTGGGTACATACAATATTACTTTTAAACAATATTAATTTTAAACAGTCTTTGTACTTCATTTGGTACGTTCAATATTAATTTTAAACAGTCTTAATTTTAAACAGTCCTCAGGTTGTGACATGTTGTTACATATTTGGCCCCAAGGTATGGTCTGTCTCCTTCTCCTAGGACTAATCTCAATTTTGACAGATCATCCAATTCCTTGAAATCTGGGGTTGTTTGGCTTAGCTTGTTGAATAATATGTTTCTTGATGTGTTGAATTTTTCGCATTTTAGGAGGAAATGCATTTCTGTTTCAACCTCGCCAGCCAGACATTGATCGCATATTCTATTCTCTCTAGGCTGCCAGGATTTCTTGTATCTGCCTTTTTCAATTTCCAGTTGGTGGTCGCTTAGTCTGTACCTGGTGAGGGTCTGTCTCTGTTTTGTGTCTCTGATGGTCGTGAGGTAGTCTGCCAGTTTATATTCTCTTTTTAGGGCCCGGTAACATTCTAGTCTGCTTTGGCTTTCGGTTATTTTGTTCCAATGTTCCAGGTAGGTTTCTTTGCATTTTTTAATGATTTGGTTCACTCGGATTGGTGTTTGGACGGCTGTGTTGGTCTGGGGCTGGTCAGGGTCCGGCTGAGTACTTAGTTTCCGTAGCAGCTGACTCAGGGGACTCTTTTCTGGGTTTAGCTCTTGGGTCTGAAAGGCTTTGAAATGAAGGGTGTCTGGGGAGCTAGATTTGAGGTGATTTAGGAAGTTTAGTGCTCGTTTTTGGATGTTTATTATCAGTGGGTATCTGCCTAGTTCGGCTCTGCATGCATTTGTTGGCGTTTTTCTCTCTCTGTCTCTCTATCTCTCTGCCTCTCTCTCTCTCTCTGTGACCCTCTCTCTCTCTGTCCCTCTCTCTCTGTCCCTCTCTCTCTGTCCCTCTCTCTCTGTCCCTCTCTCTCTCTCTGTCCCTTTCACTCTCTGTCTCTCTCTCTCTCTCTCTGTCCCTCTCTCTCTCTCTCTCTATCTCTCTCTCTCTCTATATATAAATATCTCTGTCCCTCTCTCTCTCTGTCCCTCTCTCTCTGTCCCTCTCTCTCTCTCTGTCCCTCTCTCTCTCTGTCCCTCTCTCTCTCTGTCCCTCTCTCTCTCTGTCCCTCTCTCTCTCTGTCCCTCTCTCTCTCTGTCCCTCTCTCTCTGTCCCTCTCTCTCTCTGTCCCTCTCTCTCTCTGTCCCTCTCTCTCTCTGTCCCTCTCTCTCTCTGTCTCTCTCTCTCTGTCTCTCTCTCTCTGTCCCTCTCTCTCTCTGTCCCTCTCTCTCTCTGTCCCTCTCTCTCTCTGTCCCTCTCTCTCTCTGTCCCTCTCTCTCTCCGTCCCTCTCTCTCTGTCCCTCTGTCTCTCTGTCCCTCTCTCTCTCTCTCCCTCTCTCAAATCCATTCAGTTCAATTCAAATCGCTTTATTGGCATGATAAGGTACATCTTATGTTGCCAACGCATCAAAATACATTCATGGTTGAACACATAAACGCAGATCTATTCGTACAGTGTATAAACAGATATATCCCTGAGTGTATAACAATACATTTGCATTATTTATATATACTCTTTTCTTAGGTTTACTGGTTGTCCCTCTGTTTATGGCAAGCTGTAACATAGTGTGCCACTAGTGTTACACAGTTTCTCTCTTCCCCTAGTAGGTATAGGAGTTTTTGGTCGTCATTCAAATTTCTGAATTCAGGGCATATTTGTGAGAATTTTTGGTAGAAATTCTCCCTGATGCCCTGATATTTTCCACAGGCTGTGAGGAAGTGCATCTCTGTCTCCACCACTCCCTGACTGCAGTGAGAACATATCCTGTCCTCTCTTGGCAGCCTGGTCTGCCTGTGTCTGCCTTTTTCGATCGCCAGGCTATGTTCGCTATGTCTGTACCTTGTCAAGGTTTTTCTCAGTTTGTTATCCTTTACCATGGTCAGGTACTCAGCCATGTTGTATTGTCTGTTAAGTGCCAAGTAGCAATTGAGTTTGCTTTGGGTTTTTGATGTTTCTGCCCAATATGACAGGTATTTTTCCTTTTGTTTAGTGACAATTTTGTTGGGTCGAATTCTCTGTGTTACGATGTCTCTGTCCTGGGGCTGGTTATTGTTAGTAGTGTTAGTGGTTGCTTCACTGAATCCCAGGACTAGTTGACTGAGGGAGTTATTCTTTATGGTCCTCTCTTGGCATTTCAAGGCTTCGTAATGATAGCAGTGGGGGTTGCTCATTTTTAGGTGTTTCCAAAATTTGGTGGCTCTTTTTTAGATAGTAATTATTAGTGGAAATTGGCTGAGTTCTGCCCTGCATGCATTGTTTATGGTTTTCCTTTGAGTCCGGAGGATACTTTTACAGAATTCTGCATGTAGGATCTCAATTGGGTGTTTGTCCCATTTTGCAAATTCTTGTTGTGTTAGCGGTCCCAACACTTCACTGCCATAGAGTGCAATTGGTTCAATTACTGATTTGAAAATTTTGAGCCAAATGCTAATTGGGATTTCTATTTGGATTGGTCTTTTAATGGCATAGAAGGCCCTTCTTGCTTTCTTTTTCAGTTCATTCACAGCCAGTTTGAAATTTCCCGTAGGGCTGATTTTAATGCCCAAGTCTGTATAGTTAGTGGTTTGTTCGATTTTAGTTGTTCCTAGTGTGAGATTTATTTTGGGTCCCTGATGTCTGGATCTTTGCTGGAACACGAGGACTTTGGTTTTTTGGAGGTTTACTGTCAGGGCCCAGGTCTGACAGACCGACTCCAGCAGATCCAGGTTCTGCTGTAGACCCTCCTTAGTTGGTGACTGCAGAACCAGGTCGTCTGCATAGAGGAGGAATTTAACCTTGGATTCATATAGGGTGAGGCTGGGTGCTGTAGATTGTTCAAGTAGTTTTGCCAATTCATTTATGTAAATATTAAAGAGTGTTGGTGAGATTGGCGAGCCCTGCGTCCGCCCCCCCCCCCCGCCCCTGTGGGAAGTATTTTGTATGTTTGTCTCCAATTTTAACTGCACATTTGTTGTTTTTATACATTGATTTAATTACATCATATGTTTTTCCCCCTCCCCCGCTTTCGATAATTTTCAGGAATAGGCCGTCGTGCCAGATGGAATCGAAAGCCTTCTGGAAATCTACAAAGCATGCGTAGATTTTGCTTTTGTTATGGTGAACGTGTTTGTCAATTAGGGTCTGTAGGGTGAAGATATGATCTGATGTTCTATAGTTTGGCAGGAATCCAATTTGGCTTTTACTCAAGACACTGTGCTCCTCAAGGAAGTTTATAAGTCTTTTGTTTATGATACTACAGAAAACCTTCCCCAGGTTACTGTTTACACAGATGCCTCGATAGATATTTGGGTCACCTTTATCCCCACTTTTGTATATGGGCGTTATGAGTCCTTTGTTCCAGATATCAGGGAAGTAACCGACACTCAGAACCAAGTTGAAGAGTTTCAGTATAGCCAATCTCATTTTATCGTCCGTGTGTTTAATCATCTCGCTTAGGATGCCTTCTGCCTGCAAGCCTTTCCTGGTCGCAGGTCCTTGAGTTTTTCCATTAGCTCTTTTTCAGATATTATGGGGTCTATCGGGTTTTGGTTATCTTTTATGGAAGATTCTAGCTTTGCCAGTTTTTCGCATATTTGGTATTGCTCTGGGCTTAGTGTGTTTTTCTGGTATAATTTTTCAAAATGGTTTTCTCATGTGTCTCCGTTTTGAATTGCCAATTCATCGTGTTGTTTTTTGTGTAATATATTCCACTTGTCAAAGAAACAATTGGAATCAATGGATTCCTCAATGGAGATGAGTGTATTCTTAATATACTGCTCTTTCTTGGTTCTGAGTGTGCGTTTGTATTGTGTTAGTGCCTGACAATAAGTAAGGCGTAATTCCTCGTTTTCTGGTTGTCTGTGTTTTAGGTTTGATATTTTTCTGAGTTTTTTCCTCATGTTTTAGCAATCGGAGTCAAACCATTTTTCGTAGTTTATTTTTCTCTCCCTCTCTCTCTCTCCCTCTCTCTCTCTCTCTCGCTCTCTGTCTCTCTCTCTCCCTGTCACTCTCTCTCTCTGTCCCTCTCTCTCTCTGTCTCTCTCTCTCTCTCTGTCTCTCTCTCTCTCTGTCCCTCTCTCTCTCTGTCCCTCTCTCTCTGTCTCCCTCTCTCTGTCCCTCTCTCTCTGTCTCTCTCTCTCTGTCTCTCTCCAATTCCAATTCCAATTCCAATTCAAATGCTTTATTGGCATGAAAGTTTACAGAGCACCATATTGCCAAAGCTTACATTGCAAAAAGGTACAGTTTTCCAACATTCTGTAGGTGTCAATCGATTTGACATTTGTTGGGTACATACAATATTACTTTTAAACAATATTAATTTTAAACAGTCTTTGTACTTCATTTGGTACGTTCAATATTAATTTTAAACAGTCTTAATTTTAGACAGTCCTCAGGTTGTGACATGTTGTTACATATTTGGCCCCAAGGTATGGTCTGTCTCCTTCTCCTAGGACTAATCTCAATTTTGACAGATCATCCAATTCCTTGAAATCTGGGGTTGTTTGGCTTAGCTTGTTGAATAATATGTTTCTTGATGTGTTGAATTTTTCGCATTTTAGGAGGAAATGCATTTCTGTTTCAACCTCGCCAGCCAGACATTGATCGCATATTCTATTCTCTCTAGGCTGCCAGGATTTCTTGTATCTGCCTTTTTCAATTTCCAGTTGGTGGTCGCTTAGTCTGTACCTGGTGAGGGTCTGTCTCTGTTTTGTGTCTCTGATGGTCGTGAGGTAGTCTGCCAGTTTATATTCTCTTTTTAGGGCCCGGTAACATTCTAACCTGCTTTGGCTTTCGGTTATTTTGTTCCAATGTTCCAGGTAGGTTTCTTTGCATTTTTTAATGATTTGGTTCACTCGGATTGGTGTTTGGACGGCTGTGTTGGTCTGGGGCTGGTCAGGGTCCGGCTGAGTACTTAGTTTCCGTAGCAGCTGACTCAGGGGACTCTTTTCTGGGTTTAGCTCTTGGGTCTGAAAGGCTTTGAAATGAAGGGTGTCTGGGGAGCTAGATTTGAGGTGATTTAGGAAGTTTAGTGCTCGTTTTTGGATGTTTATTATCAGTGGGTATCTGCCTAGTTCGGCTCTGCATGCATTTGTTGGCGTTTTTCTTTGGGTGCGAAGGATGCTTCGGCAGAATTCTGCATGTAGGGCTTCTATTGTATGTTTTTCCCATTTAGTGTAGCTTTGGTGATTTAGCGGGCCCCATACTTCACTGCCGTACAGTGCCTCTCTCTCTCTCTCTCTATATATATATATATATATATCTGTCCCTCTCTCTCTCTGTCCCTCTCTCTCTGTCCCTCTCTCTCTCTCTGTCCCTCTCTCTCTCTCTGTCCCTCTCTCTCTCTCTGTCTCTCTCTCGCTCTGTCCCTCTCTCTCTGTCCCTCTCTCTCTCTGTCCCTCTCTCGCTGTCCCTCTCTCTCTCTCTCTCTGTCTATCTCTCTCTCTGTCCCTCTCTCTCTCTGTCCCTCTCTCTCTCTGTCCCTCTCTCTCTCTGTCCCTCTCTCTCTCTGTCCCTCTCTCTCTCTGTCCCTCTCTCTCTCTGTCCCTCTCTCTCTCTGTCTCTCTTTCTCTCTGTCCCTCTCTGCCTGTCCCTCTCTCTCTGTCCCTCTCTCTCTCTGTCTCTCTCTCTCTCTCTGTCCCTCTCTCTCTGTCTCTCTATCTATCTGTCTCTCTCTCTCTCTGTCCCTCTCTCTCTGTCCCTCTCTCTCTGTCCCTCTCTCTCTGTCCCTCTCTCCCTCTCTCTCTCTGTCCCTCTCTCTCTGTCCCTCTCTCTCTCTGTCCCTCTCTCTCTCTCTGTCCCTCTCTCTCTCTCTGTCTCTCTCTCTCTGTCTCTCTTTCTCTCTGTCCCTCTCTCTCTGTCCCTCTCTCTGTCCCTCTCTCTCTCTGTCTCTCTCTCTCTCTCTGTCCCTCTCTATCTATCTGTCTCTCTCTCACTCTGTCCCTCTCTCTCTGTCCCTCTCTCTCTGTCCCTCTCTCTCTCTCTGTCCCTCTCTCTCTATATATATATATATATATATATATATATATATCTCTGTCCCTCTCTCTCTGTCCCTCTCTCTCTCTGTCACTCTCTCTCTGTCCCTCTCTCTCTCTCTGTCCCTCTCTCTCTCTCTGTCCCTCTCTCTCTGTCCCTCTCTCTCTCTGCCCCTCTATCTCTCTGTCTCTCTCTCTCTCTCTCTCTGTCCCTCTCTCTCTGTCTCTCTATCTCTCTGTCTCTCTCTCTCTCTCTGTCCCTCTCTCTCTCTGTCCCTCTCTCTCTCTGTCCCTCTCTCTCTCTGTCCCTCTCTCTCTCTGTCCCTCTCTCTCTCTGTCCCTCTCTCTCTGTCCCTCTCTCTCTGTCCCTCTCTCTCTGTCCCTCTCTCTCTCTGTCCCTCTCTCTCTCTGTCCCTCTCTCTCTGTCCCTCTCTCTCTCTGTCCCTCTCTCTCTCTGTCCCTCTCCCTCTCTGTCCCTCTCCCTCTCTGTCCCTCTCTCTCTCTGTCCCTCTCTCTCTGTCCCTCTCTCTCTGTCCCTCTCTCTCTGTCTCTCTCTCTCTCTGTCCCTCTCTGTCTCTCTCTCTCTCTCTGTCCCTCTCTCTGTCTCTGTCCCTCTCTCTCTGTACCTCTCTCTCTCTGTCCCTCTCTCTCTCTGTCCCTCTCTCTCTCAGTTCAGTTCAGTTCAGTTCAAATGCTTTATTGGCATGAAAGTTTACAGAGAACCATATTGCCAAAGCTTACATTGCAAAAAGGTACAGTTTTCCAACATTCTGTAGGTGTCAATCGATTTGACATTTGTTGGGTATATACAATATTACTTTTAAACAATATTAATTTTAAACAGTCTTTCTACTTCATTTGGTACGTTCAATATTAATTTTAAACAGTCTTACTTTTAAACAGTCCTCAGGTTGTGACATGTTGTTACATATTTAGCCCCAAGGTATGGTCTGTCTCCTTCTCCCAGGACTAATCTCAATTTTGACAGATCATCCAATTCCTTGAAATCTGGGGTTGTTTGGCTTAGCTTGTTGAATAATGTGTTTCTTGATGTGTTGAATTTTTCGCATTTTAGGAGGAAATGCATTTCTGTTTCAACCTCGCCAGCCAGACATTGATCGCATATTCTATTCTCTCTAGGCTGCCAGGATTTCTTGTATCTGCCTTTTTCAATTTCCAGTTGGTGGTCGCTTAGTCTGTACCTGGTGAGGGTCTGTCTCTGTTTTGTGTCTCTGATGGTCGTGAGGTAGTCTGCCAGTTTATATTCTCTTTTTAGGGCCCGGTAACATTCTAATCTGCTTTGGCTTTCGGTTATTTTGTTCCAATGTTCCAGGTAGGTTTCTTTGCATTTTTTAATGATTTGGTTCACTCGGATTGGTGTTTGGACGGCTGTGTTGGTCTGGGGCTGGTCAGGGTCCGGCTGAGTACTTAGTTTCAGTAGCAGCTGACTCAGGGGACTCT
The DNA here is from genome assembly GCF_052327205.1 of Somniosus microcephalus. Lineage (NCBI taxonomy): Eukaryota > Metazoa > Chordata > Chondrichthyes > Squaliformes > Somniosidae > Somniosus > Somniosus microcephalus. Next base: position 2,895,714 of record NW_028225179.1, read on the forward strand.
TTTCTGGGTTTAGCTCTTGGGTCTGAAAGGCTTTGAAATGAAGGGTGTCTGGGGAGCTAGATTTGAGGTGATTTAGGAAGTTTAGTGCTCGTTTTTGGATGTTTATTATCAGTGGGTATCTGCCTAGTTCGGCTCTGCATGCATTTGTTGGCGTTTTTCTTTGGGTGCGAAGGATGCTTCGGCAGAATTCTGCATGTAGGGCTTCTATTGTGTGTTTTTCCCATTTAGTGTAGCTTTGGTGATTTAGCGGGCCCCATACTTCACTACCGTACAGTGCAATGGGCAGGATTATGCTGTCAAAAATTTTGAGCCAGATTTTGATTGGGATTTGGATGTTGTAGAATTTTCTTTTTATTGCATATAGGGCTCTTCGGGCTTTTTCTTTTAGTGCATTCACTGCTATGCTGAAGCTCCCTGATGCTGTAATAGTTAGACCAAGGTAGGTGTAGCTCATAGTGTGTCCTATAGTGGTATCACTGAGGGTAAACTGGTATTTGTTTTCCTGACATCTGGGTCTTTTCTGAAAAATCATGATGTTGGTTTTCTTTAGATTTACTGTTAGAGCCCAATTTTGGCAGTATTTGTCGAGTAGGTCTAGTTGTTGCTGTAATCCCTGTTCTGTGGGAGACAGCAGAACCAGGTCGTCCGCATAGAACAGGGACTTCACTTCTCCATCCAGGAGACGGAGACCTGGTGACTCGCTTTGCTCCAGCATGTCTGCTAATTCATTTATGTATATGTTGAACAGGGTCGGGCTCAAATTGCAGCCCTGCCGGACGCCTCTTCTCTGGGTGAAGAAATCGGTGCGTTTGTCTCCAATTTTGACCCCGCATTTGTTTTTCAGATACATTGATTTAATAAGGTCATAGACTTTGCCCCCTATTCCACACTGAAGAAGTTTATAATAGAGCCCTTCGTGCCATATAGAGTCAAAGGCTTTCTTGAAGTCGATGAAACAGGCGAATATTTTCCCATTTTTTGTTTGGTGTTTATGTTTTTCAATGAGCGTGTGAAGGGTATAGATATGGTCGGCGGTGCGGTGTTTTGGAAGAAAGCCTATTTGGTTTTTTCTGAGGATATTATGTTTGTTAAGAAAATCAAGTAATCTACTATTTAGAATACTGCAGAATAACTTCCCTAGACAACTGTTGACACAGATGCCGCGGTAGTTATTTGGGTCTGATTTGTTTCCACTTTTATATATGGGGGAGATTAGTCCTTGGCACCAGATATCGGGAAAACAGCCTGAGCGTAATATGATGTTGAATAGTTTGAGTATTGCACCCTGCATCTCCATATTGCTGAACTTTAGCATTTCATTTTTGATGTTGTCTGGGCCACAGGCTTTCTTTAGGTGGAGAGATTTTGTTTTTGTGGCCAGTTCTTTCCATGTGATTGGGGAGTCTAGAGGGTTTTGGTTGTCTTTAATTGTTGCTTCTAATGTGTGGAGTTTTTCTGTGACCTGATGTTGACTTGGGTTTGTTTTGTTTTTTGGGATGTCTTTGTAGAGGTTTTCAAAGTGTGTTCTCCAGATGTCGCCATCTTGGATTGGTAATGCTTGCAATTGTGTTGTACTCAGGTTATTCCACATTTCCCAGAATTGTTTTGGATTGGTGGAGTTTTCAATTTCTTCGAGTATTTTGTGGGTATAGTTTTGTGTTTTGTTCCTAATGGTGTGTTTATATCTTTTGAGGGTTTCATTGTATCTAGTACGTAGGTCCGGATTGTTTGGTTGCCGATGCTTTTGGTTTGATATTTTTCTCAGGTCTTTTCTGGCATTTTTGCATTCGTGGTCAAACCATTTCATATTTTTATTTTGTCTTTTGTGATGCTTCCTCTTCTGTTTCACGAGGTCGGCTTTTACAGCTGCCTCATGGAAGATCATATTTATATCCTCTATGGCCGTGTTTACACCATCTCTGGTGATCTCATATAGATTTTCTTTAAATTTTGAAATTTTACTTGTGAGATCAGGTGAATTTAGTGCTGTGATGAATTTATCTCCACTGTCTGGGGCCCATCTGTATGTCTGGTTTATTTTATGTAGCTTACTGTGTTCCTTTTTTGTGTCTGTAGTTTGGGCAGAAAGTTTAAGGTACACATTTATTTGGTTATGGTCTGAGAGGGGGGATTGCTGCCTGACAGTGAATGCGTTGATATCGCAGGGGTCCAGGTCAGTGATTGTATAGTCCACCACACTAGACCCAAGAGTCTCTCTGTCTCTCTCTCTCTGTCCCTCTCTCTCTCTTTCTCTGTCTCTCTCTCTCTCTGTCCCCCTCTCTCTCTGTCCCCCTCTCTCTCTGTCCCCCTCTCTCTCTGTCCCCCTCTCTCTCTGTCCCCCTCTCTCTCTGTCCCCCTCTCTCTCTGTCCCCCTCTCTCTCTGTCCCCCTCTCTCTCTCTCCCCCTCTCTCTCTGTCCCCCTCTCTCTCTGTCCCTCTCTCTCTCTGTCCCTCTCTCTCTGTCCCTCTCTCTCTCTCTCTCTCTCTCTCTCTCTGTCCCTCTCTCTCTCTGTCCCTGTCTCTCTCTGTCCCTCTCTCTCTCTGTCCCTGTCTCTCTCTGTCTCTCTATCTCTCTGTCCCTCTCTCTCTCTGTCCCTCTCTCTCTATCACTCTCTCTCTCTCTGTCCCTCTCACTCTGTCTCTCTCTCTCTCTCTGTCTCTCTCTCTCTATGTCCCTCTCTCTCTATGTCCCTCTCTCTCTCTGTCCCTCTCTCTCTCGGTCCCTCTCTCTCTCTGTCCCTCTCTCTCTCTGTCCCTCTCTCTCTCTCTGTCCCTCTCTCTCTCTCTGTCTCTCTCTCTCTCTGTCCCTCTCTCTCTCTGTCCCTCTCTCTCTCTGTCCCTCTCTCTCTCTGTCCCTCTCTCTCTCTGTCCCTCTCTCTCTCTGTCCCTCTCTCTCTCTGTCCCTCTCTCTCTGTCCCTCTCCCTCTGCCTATCTCTCTCTGTCTCTCTCTCTCTCTGTCTCTCTCTCTCTGTGTCCCTCTCTCTCTCACCCTCTATCTCTCTGCCCCCCTCTCTCAATTCAATTCAATTCAATTCAATTCAATTCAAATGCTTTATTGGCATGAAAGTTTACAGAGAACCATATTGCCAAAGCTTACATAGCAAAAAGGTACAGTTTTCCAACATTCTGTAGGTGTCAATCGATTTGACATTTGTTGGGTACATACAATACTACTTTCAAACAATATTAATTTTAAACAGTCTTTGTACTGCATTTGGTACGTTCAATATTAATTTTAAACAGTCTTAATTTTAAACAGTCCTCAGGTTGTGACATGTTGTTACATATTTGGCCCCAAGGTATGGTCTGTCTCCTTCTCCTAGGACTAATCTCAATTTTGACAGGTCATCCAATTCCTTGAAATCTGGGGTTGTTTGGCTTAGCTTGTTGAATAATATGTTTCTTGATGTGTTGAATTTTTCGCATTTTAGGAGGAAATGCATCTCTGTTTCAACCTCGCCGGCCAGACATTGATCGCATATTCTATTCTCTCTAGGCTGCCAGGATTTCTTGTATCTGCCTTTTTCAATTTCCAGTTGGTGGTCGCTTAGTCTGTACCTGGTGAGGGTCTGTCTCTGTTTTGTGTCTCTGATGGTCGTGAGGTAGTCTGCCAGTTTATATTCTCTTTTTAGGGCCCGGTAACATTCTAATCTGCTTTGGCTTTCGGTTATTTTGTTCCAATGTTCCAGGTAGGTTTCTTTGCATTTTTTAATGATTTGGTTCACTCGGATTGGTGTTTGGACGGCTGTGTTGGTCTGGGGCTGGTCAGGGTCCGGCTGAGTACTTAGTTTCAGTAGCAGCTGACTCAGGGGACTCTTTTCTGGGTTTAGCTCTTGGGTTTGAAAGGCTTTGAAATGAAGGGTGTCTGGGGAGCTAGATTTGAGGTGATTTAGGAAGTTTAGTGCTCGTTTGTCGAGGTTTATTATCAGTGGGTATCTGCCTAGTTCGGCTCTGCATGCATTTGTTGGCGTTTTTCTGTGGGTGCGAAGGATGCTTCGGCAGAATTCTGCATGTAGGGCTTCTGTTGTGTGTTTTTCCCATTTAGTGTAGCTTTGGTGATTTAGCGGGCCCCATACTTCACTACCGTACAGTGCAATGGGCAGGATTATGCTGTCAAATATTTTGAGCCAGATTTTGATTGGGATTTGGATGTTGTAGAATTTTCTTTTTATTGCATATAGGGCTCTTCGGGCTTTTTCTTTTAGTGCATTCACTGCTATGCTGAAGCTCCCTGATGCTGTAATAGTTAGACCAAGGTAGGTGTAGCTCATAGTGTGTCCTATAGTGGTATCACTGAGGGTAAACTGGTATTTGTTTTCCTGACATCTGGGCCTTTTTTGAAAAATCATGATGTTGGTTTTCTTTAGATTTACTGTTAGAGCCCAATTTTGGCAGTATTTGTCGAGTAGGTCTAGTTGTTGCTGTAATCCCTGTTCTGTGGAAGACAGCAGAACCAGGTCGTCCGCATAGAACAGGGATTTCACTTCTCCATCCAGGAGACGGAGACCTGGTGACTCGCTTTGCTCCAGCATGTCTGCTAATTCATTTATGTATATGTTGAACAGGGTCGGGCTCAAATTGCAGCCCTGCCGGACGCCTCTTCTCTGGGTGAAGAAATCGGTGCGTTTGTCTCCAATTTTGACCCCGCATTTGTTTTTCAGATACATTGATTTAATAAGGTCATAGACTTTGCCCCCTATTCCACACTGAAGAAGTTTATAATAGAGCCCTTCGTGCCATATAGAGTCAAAGGCTTTCTTGAAGTCGATGAAACAGGCGAATATTTTCCCATTTTTTGTTTGGTGTATATGTTTTCCAATGAGGGTGTGAAGGGTATAGATATGGTCGGCGGTGCGGTGTTTTGGAAGAAAGCCTATTTGGTTTTTTCTGAGGATATTATGTTTGTTAAGAAAATCAAGTAATCTACTATTTAGAATACTGCAGAATAACTTCCCTAGACAACTGTTGACACAGATGCCGCGGTAGTTATTTGGGTCTGATTTGTTTCCACTTTTATATATGGGGGAGATTAGTCCTTGGCACCAGATATCGGGAAAACAGCCTGAACGTAACATGATGTTGAATAATTTGAGTACCGCACCCTGCATCTCCATATTGCTGAACTTGAGCATTTCATTTTTGATGTTGTCTGGGCCACAGGCTTTCTTTAGGTGGAGAGATTTTGTTTTTGTGGCCAGTTCTTTCCATGTGATTGGGGAGTCTAGAGGGTTTTGGTTGTCTTTAATTGTTGCTTCTAATGTGTGGAGTTTTTCTGTGACCTGATGTTGACTTGGGTTTGTTTTGTTTATTGGGATGTCTTTGTAGAGGTTTTCAAAATGTGTTCTCCAGATGTCGCCATCTTGGATTGGTAATGCTTGCAATTGTGTTGTACTCAGGTTATTCCACATTTCCCAGAATTGTTTTGGATTGGTGGAGTTTTCAATTTCTTCGAGTATTTTGTGGGTATAGTTTTGTGTTTTGTTCCTAATGGTGTGTTTATATCTTTTGAGGGTTTCATTGTATCTAGTACGTAGGTCCGGATTGTTTGGTTGGCGATGCTTTTGGTTTGATATTTTTCTCAGGTCTTTTCTGGCATTTTTGCATTCGTGGTCAAACCATTTCTTATTTTTATTTTGTCTTTTGTGACGCTTCCTCTTCTGTTTCACAAGGTCGGCTTTTACAGCTGCCTCATGGAAGATCATATTTATATCCTCCATGGTCATGTTTACACCATCTCTGGTGATCTCGTATGGGATTTCTTTAAATTTTGATATTTTACTTGTGAGATCAGGTGACTTTAGTGCTGTGATGAATTTTTCTCCACTGTCTGGGGCCCATCTGTATGTCTGGTTTATTTTATGGAGCTTACTGGGTTCCTTTTTCATGTCTGTAGTTTGGGCAGAAAGTTTAAGGTACATATTTATTTGGTTATGGTCTGAGAGGGGGGATTGCTGCCTGACAGTGAATGAGTTGATATCGCAGGGGTCCAGGTCAGTGATTGTATAGTCCACCACACTAGACCCAAGATTTGAGGAGTATGTGAGTCTCCCTAGGGAGTCCCCTCTGAACCTACCGTTAACTATGTACAGGCCTAAGGCTCGGCAGAGTTGCACTACCTCCCTACCGCTTTTATTTATTTCACGATCAAGGTTGTTCCGATTTGCGATGGCTGGTGTGACATCTAAAGGGGTCTGGCCAAACACATGGTTGTTTCCCTGTGGGTCTATGAAGTCAGGTTCACAACCGGTCCTTGCATTTAGGTCCCCACATATTATCACCTTTCCTTGGGCCTGGAAATGGCTGATTTCCATGTGGAGAGTATCAAATAACTCCTCTTCGAAATATGGCGATTCTATTGGAGGTATGTAGATCGCACATAAGTAAACATCTTTTTTTGCTATTCCTATATTTTTATCTAGTTTTAGCCATACGTGTGATTTTCCCTGTTTTACCGGTGAGATGTGTTTGTCCAGTTCTCCCTTATACAACACCAATATTCCCCCGGAGGTTCTGCCCTTGCGTGTTTTAGTGTTCTTTACTGAGGGCACAATGATTTCATGGTACATTGGAGGACAGTGGGTCGGCACGTCCTTTTGGCACCATGTTTCTGTTAACACAATTATATCAATGTCTTTTATAGCTTTTAGGAATTCAGGGTCTGTACTCTTCATCCCAAAAGTTGAGGAGCGGAGGCCCTGGATATTCCAGCAGCTTATGTGGAAAGAACGCATTTATATAGTCTCTGTCTCTGTCTCTCTCTCTCCCTCTCTCTCTCTGTCCCTCTCTCTCTATGTCCCTCTCTCTCTCTGTCCCTCTCGCTCTCTGTCCCCCTCTCTCTCTCTCTGTCCCTCTCTCTCTCTGTCCCTCTCTCTCTCTGTCCCTCTCTCTCTCTGTCCCTCTCTCTCTCTGTCCCTCTCTCTCTCTGTCCCTCTCTCTCTCTCTGTCCCTCTCTCTCTCTCTCTCTGTCCCTCTCTCTCTCTCTCTCTCTGTCCCTCTCTCTCTCTCTCTCTGTCCCTCTCTCTCTCTCTCTCTCTCTCTCTCTATATATATATATCTCTGTCCTTCTCTCTCTGTCCCTCTCTCTCTCTGTCCCTCTCTCTCTGTCCCTCTCTCTCTCTCTGTCCCTCTCTCTCTGTCCCTCTCTCTCTCTATCCCTCTATCTCTCTGTCTCTCTCTCTCTCTCACTCTGTCCCTCTCCCTCTGTCTCTCTATCTCTCTCTGTCCCTCTCTCTCTCTGTCCCTCTCTCTCTCTTTCCCTCTCTCTCTCTTTCCCTCTCTCTCTCTGTCGCTCTCTCTCTCTGTCCCTCTCTCTGTCTCTCTCTCTCTCTGTCCCTCTCTGTCCAACTCTCTCTCTCTGTCCCTCTCTCTCTCTCTCTGTCCCTCTCTCTGTCCCTCTCTCTCTGTCCCTCTCTCTCTCTCTCTCTGTCCCTCTCTCTCTCTGTCCCTCTCTCTCTCTGTCCCTCTCTCTCTGTCCAATTCCAATTCCAATTCAAATGCTTTATTGGCATGAAAGTTACACACCTCTGTCCCTCTCTCTCTCTCTCTCTCTCTCTCTCTCTGTCCCCCTCTCTCTCTGTCCCTCTCTCTCTCTGTCCCTCTCTCTCGCTGTCCAATTCCAATTCCAATTCAAATGCTTTATTGGCATGAAAGTTTACAGAGAACCATATTGCCAAAGCTTACATAGCAAAAAGGTACAGTTTTCCAACATTCTGTAGGTGTCAATCGATTTGACATTGTTGGGTACATACAATATTACTTTTAAAGAATATTAATTTAAACAGTCTTTGTACTTCATTTGGTACGTTCAATATTAATTTTAAACAGTCTTAATTTTAAACAGTCCTCAGGTTGTGACATGTTGTCTCTCTATCTCTCTGTCTCTCTCTCTCACTCTATCCCTCTCTCGCTCTGTCCCTCTCTCTCTCTGTCCCTCTCTCTCTGTCCCTCTCTCTCTCTGTCCCTCTCTCTCTGTCCCTCTCTCTCTCTGTTCCTCTCTCTCTGTTCCTCTCTCTCTCTGTTCCTCTCTCTCTCTGTCCCTCTCTCTCTCTGTCCCTCTCTCTCTCTTTCCCTCTCTCTCTCTGTCCCTCTCTCTCTCTGTCTCTCTCTCTCTCTGTCCCTCTCTGTCTCTCTCTCTCTCTCTGTCCCTCTCTCTCTCTCTGTCCCTCTCTGTCTCTCTCTCTCTCTCTGTCCCTCTCTCTCTCTCTGTCCCTCTCTCTCTGTCCCTCTCTCTCTCTGTCCCTCTCTCTCTCTGTCCCTCTCTCTCTCTGTCCCTCTCTCTCTCTGTCCCTCTCTCTCTCTGTCCCTCTCTCTCTGTCCCTCTCTCTCTCTCTGTCCCTCTCTCTCTCTGTCCCTCTCTCTCTCTGTCCCTCTCTCTCTGTCCCTCTCTCTCTCTGTCCCTCTCTCTCTCTGTCCCTCTCTCTCTCTGTCCCTCTCTCTCTCTGTCCCTCTCTCTCTCTGTCCCTCTCTCTCTCTGTCCCTCTCTCTCTCTGTCTCTCTATCTCTCTGTCTGTCTCTCTCTCTCTGTCCCTCTCTCTCTCTGTCCCTCTCTCTCTCTGTCCCTCTCTCTCTCTGTCCCTCTCTCTCTCTGTCCCTCTCTCTCTCTGTCCCTCTCTCTCTCTGTCCCTCTCTCTCTCTGTCCCTCTCTCTCTCTGTCCCTCTCTCTCTCTGTCCCTCTCTCTCTCTGTCCCTCTCTCTCTCTGTCCCTCTCTCTCTCTGTCCCTCTCTCTCTCTGTCCCTCTCTCTCTCTGTCCCTCTCTCTCTCTGTCCCTCTCTCTCTCTGTCCCTCTCTCTCTCTGTCCCTCTCTCTCTCTGTCCCTCTCTCTCTCTGTCCCTCTCTCTCTCTGTCCCTCTCTCTCTCTGTCCCTCTCTCTCTCTGTCCCTCTCTCTCTCTGTCCCTCTCTCTCTCTGTCCCTCTCTCTCTCTGTCCCTCTCTCTCTCTGTCCCTCTCTCTCTCTGTCCCTCTCTCTCTCTGTCCCTCTCTCTCTCTGTCCCTCTCTCTCTCTGTCCCTCTCTCTCTCTGTCCCTCTCTCTCTCTGTCCCTCTCTCTCTCTGTCCCTCTCTCTCTCTGTCCCTCTCTCTCTCTGTCCCTCTCTCTCTCTGTCCCTCTCTCTCTCTGTCCCTCTCTCTCTCTGTCCCTCTCTCTCTCTGTCCCTCTCTCTCTCTGTCCCTCTCTCTCTCTGTCCCTCTCTCTCTCTGTCCCTCTCTCTCTCTGTCCCTCTCTCTCTCTGTCCCTCTCTCTCTCTGTCCCTCTCTCTCTCTGTCCCTCTCTCTCTCTGTCCCTCTCTCTCTCTGTCCCTCTCTCTCTCTCTGTCCCTCTCTCTCTCTCTGTCCCTCTCTCTCTCTCTGTCCCTCTCTCTCTCTCTGTCCCTCTCTCTCTCTCTGTCCCTCTCTCTCTCTCTGTCCCTCTCTCTCTCTCTGTCCCTCTCTCTCTCTGTCCCTCTCTCTCTCTGTCCCTCTCTCTCTCTGTCCCTCTCTCTCTCTGTCCCTCTCTCTCTCTGTCCCTCTCTCTCTCTGTCCCTCTCTCTCTCTCTGTCCCTCTCTCTCTCTCTGTCCCTCTCTCTCTATATATATATATATATATATATATCTCTGTCCCTCTCTCTCTCGGTCCCTCTCTCTCTCTGTCCCTCTCTCTCAGTCCCTCTCTCTCTCTCTGTCCCTCTCTCTCTCTGTCCCTCTCTCTCTCTGTTCCTCTCTCTCTCTGTCTCTCTCTCTCTCTGTTCCTCTCTCTCTGTCCCTCTCTCTCTCTGTCCCTCTCTCTCTGTCCCTCTCTCTCTCTGTCTCTCTATCTCTCTGTCTCTCTCTCTCACTCTGTCTCACTCTCTCTCTGCCCCTCTCTCTCTCTGTCTTTCTCTCTATCTGTCTCTCTCTCTCTGTCCCTCTCTCTCTCTCTGTCCCTCTCTCTCTCTCTGTCGCTCTCTCTCTCTGTCCCTCTCTCTCTCTGTCCCTCTCTCTCTCTCTCTCTGTCCCCCTCTCTCTCTGTCCCCCTCTCTCTCTGTCGCTCTCTCTCTGTCGCTCTCTCTCCGTCGCTCTCTCTCCGTCGCTCTCTCTCTGTCCCTCTCTCTCTCTGTCCCTCTCTCTCTCTGTCCCTCTCTCTCTCTGTCTCTCTCTCTGTCTCTCTCTCCCTTTCTGTCCCTCTCTCTCTCTGTCCCTCTCTCTCTCTGTCCCTCTCTCTCTCTGTCCCTCTCTCTCGCTGTCTCTCTCTCTCCCTGTCTCTCTCTCTCTCTCTGTCCCTCTCCCTCTCTGTCCCTCTCCCTCTGTCCCTCTCTCTCTCTGTCTCTCTCTCTCTGTCTCCCTCTCTCTCTCTGTCCCTCTCTCTCTCTGTCTCTCTCTCTCTCTGTCCCTCTCTCTCTGTCTCTCTCTCTCTCTGTCTCTCTCTCTCTCTGTCCCTCTCTCTCTCTGTCCCTCTCTCTCTCTGTCCCTCTCTCTCTCTGTCCCTCTCTCTCTCTGTCCCTCTCTCTCTGTCCCTCTCTCTCTCTCTGTCCCTCTCTCTCTGTCCCTCTCTCTCTCTGTCCCTCTCTCTCTCGCTCTCTCTCTGTCCCTTTCTCTCTATGTCCCTCTCTCTCTCTGTCCCTCTCTCTCTCTGTCCCTCTCTCTCTGTCTCTCTCTCTCTCTGTCTCTCTCTCTCTCTGTCCCTCTCTCTCTCTGTCCCTCTCTCTCTCTGTCCCTCTCTCTCTCTGTCCCTCTCTCTCTCTGTCCCTCTCTCTCTGTCCCTCTCTCTCTCTCTGTCCCTCTCTCTCTGTCCCTCTCTCTCTCTGTCCCTCTCCCTCTCTCTGTCCCTCTCTCTCTGTCCCTCTCTCTCTCTGTCCCTCTCTCTCTCGCTCTCTCTCTGTCTCCCTCTCTCTCTCTGTCCCTCTCTCTCTCTGTCTCTCTCTCTCTCTGTCCCTCTCTCTCTGTCTCTCTCTCTCTCTGTCTCTCTCTCTCTCTGTCCCTCTCTCTCTCTGTCCCTCTCTCTCTCTGTCCCTCTCTCTCTCTGTCCCTCTCTCTCTCTGTCCCTCTCTCTCTGTCCCTCTCTCTCTCTCTGTCCCTCTCTCTCTGTCCCTCTCTCTCTCTGTCCCTCTCCCTCTCTGTCCCTCTCTCTCTGTCTCTCTCTCTCTCTGTCTCTCTCTCTCTCTGTCCCTCTCTCTCTCTGTCCCTCTCTCTCTCTGTCCCTCTCTCTCTCTGTCCCTCTCTCTCTCTGTCCCTCTCTCTCTGTCCCTCTCTCTCTCTCTGTCCCTCTCTCTCTGTCCCTCTCTCTCTCTGTCCCTCTCTCTCTCGCTCTCTCTCTGTCCCTTTCTCTCTATGTCCCTCTCTCTCTCTGTCGCTCTGTCTCTTTCCCTCTCTCTATATGTCCCTCTCTCTCTCTGTCCCTCTCTCTCTGTCCCTCTTTCTCTCTGTCACTCTCCCTCTGTCGCTCTGCCTCTCTGTCCCTCTCTCTCTCTGTGCCTCTCTCTCTCTCCCTCTCCCAAACTAATGCCACTGCCCCGCTCTACCCCATAGCTCTGTAACAATCCGAAACTAATCTCACTGCCCTGCTCCCTCCCCAAAGACCTGTATCAAACCCAAACTAATCACACTGCCCCACTCTCTCCCATCGCCCTGTATCAATCCCAAACTAATCACACTGCCCCACTCTCACCCCATAGCCCTGTATCAATCCCAAAACGAATCCCCCTGTCCGCTCTCTCCCCATAGCCCTGTTTCAATCCCCAAACTAATCCCACTGCCCCGCTCTCTCCTCATAGCCCTGTATAAATCCCAAACTAATCACACTCCCCTGCTATTTCCCGATAGCCCTGTATCAATCCCAAACTAATCACACTGCCCCGCTCTCTCCCCATAGCCCTGTAGCAATCTCAAACCAATCACACTGCCCCACTCAATTCCCATAGCCCTGTATCAATCCCCAAACTAATCCCACTGCCCCGCTCACTCCCCATAGCCCTGTATCAATCCCAAAATAATCCCACTGCCCCGCTCAAACCCGAGAGCACTGTATCAATCGCAAACTAATCCCACTGTCCGCTCTCTCCCGATACCCCATATCAATCCCAAACTAATCAAAATGCCCCGCTCTCACCCCATAGCCTTGTATCAATCCCCAAACTAATCCCACTGCCCCACTCTCTCCCCATAGCTCTGTTTCAATCCCAAACTAATCCCACTGCCCCATTCTCTCCCCATAGCCCTGTATCAATCCCAAACAAATCACACTGCCCCACTCTCTCCCCATAGCCCTGCATCTATCCGAAACTAATCCCACTGCCCCGCTCACTTCCCATAGTCCTGCATCAATCGCAAACTAATCCCACAGCCCCGCTCTCTCCCCATAGCCCTGCATCAATCCCAAACTAATCACACTGCCCCGATCTCTCCCGATAGTCCTGTATCAATCCCAAACTATTCCCAATGCCCCGCTCTCTCCCGATAGCCCTGTATCAATCCCAAACTAATCACACTGCCCCGATCTCTCCCGATAGTCCTGTATCAATCCCAAACTATTCCCAATGCCTCTCTCTCTCCCGATAGCCCTGCATCAATCCAAACTAATCTCACTGCCCCACTCTCTGCCCAGAGCCCTGCATCATTCCCAAACTAACCCCACTGCCACGTTCTCTCCCCATAGCCCTGGGAGTGTTTGATGGGACAGTGTAGAGGGAGCATTACTCTATATCTAACCCGTGCGGTACCTGCCTTAGGAATGTTTGATGGGACAGTGCAGAGGGAGCTTTTCTCTGTATCTAACCCGTGCAGTACCTGCCCTGGGAGTGTTTGATGGGACAGTGTAGAGGGAGCATTACTCTATATCTAACCCGTGCTGTGCCTGCCTTGGGAGTGTTTGATGGGACAGTGTAGAGGGAGCTTTACTCTGTATCTAACCCGTGCAGTACCTGCCTTGGGAGTGTTTGGTGGGACAGTGTAGAGGGAGCTTCACTCTGTATCTAAGCGTGTTGTTCCTGCCCTGGGAGTTTTTGATGTGCTGGTTTAAAGAGAGCTTTACTCTATCGATTCTCTAGCAATCCTTGACAGATTGCAAGTCCGCGGATTCAGCGCATACACAGTGCAGACGGAAACATGCAACTTGCGGGGCCTCTACCAAGGCCTAAGTTGTTGATACGGAGACCATGATTTCAGATCCATTATCTTTGCTTGATGTAATCCTTCACTCCTGTGTATAAGACAGTGAGTCTCACGGCCTAAAATGCATTCAAATCTCAGTAAGAATACCCAGAATAGACTTTAATTGTCTTTTATTTGCTTCATTTTTCTAAGGTGTACCCAGATATCTGCAGACCAACATTCATCCACATGTGAATCTCTCCTCTGCATTATTCAAATCACGGGAACACTTTTGTTTAATCTACCGAGGTTCAGTATTGAAACATGCCAGGAGATCCAGGCATGTTTTGATAAAGCAGACTGACAATGAGTTCAGTGGGGAAATTTAGCAAACAACAGGCCGATTTTAATATGATAAGGCAGGATCTGTCCAAAGTGGGCTGGGAACAGCTACTTGACAACCCTCTGTCTCAGTCCCAAACTAATCTCACTGCCCTGCTCTCTCCTGTTAGCCCTTTATCAACCCCAACGTAATCCCAGTGCCCCGCTCTCTCCCCATAGCCCTGTATCAGTCCACAGCCTAATCCCACTGCCGCGCTCTCTCCCCATAGCCCTGTATCAATCAGCAAACTAATCCCACTGCCCCGCTTTCTCCCCATAGCCCTGTATCAATCACCAAACTAATCCCACTGCCCCGCTCTCTCCCCATAGACCTGTATCAATCCCAAACTAATCCCACTGCCTCGCTCTCCCCCCATAGCTCTGTCTTGATCCCAAACTAATCCCACTGCCCTGCTCTCCCCCATAGCCCTGAAACAATCCCAAACTAATCCCACTGCCCCACTCTCTCCCCATAGCCCTGCATCAATCCCAAAATTTTCCCAATGCCTCTCTCTCTCCAGATAGCCCTGCATCAATTCCAAACTAGGACAAATAAAATTAGAGAGTTAATTGCGTGGCTCAAAGACTGGTGTGGTAGAAATGGGTTTTGCTTCCTGGGCCACTGGCACCAGTACTGGGGCAGGAGGGAGCTGTTCCGTTGGGACGGGTTTCACTTGGCCAGTGCTGGGACTAGAGTCCTTGCGGATCATATAACTAGGGCTGTAGAGAGGGCTTGAAACTAACTAGCGGGGGGGGAGGTTCCTAGAGAGCAAATAAAAAAATGACAACAGAGAAGGTCATAGACTTAGGTAGCAGTGGGGAAATTAAAAACCAGAGCGTGTCAGGAAGGGGCAGAAGATATGGAGTAAAAGGTAAAGTAATAAAAAGGGCAATAGCAGGAAATAAGTGTCACAAAACATCTTTGAAAGTTCTCTATCTGAATGCACGTAGCATTCGTAACAAAATAGATGAGTTAATGGCACAAATAAGTACATATGGGTATGATCTTGTGGCCATTACAGAAACATGGCTGCAGGGTGACAATGCCTGGGAATTAAACATACCAGGTTATTTAACGATCAGGAAGGACAGGCAGGAAGGAAGGGGAGGTGGGGTGGCTATGTTAATAAAGGAAGGAATCACTGTAATACAGAGAAATGATATTGGGTCAAAAGATCAGGATAATGAAACAGTTTGGGTGGAGGTAAGGAATAATAAGGGGAAAAAACATTAGTGGGCGTAGTCTATAGGCCTCCGAACAGTGGCAACTCTGTTGGACGGAGTATCAATCAGGAAATAGTTGAGGCTTGTAATAAGGGAACATCTATAATTATGGGGGATTTCAACTATCATATTAATTGGGCAAATCAAATTGGGCAGAGCAGCCTTGAGGATGAGTTCATTGAATGTATTAGGGATGGGTTTCTTGAGCAGTATGTAACTGAACCGACCAGGGGGCAAGTAACCTTAGATCTGGTCCTGTGTAACGAGACGGGATTAATTAAAAATGTCCTAGTAAAGGATCCCCTTGGAATGAGTGACCATAACATGGTTGAATTCCATATTCAATTAGAGGGTGAGAAGGTTGGATCTCAAACAAGCGTGCTAAGCTTGAATAAAGGAGACTATGAAGGTATGAGAGCGGAATTGAGTAGAGTGGATTGGGAAAATAGATTAAAGGGTAAGACGATACATGATCAGTGGTGTACATTCAATGAGTTATTTTACAACTTCCAAAAAATATATATTCCACTGAGAAGAAAAGGGTGTAAAAGAAAAGACAGCCATCCGTGGCTAAGTAAAGAAATTAAGGATGGTATTTGACTAAAAACAAGGGCATATAAGGTAGCCAAATCTAGTGGGAGGGTAGAGGATTGGGAAAACTTTAAAAGACAGCAAAAAATAACAAAAAGATTGATCAAGAAAGGGAAGATAGATTATGAAAGTAAATTAGCAAAAAATATAAAAACAGATAGTAAGAGTTTTTACAGGTATATAAAAAGAAAAAGGGTGGCTAAAGTAAATGTTGGTCCCTTAGAGGATGAGACCGGGAAATTAATGGTGGGAAATATGGAGATGGCAAAAACACTGAATGAATATTTTACATCAGTCTTTACAGTAGAAGACACTAAGAATATCCCAACACTGGACAAACAGGGGGCTAAAGGGGGGGAGGAGCTAAACACGATCAAAATCACTAAGGAAGTGGTACTCGTAAAATAATGGGACTCAAGGCGGATAAATCACCTGGACCTGATGGCTTACATCCGAGGGTCTTGAGGGAAGTGGCGGTAGGGATTGTGGATGCATTGATAATAATTTTCCAAAACTCCCTGGACTCGGCAAAGGTCCCAGCAGACTGAAAAACTGCTAATGTAACACACTTATTTAAAAAGGGCAGTAGACAGAAGGCTGGAAACTATAGACCGGTTAGCCTAACATCTGTGGTAGGTAAAATTTTGGAGTCCATTATTAATGAGATAGTAACAGGACATTTGGATAATCATAATTTAATAGGACAAAGTCAGCATGGTTTTATGAAGGGGAAGTCATGTTTGACAAATTTGCTGGAGTTCTTTGAGGAAATAACGTATAGGGTGGATAAAGGGGAACCAGTGCACGTAGTATATTTAGTCTTCCAAAAGGCATTTGACAAGGTGCCACACAGAAGATTATTGCTTAAGATAGTAAATCACGGGATTGGGGGTAATATTCTGGCATGGATAGATGATTGGCTATCTAAGAGAAGGCAGAGATTTGGGATAAATGGTTAATTCTCAGACTGGCAATCAGTAACTAGTGGTGTTCCGCAGGGGTCAGTGCTGGGTCCCCAACTCTTTACAATCTATATTAACGATTTGGAGGAGGGGACCGAGTGTAACATATCAAAGTTTGCAGATGACACTAAGATGGGAGGGAAAGTAGTGAGTGAGGAGGACATAATAAACCTGCAAGGGGACATCGACAGGCAAAGTAAGTGGGCAGAGATTTGGCAGATGGATTACAATACTGGAAAGTGTGAGGTTATGCACTTTGGTAGGAAAAATCGTAGAGCAAGTTATTACCTTAATGGCAAGAAACCTGAATGTACTGAAGTACAAAGGGATCTGGGGGTCCTGGTGCACGAAACTCAAAAGGTTAGTATGCAGGTGCAGCAAGTGATTAAGAAGGCCAATGGAATGTTGGCTTTCATTGCTAGGGGGATAGTATATAAAAATAGGGAGGTATTGCTTCAGTTGTACAAGGTATTGGTGAGGCCGCACGTGGAATACTGCGTACAGTTTTGGTGTCCGTACTTAAGAAAGGACATACTTGCTCTCGAGTCAGTACAAAGAAGGTTCACTCGGTTAATCCCGGGGATGAGGGGATGGACATATGAGGACAGGTTGAGTAGTTTGGGACTCTACTCATTGGAGTTCAAAGAATGAGAGGCGATCTTATTGAAACATATAAGATTGTGAAGGGGTCGGATCGGGTGGATGCGGGGAAGATGTTCCCGATGATGGGTGAAACTAGAACTAGGGGGCATAGTCTTAGAATAAGGGGCTGCTCTTTCAAAACTGAGATGAGGAGGAACTACTTCACTCAGAGGGTGGTAGGTCCATGGAATATGCTGCCCCAAATAGCTGTAGAAGCTACATCATTACATAAATTTAAAACAGAAATAGACAGTTTCCTAGAAGTAAAGGGAATTAAGGGTTACGGGCAGCGGGCAGGAATTTGGACATGAGTCTAGGTTCGGATCAGTCATGGCCCTGTGGGTAGCGGAGCGGGCCCAGGGGCCGTGTCGCCTGATCCTGCTCCTATTTTGTGTGTCTAATTCTGTTAGATTCAGGAGATGGTTCTGTGATAGTGGATTGGCGGTTAGGATCAGATCAGCCATGATCTTATTGAATGGCGGAGCAGGCTCGAGGGGCCGATTGGCCTACTCCGGCTCCTATTTCTTATGTTCTTATGTTCTTATGTAAACTAATCTCTCTGCCTCACTCTCTGCCCATAGCCCTGTATCAATCACCAACTAATCCCACTGCCCCGCTTTCTACCCATAGCCCTGTATCAATCACAAACTATTTCCACTGCCCTGCTCTCTCCCCATAGCCCTGTGTTATATCCAAACAAATCCCACTGCCCGCTTTCTCCCCATAGCCCTGTGTTATATCCAAACAAATCCCACTGCCCGCTTTCTCCCCATAGCCCTGTGTCATATCCAAACTAATCCCACTGCCCCGCGCTCTCCCCATAGCCCTGTATCAATCCACAACTTAAGCCCACTGTCCTGCTTTCTCCCCATAGCCCTGTGTTATTTCCAAACATATCCGACTGCCCCGCTCTCTCCCCATAGCCCTGTATCAATCCCCAATGTAAGCCCACTGCCCCGCTTTCTCCCCATAGCCCTGTGTTATATCCAAACAAATCCCACTGCCCCGCTCTCTCCCCATAGCCCTGTATCAATCCCCAACGTAAGCCCACTGCCCCGCTTTCTCCCCATAGCCCTGTGTTATATCCAAACTAATCCCACTGCACCGCTATCTCCTCGTAGCCCTGTATCAATCCCAAACTAGTCCCACTGCCCTGCTCTCTCCTCTAGCCCTGTATCAAACACAAACTAATCCCACTGCCACGCTCACGCCCCATAGCCCCGGATCAATCCCAAGCTTATCCCGCTCCTGATCACTATCCAGTGACCTCTGTGTTAGAGAGAGGGGAAATCAGCCAGGATTCCTGCTCCTGATCACTGTCCAGTGACCCCTGAGTTAGAGAGATGGGAAATCAGACAGGGTTCCTGCTCCTGATCACTGCCCAGTGACCCCTGGGTTAGAGAGAGGGGAAATCAGCCAGTGTTCCTGCTCCTGATCACTGCCCAGTGACCCCTGGGTTAGAGAGAGGGGAAATCCGCCAGGGTTCCTGCTCCTGATCACTGCCCAGTGACTCCTGGGTTAGAGAGAGAGGGAAATCAGCCAGGGTTCCTGCTCCTGATCACTGACCAGTGACCCCTGGGTTAGAGAGAGGGGCAATCAGCCAGGGTTCCTGCTCCTGATCACTGCCCAGTGACTCCTGGGTTAGAGAGAGAGGGAAATCAGCCAGGGTTCCTGCTCCTGATCACTGTCAAGTAACACCTGGGTTAGAGATAGAGGGGAAATCAGCAAGGGTTTGTGCTCCTGATCACTGTCCAGTGATCCCTGGGTTAGTGCGAGGGGAAATCAGCCAGGGGTCCTGCTCCTGATCACTGCCCAGTGATCCCTGGGTTAGTGAGAGGGGAAATCAGCCAGGGTTCCTGCTCCTGATCACTGCCCTGTGACCCCTGGGTTAGAGAGAGAAGGAAATCAGCCAGGGTTCCTGCTCCTGATCACAGCCCAGTGACCCCTGGTTAGAGAGAGAGGGAAATCAGTGAGGGTTCATGCTCCTGTTCACTGCCAAGTGACACCTGGGTTAGAGAGAGAAGGAAATCAGCCAGGGTTCCTGCTCCTGATCACAGCCCAGTGACCCCTGGTTAGAGAGAGAGGGAAATCAGTGAGGGTTCATGCTCCTGTTCACTGCCAAGTGACACCTGGGTTAGAGAGCGAGGGGAAATCAGCCTGGGTTCCTGCTCCTGATCACTGTCCAGTGACCCCTGTGTTAGAGAGAGAGGGGAAATCAGCCTGAGTTCCTGCTCCTGATCACTGCCTAGTGACCCCTGGGTTACAGAGAGAGGGGAAATCAGCCAGGGTTCCTGCTCCTGATCACAGTCCAGTGACCCCTGGTTTAGAGAGACAGGTGATATCAGCCAGGGTTCCTGCTCCTGGTCACAGCCCAGTGACCCCTGGGTTAGAGAGAGAGGGGAAATCAGCCAGGGTTCATGCTCCTGATCACTATCCAGTGACCCCTGTGTTAGAGAGTGGGGAAATCAGCCAGGGTTCCTGCTCCTGATCATTGTCCAGTGACCCCTGGGTTAGAGAGAGACGGAAATCAGCCAGGGTTCCTGCTCCTGATCACTGCCCAGTGACTCCTGGGTTAGAGAGAGAGGGAAACCAGACAGGTTTCCTGCTCCTGATCACTGCCCAGTCACCCCTGGGTTAGAGATAAAGGGGAAATCAGCCAGGGTTCGTGCTCCCGGTCACTGCCCAGTGACCCCTGAGTTAGAGAGAGGGGAAATCAGCCAGGGTTCCTGCTCCTGATCACTGTCCAGTGACCCCTGGGTTAGAGAGAGGGGAAATCAGCTCGGGTTCCTGCTCCTGATCACTGTCCAGTGAGCCCTGGGTTAGAGAGAGGGGAAATCAGCCAGGATTCGTGCTCCTGATCACTGTCCAGTGACCCTGGGTTAGAGAGGGGGGAAATCGGCCCGGGTTCCAGCTCCTGATCACTATCCAGTGACCCCTGAGTTAGAGAGAGTGGGAAATCAGCCAGGGTTCATGCTCCTGATCACTATCCAGTGACCCCTGGGTTAGAGAGAGAGGGAAGTCAGCCAGGGTTCATGCTCCTGATCACAGTCCAGTGACCCCGGAGTTAGATCGAGGGGGAACCAGCCAGGGTTCCTGCTCCTGATCACTGTGCAGTGACACCTGGTTTAGAGAGAGAGGGGAATCAGCCAGGGTTCCTGCTCCTGATCACTGCCCAGTGACCCCTGGGTTAGAGAGACAGGTGAAATCAGCCAGGGTTCCTGCTCCTGATCACAGTGCAGTGACCACTGGGTTAAAGAGAGAGGGGAGATCAGGCAGGGTTCATGCTCCTGATCACTATCCAGTGACCCCTGGGCTAGAGAGAGGGGAAATCAGCCAGGGTTCCTGCTCCTGATCAATGCCCAGCGACCCCTGGGTTAGAGAGAGGGGGAATCAGCCAGGGTTGCTGCTCCTGATCACTGCCCAATGACCCCTGAGTTAGAGAGAGGGGGAATCAGCCAGGGTTCCTGCTCCTGATCGCTGTCCAGTGAGCCCTGAGTTAGAGAGAGGGGAAATCAGCCAGGGTTCCTGCTCCTGATCGCTGTCCAGTGAGCCCTGAGTTAGAGAGAGGGGAAATCAGCCAGGGTTCCTGCTCCTGATCACTGCCCAGTGACCCCTGGGTTAGAGAGAGGGGGAATCAGCCAGGATTCCTGCTCCCTGTCCAGTGACCCCTGGGTTAGAGAGAGGGGAAATCAGCCCGGGTTCCAGCTCCTGATCACTATCCAGTGATCCCTGAGTTAGAGAGAGTGGGAACCAGCCAGGGTTCATACTCCTGATCATTGTCCAGTGACCCCTGGGTTAGAGAGAGGGGAGCTCAGCCAGGGTTCGTGCTCCTGATCACTGTCCAGTGAGCCCTGGGTTTGAGAGAGAGGTGAAATCTGCCAGGGTTCCTGCTCCTGATCACAGTCCAGTGACCCCTGGGTTAGAGAGAGAGGGGAGATCAGCCAGGGTTCACGCTCCTGATCACTATCTAGTGACCCCTGGGTTAGAGAGAGGGGAAATCAGCCAGGGTTCCTGCTCCTGATCACTATCCAGTGACCCCTGGGTTAGAGAGAGAGGGAAATCAGCCAGGGTTCATGCTCCTGATCACTATCCAGTGACCCCTGGGTTAGTGAGTGGGGAAATCAGCCAGGGTTCCTGCTCCTGATCACTGCCCAGTGACCCCTGGGTTAGAGAGAGAGGGAAATCAGCCAGGGTTCATGCTCCTGATCACTGTCCAGTGACCCCTGGGTTAGAGAGAGGGGAAATCAGCCTGGGTTCCTGCTCCTGATCACTGCCCAGTGACCCCTGGGTTAGAGAGACATGTGAAATCAGCCAGGGTTCCTGCTCCTGATCACAGTCCAGTGACCCCTGTGTTAGAGAGAAACACACAGAAACACAGAAACCCCACAGTGCAGATAGAGGCCATTTCGGCCCATCGAGCCTGCACCGACACATAACCCACCCGATCCCCGTAACCCCATGTATTTAACCTCCCTAACACTAAGGGTCAATTTATCATAGCCAATCATCCTAACCCGCACATCGTTGGACTGTGGGAGGAAACCGGAGCACCCGGAGAAAACCCACGCAAACACGGGGAGAATGTGCAAACCCCACACAGACAGTCACCCGAGGCCAGATTCGAATCAGGATCCCTGGTGCTGTGAGGCAACAGTGCTATCCACTATGCCACCGTGCCGCCCGGAGAGAGGGGATTTCAGCCAGGGTTCATGCTCCTGATCACTGCCCAGTGACCCCTGGGTTAGAGAGAGAGGGAAATCAGCCAGGGTTCCTGCTCCTGATCACTATCCAGTGACCCCTTGGTTAGAGAGAGGTTAAATCAGCCAGGGTTCCTGCTCCTGATCACAGTCCAGTGACCCCTGGGTTAGAGAGAGAGGCGAAATCAGCCAGGGTTCCTGCTCCTGATCACAGTCCAGTGAGCCCTGGGTTAGAGAGAGAGGGGAAATCAGCCAGGGTTCATGCTCCTGATCACTGCCCAGTGACCTCTGGGTTACAGAGAGAGGGAAATCAGCCAGGGTTATTTAAATCATGTTGCGAGAAAGGGAAATAGTTTGTGCCCCAGTTTGTACCTCAGAGTCTGAGAGACGGAGGGAGCGGCAACAGAAAAAGAGGAAACAACATCTCCAAAAACTGATCCCAGCTCATCTCCAAGGCTGGGGATAGATAACCTCGCCGCCTTCTTAGGAAGTTTAACCACTTTATTCACTTTCTGATTGGAGCTCCGTTTGGAATTAGACTTTAGTTTGTCGGATGTTTAACGACAGCATTGAAGGGGGAAAGAGAAACTTGGAGCAACTTCTTCTGTCAAAGCTGCAGTGAGACTTGAAAGAATTTAAAGATTTTTAATGAACATTTCACCAAAAATGAGTGTAAGAAACACTTTCTCCCCCTAAGTTTCGAGCATGATTTTGGAAGAGACTGAAGCAAAAGCCAATTTTCCCCTCATCTAAACAAGTTTCAACCAGGTCTTGAAGTCCAAATGCTCTGAAATGGTTAAAATGTTTTCAAATTGAAATATATCAAGATTTGATTTTGAGTGATTGCCTGAAGTGAGTAGCTTTACACAAACATGCAATCATGGTGTTGAGGAGGGGGAAGGTAGGGGAGGATTTGTAGGAGTTACATATTACTTTTTAATGACTTTTTAAAAATATACCATTAAGACATTTAGGAAGAGAACCAAGAAAGGGGAAAAACACAAACCATTTTATAATGTCTGTCATTCGATAGTCCTAACAAGTCGCAGGAATAACGTAAATATAGATATCCTCTTATACATTTAGTGGAGTGTTAATTGAAGCAAGAGTTATGTAATGATGTATAAAAATTGCCGGAAGCTAATTTAGAAGAAACCACTCTTTGTTTATTGAGAGAGACACAGAAAATACTTTGATTAAAGTGATAACGTACACTTCGATTTGGTTTGAATGTTTGAAATAGGAGATTAAAATTTGTGAGTATAATGAAGTTTGTATCCTGCTTTTAATTGCGAAGTACCTAAAATAATTCAACACTCCTTGTGACAAGAGCAGGGATTAATATTGTGGAGAATGTTTGAGAGAAAAACATTAGAAGCGAAATTGGTAAATTATAAATCTTTATGTCAACATATCAGTAAACATTTGCAAGTCAGTCTGACTGGTTTTGCTGTCCAAGAAGAAAAACAATTGTTTTTTTCTGTTAAGTCATAGCTTTGCCTGCTTTTTGTTTATAATTCAGTGACACAAATTGTGTGTATATTTGTAAATTGTAAAGTAACAGCAATAAATCACATTTCTGTGACATTCTTTATGCCTTAAACGATTCAATTTGTGGCTCGGAATCTAGAAGCTTCTTTACCTGAAAGGTTTGAATGGTTAAAGTTGTTCTCAGCTATCAAAAGCTTTTTGCGACATTCCTGCATTGTGGAACAGTATGATGTCTTTGCAGAGACAGGAATCGCATGGTTGAATGGAGGTTTTTCTGATCTGTTGCATCCTGTGTAGATCAGAAACAGGTAAAGGTGTTCATAGTAAACAGCCCAAGACAATGAAATGCTGAAAAATTGTCTGGCCAATGTCAGAGATTTCAAGCACAGGACATGTGGAATATACAAAACCCCATAGCCCTGCATCAATCCCAAACTAATCGCAATGCCCCGCTTACTCCCCTAGCCCTGTATCAATCTCAAACTAATGCCACTGCCCCGCTCTCTCCCGATAGCCCTGTATCAATCTCAAACTTTTCCCAATGCCTCGCTCTCTCCCGATAGGCCTGTATCAATCCCAAACTAATCCCACTGCCCCGATCTCTCCCGATAGCCCTGTATCAATCCCAAACTAATCCCACTGCCCTGCTTTCTCCCCATAGCCCTGTATCAATCCCAAACAAATCCCACTGCCCCGCTCTCTCCCCATAGCCCTGTATCAAACCCCAATGTAAGCCCACTGCCCTGCTTTCTCCCCATAGTCCTGTATCAATCCCAAACTAATCACACTGCCGCGCTCTCTCCCCTTAGCCCTGTATCAATCCCAAACTAATCCCACTGCCCCGCTCTCTATCCATAGCCCTGTATCAATCCCCAAACTAATCCCACTGCGCCGCTCTCTCCCCATAGTCCTGTATCAATCCCAAACTAATCACACTGCCGCGCTCTCTCCCCTTAGCCCTGTATCAATCCCAAACTAATGCCACTGCCCCGCTCTCTCCAGATAGCCCTGTATCAATCCCAAACTTTTCCCAATGCCTCGCTCTCTCCCAATAGCCCTGTATCAATCCCAAACTAATACCACTGCCCCGCTCTCTCTCGACAGCCCTGTATCAATCCCAAACTAATCACACTGACCTGCTCTCTCCCCATAGCCCTGTATCAATCCCAAACTTTTCCCAATGCCTCGCTCTCTCCCGATAACCCTGTATCAATCCCGAATTAATCACACTGCCCCGATCTCTCCCAATAGCCCTGTATCAATCCCAAACTAATCCCACTGCCCCGCTCTACCCCATAGCCCTGTAACAATCCCAAAATAATCCAACTGCCCCGCTCTCTCCCCATAGACCTGTATCAATCCCAAACTAATCACACTGCCCCGCTCTCTCCCCAAAGCCCTGTATCAATCCAAACTAATCACACTGCCCCACTCTCACCCCATAGCCCTGTATCAATCCCAAAACTAATCCGCCTGCCCGCTCTCTCCCCATAGCCCTGTATCAATCCCCAAACTAATCACACTGCCCCGCTCTCTCCCCATAGTCCTGTATCAATCCCAAACTAATCACACTGCCGCGCTCTCTCCCCTTAGCCCTGTATCAATCCCAAACTAATGCCACTGCCCCGCTCTCTCCAGATAGCCCTGTATCAATCCCAAACTTTTCCCAATGCCTCGCTCTCTCCCAATAGCCCTGTATCAATCCCAAACTAATACCACTGCCCCGCTCTCTCTCGACAGCCCTGTATCAATCCCAAACTAATCACACTGACCTGCTCTCTCCCCATAGCCCTGTATCAATCCCAAACTTTTCCCAATGCCTCGCTCTCTCCCGATAACCCTGTATCAATCCCGAATTAATCACACTGCCCCGATCTCTCCCAATAGCCCTGTATCAATCCCAAACTAATCCCACTGCCCCGCTCTACCCCATAGCCCTGTAACAATCCCAAAATAATCCAACTGCCCCGCTCTCTCCCCATAGACCTGTATCAATCCCAAACTAATCACACTGCCCCGCTCTCTCCCCAAAGCCCTGTATCAATCCAAACTAATCACACTGCCCCACTCTCACCCCATAGCCCTGTATCAATCCCAAAACTAATCCGCCTGCCCGCTCTCTCCCCATAGCCCTGTATCAATCCCCAAACTAATCACACTGCCCCGCTCTCTCCCCATAGCCCTGTATCAATCCCCAAAATAATCCCACTGCCCCGCTCACTCCACATAGCCCTGTATCAATCCGAAACTAATCCCACTGCCCCGCTCACTCCCGAGTGCCCTGTATAAATCCTAAACTAATCCCACTGTCCCGCTCTCTCCCGATAGCCCTGTATCAATCGCAAACTAATCCCAATGACCCGCTCTGTCCCCATAGCCCTGTATCAATGCCAAACTAATCACGCTGCCCCAGTTTCTCCCAATAGCCCTGTATCAATCCCAAACTATTCCCAATGCCTCGCTCTCTCCCGATTGCCCTGTATCAATCCCAAACTAATCACACTGCCCCACTGTCTCCCCATAGCCCTGTATCAATCCCAAACTAATCACACTGCCCCGCTCTCACCCCATAGCCCTGTATCAATCCCCAAACTAATCCCACTGCCCCACTCTCTCCCCAGAGCTCTATCAATCCCAAACTAATCACACTGCCCCACTGTCTCCCCATAGCCCTGTATCAATCCCAAACTAATGACACTGCCCCGCTCTCACCCCATAGCCCTGTATCAATCCCCAAACTAATCCCACTGCCCCACTTTCTCCACATAGCTCTGTATCAATCCCAAACTAATCCCACTGCCCTGCTCTCTCCCCATAGTCCTGTATCAATCCCAAACAAATAACTGCCCCGCTCTCTCCCCATAGCCCTGTATCAATCCCAAACTAATCACACTGCCCCACTGTCTCCCCATAGCCCTGTATCAATCCCAAACTAATGACACTGCCCCGCTCTCACCCCATAGCCCTGTATCAATCCCCAAACTAATCCCACTGCCCCACTCTCCCCAGAGCTCTGTATCAATCCCAAACTAATCACACTGCCCCACTGTCTCCCCATAGCCCTGTATCAATCCCAAACTAATGACACTGCCCCGCTCTCACCCCATAGCCCTGTATCAATCCCCAAACTAATCCCACTGCCCCACTTTCTCCACATAGCTCTGTATCAATCCCAAACTAATTCCACTGCCCTGCTCTCTCCCCATAGTCCTGTATCAATCCCAAACAAATAACACTGCCCCGCTCTCTCCCCATAGCCCTGTATCAATCCCAAACTAATCCCACTGCCCCGCTCTCTCCCCATAGCCCTGTATCAATCCCTAACTAATCACACTGCCCCAATCCCTCCCGATAGTCCTGTATCAATCCCAAACTATTCCCAATGCCCCGCTCTCTCCCGAAAGCCCTGTATCAATCTCAAACTAATCCCACTGCCCCGATCTCTCCTCATAGCCCTGTATCAATCCGAAACTAATCCCAATGCCCCGCTCTCTCCCCACAGCCCTGTTTCAATCCCCAAACTAATGTGGAAGTACAGTTTCTCATTTCGACATAAAATGGCTTCCTGAGCATAGAACGAAATCCATTTAAAATTTAAAATGGCCAACAGCATGATTCACTAATCATGTTTCAAGGGAACGAGATAATTTAGGAATGCTATATACATACTCCTTGTTTGTGATAAGCTTAACAAGGAGCCTCCTTTACGAAACAAACAGCCAAGGACATGATAAGGTAAACATCAGCCCACAGGCCCAGTTGGTACAGTGAGAGAACAGAGGGAACAGAGAGATCCCATAATAAAGGATTAGTTAATCTTATCCCAAGGTATTTCCGTTCATTATTCTAACGCAGCCCGGAATACGTTGTTTCAATAATTCGCAAGGTCTGTGCCTTTGTAATCAGTTATGATTCAATACTATGTCATGTGGCATAGAAAGCCTGTTTTGCTTCTGTACTGTATAAATATACTACAACTCCTGTATTACGTGGAAGAGGTCTGATGTAGCCCTTGTCTACACAAATCTTCCCTTGCAAGCAAATAAAGCCTGTTGTTAACGATACTTTGTGTTTAAGAGTCTTACTCGGGAGTCGAGACTTCGACAGTATAACTTGGAGGTTCCACCGAGATCGCTTGCTGCCTTTCGGTAAATCACGGACAAGGGCATCGTGAATCTCTAATGACAGATCTTGAATGGCCACAGTGATTTTTTCACATAAAAGAATTTCTCATTCGATATTATGTTGGTGTGGTCTGTTTCTTCCGACGGGAGTACTGCGATCTAGTTAAGACTCATGTTTTAGAGTTGAGTTGAATTCTGTAACATTTGCTTCTTTTATTGTTGACCACTGAAGGGAGGAGAATACTGACAACTCAAGTCTTTAAAGAAAAAGTATCGGGCAAAGAAGGCAAAAGGAAAGTCGACAGGGCTGAGTCGCAGACAGATAAGGTACCAAATTAAAACTGCAGTATCAAGGGTGGGTCCCTTGATCAAGGGTGGGTCCCTTGAGCTGGGGCTGAGTCCCGCGGCAGAAAGTATCGTTTGAGAATTGTCACTGTAATTTTTTAAGATCTGTATTATCAGGCTCAGGATTTTTCTCCATTGAGATACCTTCTACGAGGGTTCAAGCCCCTCGCAATAAAGCATAAGGATTCTATATTGTTTTCCATTTTTGTTGACTATTGACAACATTAAGACAGAAAACTCTCACATAAAGTATAAGTTAAACGTTAAGGACTCAGCTTGTAGTGGCGTACAACGCAAACTGAGAATTGGCTATTTGTTTAGTTTAAAGTATAAGATAAATGTCTGAATATTTGGTCTGTTTGCCTGTTTGGGCAGCTGCATTGCTTATCTTTTCTTTGACGGTTGTTATTACTTGTTATTTTTCATCACTTGTGGTCCTTTGGACAGTCAGTAATAATCGTGAGGGGGTAAGGGGTGAAACTTGCGATCTAGAAGAAGAGAGCCTAGTTTAAAAAAAAAACACACCAAACAAACTAAGATGGGAGCTGCACAGAGCAAGATCCCAGAAAAGGGAACTCCCGCTTCTTATGTCTTTACCTACTATGGTCAGATATCCACAAATGATTTACCTAAGTGGGCTAGATGGACAAAGAAAGATAGACACCCTTTCCCCGTGGATGGTACATTCAATCTAGATAGAATCACGTGTCTAGAAAACTGCCTAGCAGGCAGAGACCCACGTAGAAGGGGTGCAAAATCAATAAATTGGTCTGCCTTCTCAGACTGGAAAAGGGAAGCAGAAAAACGTAAAGAGCGCAGCATATTAACTAGCAAAATTGAGAACAAAAATAAGAAAAGAGATCTAATGAATAAATTGACTAAACAAGAAGAGATTACACTAATGCCTTTAAGACAAATCCCGAAGCCCACCGCCCCTCCTTGTGAATATCCTCCCCTTCCCACGACTCATTCCAGTAATGACGAGGATGAGGGATGGTTCAGAAGACCAGCCCCACCTCCTGACTACGAAGCACAACAACCAGCCGCACCAGCTGCTGAACCACCTGACCCCGGTGCTGCAAGGCAGGAGAACAGACCCAACACTAGGTCTGTGACTGCCAGTCAATCAAACCAAGGAGGAGCTGAACGAATTGGTGCTTTTCCACGCAGACGTTTCCCCAATGTCCACAATGTTGACGGAGCTCCAGTCGCTGTCCACCGCTCATGGACAGCTGGTGTGCTTAGGACAATAATTCATGAATTACCCGATCCCACAGAGAACTTAGAAAAGGCAATTAATGAACTCAAAAGTATCATTATCTGCCACCAGCCCACCATTGTGGATGTTGACCAGCTATTTAGAGCTTGGTTAAAAGATACCAAATACCGCCTTTTGACGGAAGGCGTAGGCCAGGATAGGTTTCAGCTTTTCGAAAACCATAGAACAAATCAAGGCTGGAATCCAGAAACCTTACCTGATGATGCATTCTGGACTGAATTGTACAGAATAATGCATGTCAAATTCCATAAAAAGGATGAATTGGACAAAGATAATTGAGACAACTCACAAAAGGGATGAAGACGTTGAGGATTATATGGAAATAATGGAAGCGGTTATGGGACAGCATTCGGGTATGACAAAAGAAAATGATCAAATCCCTTTAATTAATGCCCTTGTAAACGGCCTCAGAACAGAACTTAAGGAACCGTTGACTTTAGTTTGCCTTGACTGGAGACATAAACCCATTCCTGAATTGACACAAATCTTGAAAGGAATACAGGAAAGGAATAAAGATCAAAAGAATAAAGTTTCTTTGTTAATGGAGCAAGCAGCTTCTCCAGCCCCGACCACCCAGACTAATATTTACTACCAGGGTCAGAACAGGGGACGAGGTAGAGGATATAACAGAGGTAGATTCAGAGGCAGGGGTAGAGGTGGTGGTGGCAGGGGCCAGTGGAACGGAGGAGGAAATACAAGCACATGTTTTAATTGTGGTCTGATTGACCACTGGAAAGCCAATTGCCCTTACCCAACACCGCACAATCAAGGTTGGGAAGGTACACCCAACAATATGAGTACCCAAGCCCAGCTTCACAATCGTCCGCAGGCAAATTTCACTACAGGGAATCCTTGGGAAACTCAAAATACGGGAGTGCAAAATTATTCAGCATGACGCAGAGACGCAGCCCCAGACGTTAACCACCTCCTGCAGTTACCCTTAGTGTCAGTAAATGCTAGAGAGGAGCCATATCTGTCTATACAAATGCAGGGCAAGAGCGTTCTCTTTCTCGTCGACACAGGAGCTACTCGTTCCATATTGACAAAGCAATATGCCAGAGGAACCCCGTGTACTGAACAGAATGTCTCATGTATAGGGCTCTCCGGATCTTCACAAACTATGACGTGGTCGCAACCACTAGAGATACAAGCAGATAATTCCCATGGCCAACATGTCTTTCTCCTATCAGAGGAAGCCCCTATGAATCTCTTGGGAAGAGATTTGTTGTGCAAAATGCAAGCAACAATAATTTGCTCAGAGAAGGGATTACAGGTGTATATACCTACTGACAGATGCACCATGTATCCCTTACGCGAATGCTCCCCTCAAGTTATCCCACGGGAGACGGAGCAACTGCTCGATCAGATCCCGCCACAGGTATGGTCCAGTCACACAAATGAAGTTGGCAAAATGCTAACTGCTCAGCCATACAAGATCACATTAAAGCCAGCCGTTCGATTGCCCCGTAGACCGCAGTACCCGATCTCAGCAGCAGCTGAACAAGGAATTCAGCCTGTCATTAACTCTTTGTTGGAGCAAGGAATAATTGTCCCAACCCAGAGTCAATGCAACACTCCAATTTTTCCGGTAGAAAAGAAAGAAAGTGGAAGGTGGAGACTTGTGCAGGATCTTAGAGCAGTGAACGAATCAGTATTACCCGTTTATCCAGTTGTGCCAAATCCTGCCACTATCCTGACCAGTATTCCCTATCCACCAAGATTCGCAATTCCTGTTCGCATTTACATTCAAAGGAACACAGTACACTTGGACGAGACTCCCGCAGGGCTACACAGAAAGCCCCACAATTTTTTCACAAAGCCTGAAACGCGATTTAGAAGACATACACTTTACCGGAGGGTCCACGCTTATCCAATACATCGATGATTTGCTGATAGCTTCACCTGACGCACAGTCATGCCAGACTGACTCGCTTATCATGCTACGCACCCTAGCGGCAAAAGGACATAGGATATCACGTTCTAAGCTGCAGTTTGTGTCAGAGACAGTACAATATTTGGGACATGAACTTTGATGCAAGAAAGAATTAAAGCCATTTGTGAGGCACCCTTGCCTACTACTAAACAGCAATTGAAACATTTTCTCGGCATGTCAGGATACTGTAGGCAATGGATCATGGGATATTCAGATCTGGTACGCCCACTGCTAGATATCTCCGCACCCACAGGGGAAGATCCTCTCGTCTGGAGTAAAAAGGCAGAAGACGCCTTTGAAAATGTTAAACAAGCCCTTACATCAGCTCCAGCATTAGGGCTACCAGACTATCAGAAACAGTTTAACCTTTTCGTCCATCATAAATCGGGTTTTGCTCAATCTGTCCTGACTCAATCCCACGGGGATAAACAGCGACCCTTAGCGTATTTCAGTACTCAATTAGATCCCGTTGCACGTGGGTTGCCTGGATGCCTGCCAATTCTAGCTGCTGCCTATTACGCTGTACAACAGGCTCAAGGCATCACGCTTAATCACCGAACTGTTTTGTTTGTACCACATTCAGTGGAAGTACTGTTATCAAAATACGCCACTCAGCATCTAACATCAGCCCGTAGCAGCAAATGTGAGGTTGAACTGTTATCCAACTCCAATCTCATAATTCAAAGATGTTCAGTTTTGAATCCAGCCACGCTGCTACCCACAGAAGAGGACGGTATCCCACACTGCTGTGACACGGTTACCCAGTTGGCTACTAAGCCCCGAACAGATTTATCTGGAACTCCTGTTCCTAATAGTGACTTGGTATTCTACGTAGATGGATCGGCCCTTAGGGATGATAAAGGATCACCTAGGGCTGGGTATGCCGTTTCTGATGATCATTCAGTCATGGAGGCGCTCTCACTACCTCAATCATTTTCAGCGCAACAAGCAGAACTCTTCGCTCTTACCAGAGCTTGTATATTGGCTACTGATCAAACTGTTAACATTTATACTGACTCCAGGTATGCTTTTGGAGTTGCTCACGATTATGGACAGATCTGGAAATTAAGGGGATTTCTAACTTCCTCAGGATCAACTATTAAGAATGCCGAGCAAATCAATAATCTTTTAAAGGCTCTAGTGTGCCCCACTAAGATTTCAGTTATTAAATGTCAGGCTCATACAGACAGTCAGGATCAGATATCCTTGGGTAACGAGCGATCAGATAGAGCTGCTAAATCAGCCGCTCTGTCAGATACAGGGCCACTGGTCTCAGCCTTTGTTTTGCGTCAACAGAAATCAGATAATGACCCACCTTCTATTAATGATGTTTTAGCCTTTCAGCCACAGGCTAACCCGGACGAAGTGTTAGCTTGGGCAAGGGATTTTTGCTTTAAAACGCCTGAAGGAGTATGGGTTCACCATGACGGCCGCATGGTGGCTCCAAAATCTTTACTTCCATGGATTGCCCGATGCGTTCATGTGTTCACGCATGCGGACAAAGGGGGGATGGCAGACTATATTAATCAAACATGGTATGCACCAGGTATTTCGGCAATTGCAAAACAAATCAGTGAAAGGTGCACCATTTGCCAGGAAATGAATCCAGGCAAGACAGAGAAGGTACAAGCTGCCTCCCACCCAAATCCACCAGGCCCTTTCGTACATTTACAAATGGATTTTATTGAATTACCTCCATGTTTAGGATTTAAGTATGTGTTAGTAATTATAGGTATGTTTTCAAGATGGGTTGAAGCTTTCCCATGTAAAAAGAATGATGCTGTAACAGTAGCAAAGTGCTTGTTAAAAGAAGTCATACCCAGGTTTGGAATACCTATGCAGCTTTCAAGCGACAGAGGATCGCATTTCACTGGAGCAATTATAAAAGAACTATGTAAAGCTTTGCAGATTAACCAGCATTTTCACTGCAGTTATCATCCACAATCCGCAGGACTGGTGGAAAGACATAATGGAGTGCTGAAGAATAAACTTTCTAAACTTTGCAATGAAACTGGACTTAAATGGGTCGAACTATTACCCTTAGCATTGATGATAATGCGAGCAGCAACTAACAGGACAAATGGACTGTCTCCATATGAGATTGTTATGGGACGACCCCTAAGGCTGCCATTCTCAGCACCATTTACGGTGAAACAAATGGACATTCATAAAATGGACGAGACTATGCTAAACTATTGCATTGCATTAACTAAATGTATTTCCAGCTTTCACCAACAGGTAAAAGAAGCTCAAACGAGTCCAGCAGAGGGAAAGTGCCACGACTTGAAACCAGGAGATGACGTCTACGTGAAGGTTTTTAAAAGGAAGAACGGTCTACAACCACGCTTCGAAGGACCATATCAAGTGCTCCTGACTACAAACACAGCCGTAAAAGTCAAGGAAAGATCTTCCTGGATTCACGCATCCCACTGCAAGAAGGCACCGAATAGAGACAATTGAATTTTGAAAGACTCTAACAATGAAGACGTTACTTATATTTTGTATACTAATCAGACTACTGAGTCTAATATGCCAAGGAGATGGGGAAAGATCCCGAAAGAAACGAGAATTACACGTGAATACCTACCTGTATTGATGGTTGACCTTATCTAAGATCGTCTTTCGTTTTTGTTTATTCTTAGTGTTTGGGCGTGTATTCTTGTAGGGGTTGAATTGTGTTTGATTGGATTTCAGGTTTATGTCTTTGTGAAGTTCTGCAGCTTATGTTAGCCTGCAGTGTTCTAATTTCCCTGCAGGCTAATATAAGCTGCAGAACTTCACAAAGACATAAACCTGAAATCAAATCAAACACAATTCAACCCCTACAAGAATACACGCCCAAACACTAAGAATAAACAAAAACGAAAGACGATCTTAGATAAGGTCAACCATCAATACAGGTATATCTCGAGGATGGTTCAAAACAGAAGTCGGTATCCTTGGCTAAAATCTAAATTTGGTATGAGGACCGAAAAAAAAGGGTTAATTTCAGTTATGTTGTCCTTGTAAGGACAAAAGGGAAGAATGTGGAAGTACAGTTTCTCACTTAGACACAAAATGGCTTCCTGGGCATAGACTAAAAACTTAAATGGCCGACAGCATGATTCACTAACCAGTCTCTAGGGGATGAGACAAGTTAGGAATGCTACATACGTACTCCTTATCTATTATAAGCTTACAAAGAGCCTCATTCACCAAACAATTAGCCAAGGACATGATAAGTTAAACATTGGCCTACAGGTCCAGCTGGTATAGTGAGGGAACAGAAGGAACAGAGGGATCCCATAATAAAGGATTAGTTAATATTATCCCGAGGTATTTCTGTTTGCTATTCTAACGCAGCCCGGAATACGCTGTTTCAATAATTCGCAAGGTCTGTGCCTTTGTAATCAAGTATGATTCCATACTATGTCATGTAGCATAGAAAGCTTGGTTTGTTTCTATACTGTATAAATATGAACAACTTCTTTATTTCTTTGAAGAGGTCTGATGTAGCCCTTGACTACACAACTCTTCCCTTGCAAGCAAATAAAGCCTGTCTATAACGATACATTGTGTTTAAAGAGTCTTACTTGGCAGTCGAGACTTCGACACCCCCAGTCTCTCTCTCTCTCTCTCTTCCCCCCAGCCTCTCTCTCTCACTCCCCCATCTCTCTCTCTTCCCCTCAGTCTCTCTCTCTCTCTCTTCCCTCAGTCTCTCTCTCTCTCTTCCCCCCAGTCTCTCTCTCTGTCTTCCCCCCAGTCTCTCCCTCCCCAGTCTCTCTCTCTCTCTCCCCCTGAGTCTCTCTCTCTCTCTCCCCCCGTCTCTCTCTCTCCCCCTGCCTCTCTCTCTCCCCATCTCTCTCTCTCTCTCCCCCCCCGTGTCTCTCTCCCCATCTCTCTCTCTCTCTCCCCCCCCGTGTCTCTCTCTCCCCCCCAGTCTCTCTCTCTCTCTCCCCCCGTCTCTCTCTCTCCCCCCCAGTCTCTCTCTCTCTCTCTCTCTTTCCCCCAGTCTCTCTCTCTCTCTTCCCCCCCGGTCTCTCTCTCTCTCTTCCCCCCAGTCTCTCTCTCTCTCTCTCCCCCCCAGTCTCTCTCTCTCTCTCCCCCATCTCTCTCTCGCTCTCTCCCCCCAGTCTCTCTCTCTCTCTCCCTCCCCCCAGTCTCTCTCTCTCCCCCCGCAGTCTCTCTCTCTCTGCCCCCCAGTCTCTCTCTCTCTCCCCCCCGTCTCTCTCTGCTCCCCTCAGTCTCTCTCTCTCTCTCTTCCAACAACAACATGCCCTCAAAGAACCCTCGGCACCGCTTGGCACTCCAGCTAGTTTGTAATAAAACAGTACTAGCAAAATTAATGGGACTAAAAGTCGATAAATCCCAAGGACCGGATGACCTACATCCTAGGGTTTTGAAAGAGGTGGCCATTGGGATAGTGGACGCATTGGCTGTCATCTTCCAAAATTCTATAGCTTCTGGAACGGTTCCTGCAGATTGGAGGATAGCAAATGTAACCCCGCTATTTAAGAAAGGAGGGAGAGAGAAAATGGGGAACTACAGACCTGTTAGCTTCACATCAGTAGTTGGGAAAATGCTGGAATCTATTATAAAGGATGCAATAACTGGGCACTTAGAAACTAATAGTAAGATTGGGCAGAGTCAACATGGATTTATGAAAGGGAAATCCTGTTGACAAACCTATTGGAGTTCTTTGAGGATGTAACTAGTGGAGTAGACAAAGGGGAACCGGTAGATGTGGTGTATCTGGATTTTCAGAAGGCCTTCGATAAGGTCCCACACAAGAGGTTGGTGAACAAAATTAGGGCACATGGAATTGGGGGCAATATACTAGCATGGATTGAGAATTGGTTAACAGACAGAAAACAAAGAGTAGGGATAAATGGGTCTTTTTCAGGATGGCTGGCTGTGACTAGTGGGGTGCCGCAAGGATCGGTACTTCGGCCCCAGCTATTCACAATCTAGATCAATGATTTGGATGAGGGGACCAAATGTAACATTTCCAAATTTGCTGATGATACAAAGCTAGGTGGCAGTGTCAGTTGTGAAGAGGATGTGAAGAGGCTTCAAGGGGATCTTGACAGGCTCAGTGAGTGGGCGAGAACATGGCAGATGGAATATAATGTGGATAAATTTGAAGTTATTCACTTTGGTAGAAAAAACAGAAAGGCAGAATATTTCCTAAATGGTGAAAGATTGGGGAATGCAGATGATCAAAGGGACCTGGCTGTCCTTGTATATCAGTCACTGAAAGTGAATGTGCAGGTGCAGCAAGACATTAGGAAGGCAAATGGTATGCTGGCCTTCATTACAAGAGGATTTGAGTACAGGAGTAAAGCAGTCTTACTCCAATTATATAGGGCCTTGGTGAGACCACACCTGGAGTACTGTGTACAATTTTGGTCTCCTTACCTAAGGAAGGGTATACTTGCCATAGAGGGAGTGCAACGAAGGTTCACGAGATTGATTCCTGGGATGGCGGGACTGTCGTATGAGAAGAGATTGAGTAAACTAGGCCTGTATTTTCTTGAATTCAGAAGAATGAGAGGGAATCTCATTGAAGCATACAAAATTATTACAGGGCTTGATAGGGATGGATGCTGGAAGAATGTTTCCCTTGGCTGGGGTGTCTAGAACCAGGGGCCACAGCCTCAGGATAAAGGGTAAGCCATTCAGGACTGAGGTGAGAAGACATTTCTTCACACAGATGGTGGTGAATCTTTGGAATTCTCTACCCCAGAGGGCTGTGGAGGCTCAGTTATTGGGTATATTCAAAACAGAAGTCGATAGATTTCTGACTAGTAAGGGCATCAAGGGATATGGTGATACGGGCCGGTGAATGGAGTTGAGACCGAAGATCAGCCATGATCTCATTGAATGTCGGAGCAGGCTCGAAGGGCCGAATGGCCTACTCCTGCTCCTGTTTCTTATGTTCTTAAACCCTTATAAATCACTGGTTACGCACCAGCTGGAGTATTGTGTCCAGTTCTGGGAACCACACTTTAGGAAGGATGTCAAGGCCTTGGAGAGGGTGCAGAGGAAATTTACCAGGATGGTTCCAGGGATGAGGGACTTCAGTTGTGTGGAAAGACTGGAGAAGCAGGGATTGTTATCCTTAGAGCAGAAGGTTAAGGAGAGATTTAATAGAGGCGTTCAAAATCATGAAGGGTTTCGATAGAGTAAATAAAGAGAAACTGTTTCCAGTGGCAGGGGGGTCGGTAACCAAAGGACACAGATATAAGGTCATTGACAAAAGAACCAGAGGCGAGGTGAGGAGAATGTTTATTACGCAGCGAGTTGTTGTGATCTAGAATGCGCTGCCTGAAAGGGTGGTGGAAGCAGATTCAATAGTAGCTTTCAAAAGAGAATTGGATCGGTACTTTAAGGGGAAAAATTTGCAGGGATATGAGGGGAGTGGGATTAATTGGAGAGCTCTTTCAAAGACTTCAAGGGTTAAGTTATGAGGAGAGAATACACAAACTAGGGTTGTATTCCCTAGAATTTAGAAGGTTAAGGGGCGATCTCATCGAAGTTTTCAGGATATTAAGGGGAACAAATAGGGTAGATAGAGAGAAACTATTTCCGCTGGTTAGGGATTCTAGGACTGGGGGCATGGTCTAAAAATTAGAGCCAGACCTTTCAGGAGTGAAATTAGGAAACACTAGTACACACAAAGGGTGGTAGAAGTTTTGAACTCTCTTCCGCAAACGGCAATTGATGCTGGATCAATCGTTCATTTTAAAATCGGAGACTGATAGATTTTTGTTAACCAAAGGTATTAAGGGATATGGGCCAAAGGCGGCTATATGGAGTGAGGCTGCAGACCAGCCATGATCTTATTGAATGGCGGAGCAGGCTCGAGGGACTGAATGGCCTCCTCCTGCACTGCATAGAAACATAGAAGATAGGAGCAGGAGTAGGCCATTCGACCCCTCGAGCCTGCTCCGCCATTCAATGAGATCATGGCTGATCATCCAAACTCGACCCGGTCCCTGCCTTCTCCCCATATCCCTTGATCCCTTTAGCCTTAAGAAATATATGTAACTCCTTCTTGAATATATTTAATGAATTGGCCTCTACTGCCTTCTGTGGTAGAGAATTCCACAGGTTCACCACTCTCTGGGTGAAGAAATTCCTCCTCATTTCTGTCCTAAATGGCTTACCCCTTATCCTTGGACCGTGACCCCTGGTTCTGGATTTCCCGACCATCGGGAACATCCTTCCTGCATTTAGTCTGTCCAGTCCTGTCAGAATTTTATAAGTTTCAATGAGATCCCCTCTCATTCTTCTAAATTCCAGCGAGTACAAGCCCAATCGACCCAATCTCTCCTCATACGTCATTCCTGCCATCCCAAGTATCAGTCTGGCGAATCTTCGCTGCACTCCCTCCATGGCAAGAACATCCTTCCTCAGATAAGGCGACCAAAACTGCACACAATACTCAAGGTGTGGTCTCACCAAGGCCCTGTCCAACTGCAGCAAGACATCCTTGTTCCTGTACTCAAACCCTCTCGCTACAAAGGCCAACATACCATTTGCCTTTTTAACCGCCTGCTGCACCTGCATGCTTTCCTTCAGCGACTGGTGCACAAGAACACCCAGGTCTCGTTGCA
Organism: Somniosus microcephalus; assembly: GCF_052327205.1. Taxonomy (NCBI): domain Eukaryota; kingdom Metazoa; phylum Chordata; class Chondrichthyes; order Squaliformes; family Somniosidae; genus Somniosus; species Somniosus microcephalus. The sequence goes on from NW_028225179.1 coordinate 2,934,019, forward strand.
CTTCCCCTTCTCCCAATCTATTGCCGTTCAGATAATAATCCGACTTCCTGTTTTTGCCACCAAAGTGGATAACCTCGCATTTACCACATTATACTGCATCTGCCCAATCCTCCAACCTATCCAAATCATACTGGAGTTTCTCGGCATTCTCCTCACAGCACACACGCCCACCCTGCTTTGTGTCATCTGCAAACTTGGAGATATTACATCTAGTTCTCTCGTCTAGATCATTAATATATATTGTGAATAGCTGGGGCCCAAGGACCGATCCCTGCGATATCGCTCTATAATTCTTTAAAATAACCTTTGCTGACTCAGGAAACCTTACTTGCTTTGCTGTTTTTTGGCTGACTAAAATAAAAGGTTTTTTTTGGTTGCATGCAGGTATTTAATTGAGTTAGTTCAGGCTTGCTGTCAGTCCTGGCACTGGTCCCGCCCCTTCCTGCACGTCATTGGCTGACACCGCTGTCAATCGACACCACGAGGGGGAGGGGAGGGTGATTGACAGATGACGATTGCTAGAAGCGCCTGCCCGCGCTGTGATTGGTGCAGGGGAAGGGAAGTGGGCGTGTCCGGGCGCGGCCCACGTGGGGGAGTCAAAGGCTGGCTGGAGCGCATGCGCAGCCCGCCTCACACCGTTCGGATGCTTTTCAAATTTTTTTTTTCCGAAACAAATTGAAAACTCATTAATTCCCCCAACCTCCTCCCCCTTAAAGTGCGATCATTATTATTCTTGTTTATCCTCATTTGTGTGGGGTATCTTTTTTTTACCTTTCGGTGGCGTGCGCCGATCCAACCGACCCCTGGGCGTTGCGTGCTGGCGTCAGCGCGTAAGCGGAGGGGTGGGGGTTTGATTGACGCGAGGCACTCACCAATCAGGAGCGCGCAAAACGCTGGGAGAACCGGGCGGGCTGACGGTCCTCCAAGCAATGGCAGCGCGAGAGGGGGGCGGGACCTCGGTGGGCTGCACGTGCCAATCCAACTGACCACTGGGCGTTGTGTGCATGCGTCAGCTCGTAAGCGGTGGGGGGTTGATTGACGCGAGGCGCCCGCCAATCAGGAGCGCGGAAAACGCTGGGAGGCCGAGACGGGCTGACGGTCCTCCAAGCAATGGTGGCGCGGGAGGGAGTGGGGCGGGACCTCGATGGGCTGCAGGCCGCGTTCCTGCTTTCATTTCCTATTTATTTTATTTCCTTTCCAGTTTGAAAAAGGGTTAGTCCCGAAACGTCACTCTAATTTCTCTCCACGGATGTTGCCTGGCCTGCTGAATTTTTCCAGCATTTTCTGTTGTTATTTCCTGTTTTCATTGTCTGCAGGAGCTGTTAAAGGGAAGGGGAGGAGGAGGTGGATAAAAACCCAGCTTGTGAGTGTTTATTCCTTTGCATTACCTTTATTGCAAGGCTATTCATCAACTGCATTCATTTAAAAATAAGTGAACCTTTTCTCTTTTTCCCTTTTATCCAGAACAAAGAGCCCTGGTGCTGTGAACATTTTGGTGGGCAGCCACTTTTATAGAGACAAAGACCAGCATCTTCCTCCTCTCTCTCTTGTGAGTATTTGTGGTGGGTGGGGGGGTGAGTCAAAGGGGACTGCGGCCCCTTTTCAACAAAAGCAATTGCTTGGCCATTTAAAGGGGAATGGGTGCCCCCCAGGTATTAAAGGGGCAGTGCCTCTCTCTGTATCATGTAAGAGCAGGGAGGTTCTGCTTGAACTGTACAAACACACCAGTTAGGCCACCGGCTAGTCGGCTGTGTGCAGTTCTGCTCGCCCCATTGCAGGAAAGATGTGAATGCTCAAGATAGGAGATTTACGAGGATGTCCAAAAGATGTAATAGCAGAGCACTTGGAAAACAGTGACCGGATCGGACAAAGTCAACATGGATTTACAAAAGGTAAATCGTGCTTGACTAATCTACTGGAATTTTTTGAGGATGTAACTGGTAAAATAGATAAGGGAGAACCAGTGGATGTGGTGTATTTGGACTTTCAAAAGGCTATCGATAAGGTCATGAATAAGAGATTAGCGTGTAAAGTTAAGGCACATGGGATTGGGGGCAAGGTATTGACTTGGATAGAGAACTGGTTGGCAGACATAAAGCAATGAGTTGGAATAAACCGGTCTTTTTCCGAGTGGCAGGCAGTGACTAGTGGGGTACCGCAGTGATCGGTCCTTGGACCTCAGCTATTCACAATATATATTAATGATCTGGATGAGGGAACTAGATGTAATATCTCCAAGTTTGCAGATGACACAAAGCTGGGTGGGCGTGTGTGCTGTGAGGAGGATGCCGAGAAACTCCAGTATGATTTGGACAGGTTGGGTGATTGGGCAGAAGCATGGCAGATGCAATATATCGTGGATAAATGCGAGGTTATCCACTTTGGTGTCAAAAACAGGAAGGCAGATTATTATCTGAATGGCAATAGATTGGGAGAAGGGGAAGTGCAACGAGACCTGGGCGTCCTTGTGCACCAGTCGCTGAAGGTAAGCATGCAGGTGCAGCAGGCGGTTAAGAAGGCAAATGGTATGTTGGCCTTCGTAACGAGAGGGTTTGTGTACAGGAACAAGGATGTCTTGCTGCAGTTGTACAGGGCCTTGGTGAGACCACATCTTGAGTATTGTGTGCAGTTTTGGTCACCTTATCTGAGGAAGGATGTTATTGCCATGGAAGGAGTGCAGCGAAGATTCACCAGGCTGATACCTGGGATGGCAGGAATGACGTATGAGGAGAGGACTACACTGACTAGATGCAGACAGGATGTTCCCGATGGTCGGTGAGTCCAGAACCAGGGGTCATAGTCTAAGGATAAGTGGTAAGCCATTTAGGACAGAGATGAGGAGGAATTTCTTCACCCAGAGAGTGGTGAACCTGTGGAATTCTCTACCACAGAAGGCAGTACAGGCCAATTCATTAAATATACTCAAGAAGGAGTTGGATGTATTTCTTAAGGCTAAAGGGATCAAGGGATATGGAGAGAAGGCAGGGACAGGGTACTGAATTTGGATGATCAGCCATGATCTCGTTGAATGGCGGAGCAGGCTCGAGGGGCCGAAAGGCCTACTCCTGCTCCTATCTTCTATGTTTCCATGTGTACCCAGGTATTTAAAGGGGCAGTGCCTCTCTCTGTATCATGTAAGAGCAGGGAGTTTCTGCTTGAACTGTACAAAAACACCAGTTAGGCCACCGTGTGCAGTTCTGGTCGTCCCCATTGCAGGAAAGATGTGACTGCTCGAGACGGGAGATTTACAAGGATGTTGCCAGGACTAGAGAATTTCAGCTGCAAGGAAAGATTGAATACATTCTCTGGGTGAAGAAATTCCTCCTCCATTTCTGTCCTAAATGGCTTACCCCTTATCTTTAGACTGTGACCCCTGGTTCTGGACGCTCCGACCATCGGGAACATCCTTCCTGCATCTAGTCTGTCTAGTCCTGTTAGAATTTTATAAGTTTCAATGAGATCCCCTCTCATTCTTCTAAACTTCAGCGAGTATAAGCCCAATCGACCCAATCTCTCCTCATACGTCATTCCTGCCATCCCAGGTATCAGCCTGGTGAATCTTCGCTGCACTCCTTCCATGGCAAAAACGTCCTTCCTCAGGTAAGGCGACCAAAACCGCAGACAATAATCACGGTGTGGTCTCACCAAGGCCCTGTACAACTGCAGCAAGACATCCTTGTTCCTGTACTCCAACCCTCTCTATTAGCCTGTCTATGTCCTCTTGAAGTCTATCTCTATCATCCTCACTGTTCACTATACTTCCAAGTTTTGTGTCATCTGCAAATTTTGAAATACTGCCCTGAACACCCACGTCCAAGTCATTGATATATATCAACAACAACTTGTATTTCTATAGCGCCTTTAACGTAGTAAAACGTCGCAAGGCGCTGCACAGGAGGATTTTAAGACAAAAAATTTGACACCGAGCCACATAAGGAGAAATTAGGACAGGTGACCTAAAGCTTGGTCAAAGAGGTAGGTTTTAAGGAGCGTCTTCAAGGAGGAAAGAGAGGTAGCGAGGCAGAGAGGTTTAGGGAGGGAATTCCAGAGCTTAGGGCCCCGGCAACAGAAGACACGGCCACCGATGGTTGAGTGATTATAATCATGGTTGCTCAAGAGGGCAGAATTAGAGGAGCGCTGATATCTCGGGGGATTGTGGGGCTGAAGGAGATTACAGAGGTAGGAAGGGGCGAGGCCAAGGAGGGGATTTGAAAACAAGGATGAGAATTTTGAAATCGAGGCGTTGCTTAACCAGGAGCCAATGTAGATCAGCGAGCAGGGGTGATGGGTGAACGGGACTTGGTGCGAGTTAGGACACGGGCAGCAGAGTTTTGGATGACCTCAAGTTTACGTGGGATGGAACGTGGGAGGCCAGCCAGGAGTGCGTTGGAATAGTCAAGTCTAGAGGGAACAAAGGCCTGGATGTGGGTTTCAGCAGCGGATGAGCTGAGGCGATGTTACGGAGCGATGTTACCGAGGTGGAAGTAGGCGCTCTTTGTTATGCTGCAGATATGTGGTCAGAAGCTCATTTCAGGGTCAAATATGACACCAAGGTTGCGAACAGTGTGGTTCAGCCGCAGACAGATGTTAGAGAGAGGGATGGAGTCAGTGGCTAGGGAACGGAGTTTGTGGTGGGGACTGAAAACAATGGCTTCGGTCTTCCCAATATTTAATTGGAGAAAATATTTGCTCATCCAGAACATATCAAGAAAAGCAGTGGTCCTAGAACCAACACCTGGGGAACGCCACTGTATACCTTCCTCCAGTCCGAAAAACAACCGTTCACCACTGCTCTCTGTTTCCTGTCACTAGGCCAATTTCATATCCATGCAGCCACTGTCCCTTTTAGTAATGGGCTTGCCAGCAAAGTTGAAGCCCATGGCTGTGGCACTTTATCAAATGCCTTTTGGAAGTCCATGTACACCACATCATTGAAACATAGAAGATAGGAGCAGGAGTAGGCCATTCGGCCCCTCGAGCCTGCTCCGGCACTCAATGAGATCATGGCTGATCATCCAAACTCAGTACCCTGTCCCTGCTTTCTCCCCGTATCCCTTGATCCCTTTAGCCTTAAGAAATATATCTAACTCCTTCTTGAATATATTTAATGAATTGGCCTCAACTGCCTTCTGCAGTAGAGAATTCCACAGGTTCACCACTCTCTGGGTGAAGAAATTCCTCCTCATCTCAGACCTAAATGGCTTACGCCTTATCCTTAAACTGTGACCCCTGGTTCTGGACTCCCCGACCATCGGGAACATCCTTCCTGCATCTAGTCTGTCTAGTCCTGTTATAATTTTATAAGTTTCAATGAGATCCCCTCTCATTCTTCTAAACTCCAGCGAGTATAAGCCCAATCGACCCAATCTCTCCTCATATGTCATTCCTGCCATCCCAGGTTTCAGTCTGGTGAATCTTAGCTGCACTCCCTCCATGGGAAGAACATCCTTGTTCAGATAAGGCGACCAAAACTGCACACAATACTCAAGGTGTGTTCTCACCAAGGCCCTGTACAACTGCAGCAAGACTTCCTTGCTCCTGTACTCGAACCCTCTTGCTATGAAGGCCAAAATACCATTTGCCTTCTTAACCGCCTGCTGCACCTGCATGCTTACCTTCAGTGACTGGTGCACAAGGACACCCAGGTCTTGTTGAACTTGCCCTTTTCCCAATCTATTGCCATTCAGATATTAATCTGTCTTCCTGTTTTTGCCACCAAAGTGGATAACCTCACATTTATCCACATTGGGCAGCTGCATGGCAAATGCAGTATAATCACCCAACCTTTCCAAGTCATACTGGAGTTTCTTGGCATCCTCCTCACAGCACACACGCCCACTCAGCTTTGTGTCGTCTTCAAACTTGGAGATATTACATCTAGTTCCCTCGTCTAGATCATTAATATATATTGTGAATAGCTGGGGTCCAAGGACCGATCGCTGTGGTACCCCACTAGTCACTGCCTGCCACTCTGAAAAAGACCCATTCATTCCAACTCTTTGCTTCCTGTCTGCCAACCAGTTCTCTATCCAAGACAGTACCTTGCCCCCGATCCCGTGTGCTTTAACTTTGCACGCTAATCTCTTATGCGGGATCTTATCGAAAGCCTTCTGAAAGTCCAAATACACCACATCCACTGGTTCTCCCTTATCTATTCTACCAGTTACATCCTCAAAAAATTCCAGTAGATTTGTCAAGCACGATTTACCTTTTGTAAATCCATGTTGACTTTGTCCGATCCTGTCACTGTTTTCCAAGTGCTCTGCTATTACATCTTTTATAATGGACTCTAGCATTTTCCCCACTACCGATATCAGACTTACATCAACCGCATTGTCCTCATCAACCCTCTCCGTTACATCATTAAAATACTCCATCAAGTTGGTTAAACACGATTTGCCTTTAACAAATCCATGCTGGCTTCCCTTAATTAATTCACACTTATCCAAGTGACTGTTAATTTTGTCCCGGATTATCATTTCTAAACGCTTCCCCACTACCAAGGTTAAACTGACTGGCCTGTAGTTGCTGGGTTTATCCTTACACCCTTTCTTGAACAAGGGTGTAACATTTGCAATTCTCCAGTCCTCTGGCACCACCCCCGAATCCAAGGAGGATTGGAAGATTATGGTCGGTACCTCCGCAATTTCCACCTTTTACTTCCCTCAGCATCCTAGGATGCATCCCATCCAGTCATGGTCACTTATCTACTTTAAGTACAACCAGCGTTTCTAGTACCTCCTCTTTATCAAAATTTAGCCCATCCAGTATCTCCTCTACCTCCTCCTTCACTATGTCCATGGCAGCATCTTCTTCCTTGGTGAAGTCAGATGCAAAGTACTGATTTAGTACCTCAGCCTTACCCTCTGCCTCCATGCGTAGGTCTCCTTTTCGGTCCCTAATCGGCCCCACCACTCCTCTTACTACCCGTTTACTATTTATATGCTTATAGAAGACTTTCAGATTTCTTTTTATGTAAGCTGCCAGTCTATTCTCATACTCTCTTTGTCCTTATTTCTTTTTTCACTTCCCCTCTGAACTTTCTGTATTCAGCCTGGTTCTCACTTGTGCAAGGGTCAAGGATGTCTCCGAGCGGCTGCAGAACATCTTGGAAGGGGAGGGTGAACAGCCAGTTGTCGTGGTGCATATAGGCACCAACGATGTAGGTAAAAAGCGGGATGAGGTCCTAAAAGCGGCATATAGGGAGTTAGGAGGTAAATTTAAAAAACAGGACCTCAAAGGTAGTAACCTCAGGATTGCTACCATTGCTACGTGCAATTCAGAGTAGAAATAGAAGGATACTTCAGATGAATATGTGGCTAGAGGAATGGTGCCAGGGGGAGGGATTCAAGTTCCTGGGGCATTGGAACCGGTTCTGGGGGAGGTGGGACCAGTTCAAACCGGACGGTCTGCACCTGGGCAGGGCTGGAACCGATGTCCTAGGGGGTATGTTTGTTAGTGCTGTGGGGGAGGGTTTAAACTAGAATGGAAGGGGGTTGGGAACCTGAGCAGGGAGACAGAGGAAAGGGAAACAAGGATAAAAGCAAAAGATTGGAAGGAGAAAAACAAAAGTGGCAGCCAGAGAAATCAACGGTTTAAATCAAACATGGCCACAGTAAATAATAATTCTAATAGGCCTAAGAGCGTTAAAAAAACAAGCCTGAAGGCTATGGGCTAGATTTTCAGTTGCTTGTGCCAGCAGTTAGCGCCTTAAGAGAAGTGACTTTCGGGCGCTATGCGTGTAGTGCCCGTGCGCAGCGCAGTTTGCGCCCCGCCCCAAATTACGTTGCCCGTTAGCGCCGGCGCAAAGTTTAGCGCCCGCCCGGATGCGCACGCAGCAAATGACGTCACATCCTCGTGCAATGCCCTTTGGCCGCCCCAATTCCAAACTTTAGTCAGACCATCCCATTGTGCGGCTGGCGGCCGGAGCATTTGAAAAAAGGAACGCAACACAACCAGCGTGGGCCCCGGGGTGTGCAAATTAAAGGGGACGTGCTCTCCAGTATAAAGGCCAGCCATTTTTCAGCAAACACTCTTGTGCAACGCATTTCTGGAGACACAACAAGGAGGATAGCTAACTGGTTTCAAGCAGCAAGAGCTCAGGTATTTTTGGACTCGGGCCAGAGCGCTGCAAGTGGCCTTTTGGAAATTTGAGTGTTTGCCAGGATTTGATGGGGGTTGCATGGGGTGCCAACGCGGAGCTGCAGCTCCATGTCCGTAGGGCTCGCAGACGCATTGTGAGAAGGGCAGCCCTGGCTAGAGGCAGAGGGGGCTACAGGCATCGGCCACGTAGGCCTTACCCAGTCAGGCTATACCGCCAGCAGCGCTCCTACCTAAACATGAGTGCCGCGCGATGTGTTAAAAGGCTCCGATTCCAAAAGGAGGTGATTGCAGAGATCTGCCACCTGCTTCGCGGAGATCTGCAGCCAAAGCTCAGGTGCAGGACGTCTCTGTCGGTGGAAGTGAAGGTGACGGTGGCATTGAACTTCTATGCCACCGGCTCCTTCCAATACGCTGCTGGGGACATAGCAAACATCTCCCAGTACGGTGCGCGTCGCTGCATCCGCCAGGTGACCGAAGCACTGTTCAGAAGGAGAAGCCAATTCATCTCCTTCCCCATGGCCCTGGAGAGCCAGCATCAGCGCGCATTGGGATTTTCCAGACTCGGGGACTTCCCCTTGGTGCAAGGCGCCATTGACTGTACGCATGTGGCTTTGCGGGCCCCTCTGGAGCATGGTGAGCAGTATCGCAACAGGAAGGGCTACCATTCTCTGAATGTGCAGCTGGTGTGTGACCACAAGCAGCGCATCATGGCTGTCAATGCCAGCTTCCCAGGCAGCAGCCACGATGCCTTTATCCTGCGGCAGAGTACTGTGCATGACATGTTCCAGCCACAGCCTCCCCCAAGAGGATGGCTACTCGGGGACAAAGGCTATCCTTTGTGCACCTGGCTCATGACCCCGCTCCGCGCGCCCAGGACCGCTGCTGAAGAGGCCTACAACGAGAGCCATCAAACCACCCGCAACATCATCGAGCAACTATTGGGGTCCTCAAGCAGCGGTTCCGCTGCCTTGATCGCTCCGGAGGAGCTCTCCAGTATTCGCCGGACCGGGTCTCCCAATTTGTGGTGGTTTGCTGCATGCTACACAACCTGGCTATCCGCAGGACTCAGGCACTGCCACCTGACGTTGGAGCAGCACCTCAGGAGGAGGAGCAGGAGGAGCATGAGGAGGAGGAGGAGGAGCAGGAGTACGTTCCCAGGAGGGAGCGACCAGGGCCAAGGACCGCGCGACGCAACCTTATTACACGGTACTTCTAAGCCCCCTGTCAGGGAATGCCTTGGGACCATGAGGGAAGATGAATGCAGCTGCTCCACAAGCCCTCATCCGGCGAAGCCAACAAACACTAAGAAGAACAGCCATGGAGACTGCATGAATAAAGATAATTATTTATTACACAAAAATGAAAACCCCTTCCCACATAAATCCCCAAAAACAATAAACGGGCCCCACAAAAAGCCCAACAAACGACTCACTCCCACAAACTGGGGAGGAGTCACTCCACATTTCTTCAAACCGGGCCTCAACGTCGGCCTAACGCAAAAAATAAGCCCTCCAACAAAACAACCATGGGCAAAATAAAGATGGCCACCGCCATATAAAAGGAAAGCTGGCCACACCCTCTATTGAGTGGCCCGTGAGGGCAAGACCTTGCCCAGCCTTTTGCCTCCCCTGCCCGGCCTGCTGCTCCTTCGCAAGCTCTGCCCAGTGGCTGCTGCGAGGCTGGGGGAAGGCGCCTGAGGCTAAGATGCCCTTCCGCCAGATGCCGCTGGAGGGCAGCCTACATGGCGTTTGGGCCTCGAGGGGCCGTCTGCTGAGTGGCCCACCTGAGCCTGGCCACCATCAGCTGCAGCCGCTTGCCCTTGACGCCCCAGTGGGGGAATGGCGGCAACGGATGGTGCAATGTGGGCCAGCTGGCGTATGGGATGCGCTGGCTGGTGCTGTGGCGCGCTGGCACTCGGCCGGGCCCGCACTGCAGGATCCACAACAATCAGCCGAGGGGAGGCTCGCTGGGATGGTCCAGCGCGGTGGCTGCCCTGGCGATGCCTGCCTGAGACAGCACGTGTGACAGCAATGAGTGCCCCTGTTGTCCTGGTGTGCGCCCGTATCACATCCGCCAGGGTCTTGATGGCATCAGTCAGCATGCCGCCACTCACGGCAGTTGCTGCCCCGATCTCGCGCACACTGGTCGCCAGCGACTCGATGGCCTCAGGCATGCGCCCCACCACACTCATGAGCTCTGTGTGGCGCCGGTCCAAATCCTCAGCCATCTTATCCAGCTTCCGCACCTCCTCCGAGGTGAAGGTGTCCGGACTGGAGTCGCGACTCTCCCGCTGGGGAGCCCTTGCCACGTTGGTGGCGGCGAGTGTGCCGATTAGCAGCACTCCCCTCCGATCCTTCCCCCCTTTGGGGGGATGGCCGCGGGCCACGTGCACGGCTCCTGGGTGGCTTGACGCCACTGGTCCCAGAAGCTGCATTCCCCTGCGACAGTTCCTCCAGGCACTCGTCCAGTGAGGAGGTGCCAAGCATTTCCTCCTCTCCTGCAGGACGTGAGTGCTCCTCCTCCTCCTCCTCCTCCTCCTGCTCGGAGGTGGTGTCACTGGCAGCTTCAGGGTCCTGGTCGTCACCAGCTGAAAGCAGGAATGCACAAGATTTGCTTCAGAGTGAGGAGACGGCATCAGCGAGGGAGTTAGGACTGGTGGCATTCAGCGCATTGGTGGGACAGTGGCAAAGGAGGTAGCTCGGATGGGCCAGTGCGACGTGAGAGGGCCAAAAGGTGAGGTCCTTACCATTGCCGGGCAGTGGAGGGTTGGCTACTCCGCACGCTGTGGGGACGATCACACGGGCTCCCATGAGCACACACATTTGCTCCTCCAGCCGACTGAGCTTCTGCAGCTTGGCGCGGCCACCCCTGGCACGGGCCTGGCGATTATAGGCTACTTTAGCCTGCAAGAGAAAGGACGGGCTGTAAGTGCGCAGTGTAGCCCTGATGTAGTGTGCACTGCCTCCCATGGTGGAATAGCTTGGCCAGAGTGAAGCCCTGATGTAGTGTGCACTGCCTCCCATGGTGGAATAGCTTGGACAGAGTGTAGCCCTGATGTAGTGTGCACAGCCTCCCATGGTGGAATAGCTTGGCCAGAGTGAAGCCCTGATGTAGTGTGCACTGCCTCCCATGGTGGAATAGCTTGGACAGAGTGTAGCCCTGATGTAGTGTGCACTGCCTCCCATGGTGGAATAGCTTGGACAGAGTGTAGCCCTGATGTAGTGTGCTCAGCCTCCCATGGTGGAATAGCTTGGACAGATTGAAGCCCTGATGTAGTGTGCACTGCCTCCCATGGTGGAGTAGCTTGGCCAGAGTGAAGCCCTGATGTAGTGTGCACTGCCTCCCATGGTGGAATAGCTTGGACAGAGTGTAGCCCTGATGTAGTGTGCACTGTCTCCCATGGTGGAATAGCTTGGACAGAGTGTAGCCCTGATGTAGTGTGCACAGCCTCCCATGGTGGAATAGCTTGGACAGAGTGAAGCCCTGATGTAGTGTGCACTGCCTCCCATGGTGGAATAGCTTGGCCAGAGTGTAGAGTGCCGAATGGCCAATTGATGCTCATGACTGTCCCAATGCTGCTGGCTGAGGGCTGGCCATTACGACTTTGAGCTCCCTTTGTCCATCATGTCAGGTGTACATGCAAGAATGAGGAGGAGACTGGAAAGGGTACTCACCCTGACAATCCTGGTCAGGTCATTGCATTTTTTACGACATTGTGGGTCCTGGCGGCATCGCCGGTGAACATCACCCTCTGGGCGATCTGCTTCCAGGCTTTGGTGTAGTCGTGGTGGGTTGGATTCCTCCCATTCTCTGGGAACAAGATCTTGCACCTCAGCTGCAGAGCTGTGACCATTATGTCCAGATCACCCTCTGAGAAGCGCAGGGCACGCTCACGGGCCTAATCTGGCGTTGCCATGACTCCCTGGGGCTGAGCAGCAGTGTTGAGGCCTCTTTGCAAGGCTGCAGTGTGCAGGGTGTGGCAGCAGAACAATTCGCCCCTTCCCCCTTAAGAGCTGGTCGGCGCCACGGGGTCTGCTGCCAGTCCAAAAATGACCGCACCCGCGCTGCGCCCCGCCTGGGCGCTATCCCTCTGGACCGCCGGCTTAGCGCCTAAAGATAGTTGTGGAACGCCTCTTTTAGCGCTCCACCAACCTCTTAGGGCGAATCCACTGAATTTCCGGCAACGGGGCGCTACTTTGGGGCGGGCGCTAACTTTGGGCGGGCGCTAAGGTTAGCGCCCCAAAACTGCCTATACTGAAAATCTGGCCCAGAGTGTCTTAATGCGAGGAGCATTTGTAATAAGGTGGATGAATTGGCTGCACAAATAGAGGTAAACTAATATGATTTGGTTGGGATAACGGAAACGTGGCTCAAGGATGGCCAAGACTGGGGTATTCGATATTCAGGAAAGATAGGCAAAAAGGAAAGCGAGGTGGGGTAGCATTACTGGTTAAAGAAGGGATTAACACAATTGTAATGAAGGATATTAGCTCTGATGATGTGGAATCTGTATGGGTAGAATTGAGAAATACTAAGGGGAAAAAAACATTAGTGGGAGTGGTATATAGACCCCCAAACAGTAAGGCGGAGGTTAGGGATGGCATTAAAAGGGAAATTAAAGAAGCGTGCAATAAGGACACAGCAGTCATCATGGGTGACTTTAATCTACATATAGATTGAGCTAACCAAATTGGCAACAATACTGTGGAGGAGGAATTCTTGGAGTGTTTACGGGATGGTTTCCTGGACCAATAGGTCGAGGAACCAACCAGAGATCAGGCCATCTTAGACTGGGTATTATGTAACGAGAAAGGATTAATTAGCAATCTTGTTGTACGAGGCCCCTTGGGTCGGAGCGATCATAATATGATCGAATTCTTCATTAAGATGGAGAATGAAGTAGTTGACTCAGAAACAAGGGTCCTCAATTTAAATAAAGGAAACTACGATGGTCTGAGGAGTGAGTTGGGTAGGATTGATTGGGGAATGGCACTCAAAGGGTTGATGGTGGATAGGCAATGGCAAACATTCAAAGACCGAATGGATGAACTACCGAAGTTGTTCATCCCAGTTTGGCATAAAAATAAAACAATAAAGGTGACTCAACCGTGGGTAACAAGGGAAATTAGGGATAGCATAAGATCCAAGGAGAGGACATACAAATTGGCCAGAAAAAGCAATAATCCTGAGGATTGGGAGCAGTTCAGGATTCAACAAAGGAGGACAAAGGGATTAATTAAGAAAGGGAAAATAGAATATGAGAGTAAGCTTGCAGGGAACATAAAAACTGACTGTAAAAGCTTTTATAGATATGTGAAGAGTGAAAGATTGGTGAAGTCAAGCGTAGGTCCCTAGCAGTCAGAATCGGGGGAATTTATAATGGGGAACAAAGAAATGGCAGACCAACTAAATACATATTTTGGTTCTGTCTTCACAAAGGAGGACACAAATAACCTGCCAGAAATACCGGGGAACATAGGGTCTGATGAAAGGGTGGAACTGAAAGAAATCAGTATTTGTAGGGAAATGGTGTTAGGAAAATTGATGGGACTGAAGGCCGATATATCCCCAGGGCCTGATAATCTACATCCCAGGGTACTTAAGGAAGTGGCCCTAGAAATAGTAGATGCAATGCTGGTCATCTTCCAGAACTCGATAGACTCTGGAACAGTACCCATGGATTGGAGGGTAGCTAATGTTACCCCACTATTCAAAAAAGGTGGCAGAGAAAAAGCGGGGAATTATAGACCGGTAAGCCTGACATCGGTAGTGGGGGAAATGTTAGAGTCCATGATAAAAGATGTAATAGCAGAGCACTTGGAAAGCAGTGACAGGATCGGACAAAGTCAACATGGATTTACAAAAGGTAAATCATGCTTGACTAATCTACTGGAATCTTTTGAGGATGTAACTGGTAAAATAGATAAGGGAGAACCAGTGGATGTGGTGTATTTGGACTTTCAGAAGGCTTTCGATAAGGTCCCGCATAAGAGATTAGCGTGCAAAATTAAGGCACATGGGATTGGGGGCAAGGTATTGACTTGGATAGAGAACTGGTTGGCGGACAGAAAGCAAAGAGTTGGAATAAACGGGTCGTTTTCCAAGTGGCAGGCAGTGACTAGTGGGGTACCGATCGGTCCTAGGACCCCAGCTGTTCACAATATATATTAATGATCTGGACGAGGGAATTGGATGTAATATCTCCAAATTTGCAGACGACACAAAGCTGGGTTGGAGGGTATGCTGCGAGGAGGATGTCATGAAACTCCAGTACGATTTGGACAGGTTAGGTGATTGGGCAGAAACATGGCAAATGCACTGTAATGTGGATAAATGTGAGGTTATCCACTTTGGTGGCAAAAACAGGAAGGCACATTATTATTTGAATGGCAATAGATTGGGAGAAGGGGAAGTGCAAAGAGACCTGGGTGTTCTTGTGCACCAGTCGCTGAAGGTAAGCATGCAGGTGCAGCAGACGGTTAAGAAGGCTAATGGTATGTTGGCCTTCATAGCAAGAGGGTTCGAGTACAAGCGCAAGGATGTTTTGCTACAGTTGTACAGGGCCTTGGTGAGACCGCACCTTGAGTATTGTGTGCAGTATTGGTCGCCTTATCTGAGGAAGGACGTTCTTGCCATGGAAGGAGTGCAGCGGAGATTCACCAGGCTGATACCTGGGATGGCAGGAATGACGTATGAGGAGAGATTGTGTCGATTGGGCTTATACTCACTGGAGTTTAGAAGATTGAGAGGGGATCTCATCGAAACCTCTAAAATTCTGTCAGGCCTAGACAGACTAGATGCTGGAAGGATGTTCCCGATGGTCGGGGAGTCCAGAACCAGGGGTCATAGTCGAAGGATTAGGGGTAGGACATTTAGGACTGAAATGAGGAGGAATTTCTTCACCCAGAGAGTGGTGAACCTGTGGAATTCTCTCCCACAGAGGGCGGTGGAGGCCAGTTCATAAAATATATTCAAGAAAGAGTTGGATATATTTCTTAAGGCTTAAGGGATCAAGGGATATGGGGAGAAGGCAGGGACAGGGTACTGAATTTGAATGATCAGCCATGATCTCATTGAATGGCGGAGCAGGCTCGAAGGGCCGAATGGCCTACTCCTGCTCCTATCTTCTATGTTTCTATGTATTCTCAACCTGACATCTGTCATACGCCCCCTTTTTTCTGCTTTCTTACTCTCTGTCTTTTGTCATCCAGGGAGCTCTGGTTTTATTTGCCCTACCTTGCCCCCTCGTGGGAATGTACCGCGACTGTACCCGAACCATCTCATCTTTAAAGGCAGCCCATTGTTCGATGACAGTTTTGCCTGCCAATCATTGATTCCAATTTACCCGGGCCAGCTCTGTTCTCATCCCACTGAAATTGGCCCCCCTGCAGTTAAGTATTTTGACTCTAGATTGCTCCCTGTCCTTTTCCAGAGCTAACCTAAACCTTATGATATTATGATCACTCTTCCCTAAATATTCCCCTACTGAAACTTGATTCACCTGACGCACCTCATTCCCCAGAACCAGATCCAGCAATGCCTCCTTCCTCGTTGGGCCGGAAACGTACTGATCAAGAAAGTTCTCCTGAACACACTTCAGAAGTTCTTCCCACTGTCTGCCCTTTACACTATTACTATCCCAGTCTATATTAGGATAATTGAAGTACCCCATTATCACTATTCTATTGTTCTTGCATCTCTCTGCAATTTCCCTGCAAATGTGCTCCTCCATATTGTCCCCACTAGTCGGTAGCCTATAGAATACACGTAGTAGTGTAATGGCACCTCTATTGTTTCTTAACTCAAACCAAATAGATTCTGTCCTTGACCTCTCCAGGACATCCTCTCTCTCCAGCACTGTAATATTCTCCTTCTTCCTTCTTAGGCAGTCCCTCGGAACCGAGGATGACTTGTTTCCACATTAAAAATGAGTTCTCGGTGACTGATGAGTCCAATGTGGGACCTACAGTCTCTGTCACAGGTGGGGCAGACGGTGGTTGAAGGGGCGGGTGGGTGGGGTGCTTGGGTTGACGTGCGCTGCCTGTGCTTGGCTTCTACTTGCTCCCGGTGAAGAGACTCAGTGTTCGGCGCCTTCCCGGATGCTTCTCCTCCACTTTGTGCGGTCTTGGGCCAGGGATTCCCAGGTGTCGGTGGGGTTGCTGCACTTTTTCAAGGAGGCTTTTTCAAGGAGCACTATAATATACTCCTTTAATCAATACTGCCACACCACCACAACCTTTCTTTCCTTCCCTATCGTTCCTGAACACCTGATATCCAGGAATTTTTAATACCTAATCCTGCCCTTTTTTGAGCCAGGTCTCTGTTATCAGCACATCACATTCCCATGTGGCTATTAGTGCCTGCAGCTCACCAACCTTACTTACCACACTTTGTGCGTTTAAATACATGCACTGTAAAATTCTTGTATTGTAGGAATTGTCAAATTCTTAACGAAAGTACTGAGATCGAGACTATCAGCCAACCAAATGAGGTTTAATGCAAACTGGTAAAAGTTTCAAACAAAAACGCAGGAGAAACTCTAAACAGGTCTGTACTCAAACTGGTTCCACGAGGACAGAGAGAGACCGCCTCCCCCCACTGATGTCATCACGTTTCCCGCCGTTGGGAACGTCACGTGACCTGCGTGATGACGTCATCGCGCTGGATCGATATTTTACCGAACCTGCGCTATTTATACAAAGCAAACAATTAAAGGTAACGAACCCCTGTTAAAGGCAATTATATACATTACTGCAAGAGTCTCTTGGTGGCTCTGCCACAGTATTCTCTTAGACTGACCCCACCTAATACCGTACTATTTCTTACTCTAGTGCTCTTTGTATCTCCCACTCTTTTGTGCACCATGTTTGTCCTGGCTAATGCTACATCACAGAATCACAGAAACCCCACAGTGCAGATAGAGGCCATTTCGGCCCATCGAGCCTGCACCGACACATATCCCACCCGATCCCTGTAACGCCTACACCAACACATATCCCACCCTATCCCCGTAACCCCACGTATTTAATCCCCCTAACACTAAGGGTCAATTTATCATAGCCATCCTGGTGCCCATCCCCCTGCTCAATTGGTTTAAACCCTCCCCAACAGCACCAGCAAACCCCCCAGTGAGGATATTGGTCCCGGCTCTGTTGAGGTGTAACCCGTGTAGGGGGTTTCTCTTGCTTGCTCTGGTCTCCTGCCAGGCTTCTTGCAATAATTACCCGTGAGTGGTTCGACCCACTCGCCCCTACGGTTCTAGACCTTGGACTTAGGTGCAGGGAGCTGTAGTGCAGAAAAACTCAATAGACCAGGTCGAATAGCACGAAATGGATGCCTTTATTGAACAGTTTGCAGCATTATAAAATACATGTCATATGCACAGATTAGAGCAACTACAAGCATGCACACATCTATAAACTTAACTCTATAGAAATGGGGAACACACGGCACATCGTGAAAGGGGTAACACATTACAATTACCCTTAACCCCCTCCCCTAAACCTAACTAAGTTTTGATTTGAGGGACCCGGGATCATGCTCACCACTTTAAGAATTGTGAAAAAGGCTTTGCAGCCTTTCGACACAGCTTTCCGTCGTCACGTGGGTTTGGAAGCTTCTGGCGCAGCTTGTTTTCCTCTTGGTTCTCCTGCGATGTAGGCAGCCGGCACAGCCTTGGTGAGCGCTCGCCACGGATGGATCCGTTTCCGATGTGATTTTTAAGAACTGGATGCACACGGATGAATCCGTTACCGATGTGATGTTGAAGAACTGGATCCTGGGCTCCGGGACCTGAGTGTCTTCTTCTCCGGCCTGGGTCGTCGATGATCTCCCGACAAAAGTACCCGGGCCTCCCTCGTCTTCTTCCCGTCATGGCTGGGCCTTTCCTAGCCGAGCTGGCTTCCAAGCCGAATTCTTCTCGTCGTGGCCGGGCCTTGCCTGGCCGAACACTGAACACGTTCCGAACTGAAGTGCCGTTTAACCGAAGAGTCTGTCCCCAAGCGTCCTTGGACTTTACTCAATTCACAGTTATACTTTTTTGGAACATTCTTATCTCCCGCCAAATCATAGTCCTGTCTTTGTAATAATTTTGGCAGGCAGAACTCTCTGCAGGGGTGCTTTGTCTTCATAACGGGAGTTGGTGATAGCTTAACTGGCCTTCCTGGGCCGATAATGTCTTTGCTTTGTTACCGTAACTTGGTTTGTATATTGATCGGTCTGGAGATTGCCCTGGATGGCTGTTAAACGGCTTCTCTTTGTACATTGTAAATGGGTTAAAGCGTTCGCTCAATTGTCCACCCATTTCTTGATGGGTCTCATCCTGCCACCCAAATCTGTCCTGTACTTATAATCTAATCAATATGTATGCTCAGTTCCATGAGTTTCAGCTTCCCGAAACTGGTTTTCGCCGGCTTTTAATGCCCTCAATCCTCAAGCCTGTCTGGCTTGCAGCAACAGAAATTCAAATGGTCCCAGAAGCTGGTCACGAGGCCTGGCGGCCATTTTTGTGTGCCCTTTTATCAAAGGTTTCTCTGTATAAGCTTCTTTGGTCAATAAAGCTGTTTTATTAACCCTATTTTCCTGCGTGATTATTTAATGAAAATTTCGCGAATCTTACACCCGTCTGACCTGTACAGGTCCCATCTCCGTCAGAACCGTTCCCAATGTCCCAGGAATCTAAATCCCTCCCTCCTGCACCATCTCTCCAGCCACGCATTCATCTGCTCTATCCTCCTGTTTCTATCCTCGCTCACACGTGGCACCAGGAGTAATCCGGAGATTACTACCTTTTTGAGGTCCTGCTTTTTAATCTCTCTCCTAGCTCCCTAAAATCTGCCTGCAGGACCTCATTCCTCTTTCTGCCTATGTCGTCGGTACCAATATGGGCCGTGACCTCTGACTGTTCACCTGTCTGGCAGCCGTTCAGTGACATCCTTGAGCCTGGCACCAGGGAGGCATTATACCATCCTAGAGTCACATCTGCAGCCGCAGAAACACCTGTCTGTTCCCCTAACTATCGAATCCCCTATCGCTATTGCTTTTCCTGATTTCCCCCCACTCCGGGACAGCTGAGCCACCCTTAGTGCCGTTAACTTGGCTCTGGCTGTACTCCCCAGAGGAACCATCGCCCTCACCAAAGCGAGATGCACTCGGGGGGACTCCTGCACTACCTGCCTGGTCCTCCTTTTCCTTCTGGTGGTCACCCATTGTTCGGGAGATGGATGGAGTCAGTGGCCAGGGAGCGGAGTTTGTGGCGGGGACCGAAACATAGAAGATAGGAGCAGGAGTAGGCCATTCGGCCCCTCGAGCCTGCTCCGCCATTTAATAAGATCATGGCTGATCATCCAAATTCAGTACCCGGTCCCTGCTTTCTCCCCATATCCCTTGATCCCTTTAGCTTTAAGAAATACATCTATCTCCTTCTTGAATATATTTAATGAATTGGCCTCCAATGCCTTCTGTGGTAGAGAATTCCACAGGTTCACCACTCTCTGGGTGAAGAAATTCCTCCTCATCTCAGTCCTAAATGGCTTACCCCTTACCCTTAGACTGTGACCCCTGGTTCTGGATTCTCCGACCATCGGGAACATCCTTCCTACATCTAGTCTGTCTAGTCCTGTTAGAATTTTATAAGTTTCAATGAGATCCCCTCTCATTCTTCTAAACTCCAGCGAGTATAAGCCCAGTCAACCCAATCTCTCCTCATACATCATTCCTGCCATCCCAGGTATCAGTCTGGTGAATCTTCGCTGCACTCCCTCCATGGCAAGAACATCCTACCTCAGACGAGGCAACCAAAACTGCACACAATACTCAAGGTGTGGTCTCACCAAGGCCCTGTACAACTGCAGCAAGACATCCTTGTTCCTCTACTTGAACCCTCTCGCTACTGCCCATTCACCCAACCTGTCCAAATCATACTGGAGTTTCTCGGCATCCTCCTCACAGCACACACGCCCACCCAGCTTTGTGTCGTCTGCGAACTTGGAGATATTACCTCTAGTTCCCTCGTCTAGATCATCAATATATATTGTGAACAGCTGGGGTCCTAGGACCGACCCCTGCGGCACCTCACTAGTCACTGCCTGCCACTCAGAAAAAGACCAGTTTATTCCAACTCTTTGCTTCCTGTCTGCCAACCAGTTCTCTATCCAAGTCAATACCTTGCCCCCAATCCCATGTGCCTTAACTTTGCACGCTAATTTCTTATGCGGGACCTTATCGAAAGCCTCCTGAAAGTCCAAATACACCACATCCCCACTGGTTCTCCATTATCTGTTTTACCAGTTGCATCCTCTAAAAATTCCAGTAGATTAGTCAAGCACCATTTACCTTTTGTAAATCCATGTTGACTTTGTCCGATCCTGTCACTGTTTTCCAAGTGCTCTGCTATTACATCTTTTATAATGCACTCTAGCATTTTCCCCACTACCGATGTCAGGCGTACCGGTTTATAATTTCCCATTTTCTCTCTACCACCTTTTTTGAATAGTGGGGTAACATTAGCTACCCTCCAATCCATGGGAACTGTTCCAGAGTCTATCGGATTTTGGAAGATGACCAGCAATGCATCTACAATTTCTAGGGCCACTTCCTTAAGTACCCTAGGATGTAGATTATCAGGCCCTGGGGATTTATCGGCCTTCAATCCCATCAATTTCCCTAACACCATTTCCCTACAAATACTGATTTCTTTCAATTCCTCCCTCTCATTAGACCCTATGTTCCCCGACATCTCTGGGAGGTTATTTGTGTCCTCCTTTGTGAAGACAGAACCAAAGTATATATTTAATTGGTCTGCCATTTCTTTGTTCCCCATTATAAATTCCCCTGATTCTGACTGCAAGGTACCTATGCTTGACTTCACCAATCTTTTTCTCTTCACATATCTATAGAAGCTTTTAAAGTCCGTTTTTATGTTCCATGAAAGCTTACTCTCATACTCTATTTCCCCCTCTTAATTAATTCCTTTGCTGAATCCTAAACTGCTCCCAATCCTCAGGTTTGCTGCTTTTTCTGGCGAATTTATATGTCCTCTCCTTGGATCTTATGCTATCCCTAATTTCCTTTGTTAGCCACGGTTGATTCACCTTTTTTGTTTTATTTTAATGCCAAACAGGGATGAACAAATTCTGCAGTTCATCCATGCGATCGTTAAATGTTTGCCATTGCCTATCCACCGTCAACCCTTTGAGTGACATTCCCCAATCAATCCTACCCAACTCGCTCCTCAGACCATTATAATTTCCTTTATTTAAATTCAGGACTCTGAGTCAACTACTTCACTCTCCATCTTAATGAAGAATTCGATCATATTATGATCGCTATGCCCCAAGGGGCCTCGCACAACAAGATTGTTAATTATTCCTTTCTCATTACATAATACCCAGTCTCAGATGGCCTGATCTCTAGTTGGTTCCTTGACATATTGGTCCAGGAAACCATCCTGTATAGTCTCCAGTAATTCCTCCTCCACAGTATTGTTACTAATTTGTTTAGCCCAATCTATATGTAGATTAAAGTCACCCATGATAACTGCTGTGCCCTTATTGCACGCATCTCTAATTTCCCTTTTAATGCCATCCCCAACCTCCGCATTACTGTTTGGGGGTCTGTATACAACTCCCACTAATGTTTTCTGTCCCTTGGTATTTTTCAGTTCTACCCATACAGATTGCACATCATCAGAGCTAATATCCTTCCTTACTGTTGTGTTAATCTCCTCTTTAACCAGCAATGCTACCCCACCTCCTTTTACTTTTTGCCTGTCTTTCCAGAATATTGAATGCCCCTGGATGTTGAGTTCCCAGCCCTGGTCACCCTGGAGCCATGTTTCCGTAATCCAAATCATATCATATCATACGTCAATAGCTTCGGTCTTCGATATTTAATTGGAGAACATTTCTGCTAATCCAGAACCGGATGTCGGACAAGCAGTCTGACCATTCAGAGACAGTGGAGGGGTTGAGAGAAGTGGTAGTGATGTAGAGCTGGGTGTCATCAGCATACATGTGGAAACTGTGGGCGGGAAAATGGAATTAAACTTCATCTTCAGAAAACTAGGAGACTGTTCAAGAAAGCCTGAAGTCTCTAAAAATGGACAGGTTCACAATACAGAAATCTACACCAACAAGTAGTATTTATATTGCGCCTTTAAAATAGTAAAATGCCACAAGGTGCTTCACAGGAGCATGAGAAGACAAAACATTTGACACCGAGCCACATAAGGAGATATTAGGGGAGATGGCCAAAAGCTTGGTCACAGAGGTGGGTTTTAAGGAGCATCTTAAAGGAAGAAAGAGAGGCAGAGAGGTTTAGGGAGGGAATTCCAGAGCTCGGGGCCAAGGCAGCTGAAGGCACGGCCGCCAATGGTGGAGCGATTAAAAATCAGGGATGCTCAAGAGGGCAGAATTGGAGGAGCGCAGAGATCTCTTTTCCGGGGGGGGGCGGGTGATGGCTGGATGAGATAGCAGAGATGGGGAGGGCAGTGAGGCCATGGAGGGATTTGCACCAGGATGACAATTTTGAAACTGATTGTACAAACAGTTCTCCACCCAGATTTCATCCCATCAGCCTGACTGTCTACCCTGACTGTAACTGGTAGAATAGATAAGGGAGATAAGTGGATGTGGTGTATTTGGACTTTCAGAAGGCTTTCCATAAGGTCCCGCATAAGAGATTAGCGTGCAAAGTTAAAGCACATGGGATTGGGGGCAAGGTACTGGCTTGGATAGAGAACTGGTTGGCAGACAGGAAGCAAAGAGTTGGAAAAAACGGGTCTTTTTCCGAATGGCAGGCAGTGACTGGTGGAGTACCGCAGGGATCGGTCCTGGGACCCCAGCTATTCACAATATATATAAATGATCTAGACGAGGGAACTAGATGTAGTATCTCCAAGTTTGCTGACGACACAAAGCTGGGTGGGCGTGTGTGCTGTGAGGAGGATGCCGAGAAACTCCAGTATGATTTGGATAGGTTGGGTGATTGGGCAGAAGCATGGCAGATGTATTATAACGTGGATAAATGCGAGGTTATCCACTTGGTGGCAAAAACAGGAAGGCAGATTATTATCTGAACGGTAATAAATTGGGAGAAGGGGAAGTGCAACAAGACCTGGGTGCCCTTGTGCACCAGCCGCTGAAGGTAAGCATGCAGGTGCAGCAGGCGGTTAAGAAGGCAAATGGTATGTTGGCCTTCGTAGCGAGTGGGTTCGAGTAAAGGAACAAGGATGTCTTGCTGCAGTTGTACAGGGCCTTGGTGGCACCAGATCTTGAGTATTGTGTGCAGTTTTGGTCGCCTTATCTGAGGAAGGATGTTCTTGCCATGGAGGGAGTGCAGCGAAGATTTACCAGACTGATATCTGGGAGGGCAGGAATGATATATGAGGAGAGATTGGGTCGATTGGGCTTATACTCGATGGAGTTTAGAAGAATGAGAGGGGATCTCATTGAAACTTATAAAATTCT
Source organism: Somniosus microcephalus (assembly GCF_052327205.1). NCBI lineage: Eukaryota > Metazoa > Chordata > Chondrichthyes > Squaliformes > Somniosidae > Somniosus > Somniosus microcephalus. Next base: position 2,957,589 of record NW_028225179.1, read on the forward strand.
AAGAGGACTAGACAGACTAGATGTTGGAAGGATGTTCCCGATGGTCGGGAGTCCAGAACCAGGTGTCACAGTCTAAGCATAAGGGGTAAGCCATTTAGGACAGAGATGAGGAGGAATTTCTTCACCCAGAGAGTGGTGGACCTGTGGAATTCTCTACCACGGAAGGCAGTGGAGGCCAATTCATTAAATATATTCAAGAAGGAGTTAGATATATTTCTTAAGGCTAAAGGAATCAAGGGATATGGGGAGAAGGCAGGGACAGGATACTGAATTTGGATGATCAGCCATGATCTCATTGAATGGCGGAGCAGGCTCGAGGGGCAAAATGGCCTACTCCTGCTCCTATCTTCTATGTTTCTGTCCTATGAATGTGCCTCCTTATTGTTGCTTCTGCATGCTAACTTCTGAAAGTTAGCATGCAGGTACAGCAAGTAATTAGGAAAGCAAATGGAATTGCCTTTATTGCAAGGGGTATGGAGTATAAAAGTAGGGAAGTTTTGATGCAACTTTACAGGGCGCTGGTGAGACCACACCTGGAGTACTGCATACAGTTTTGGTCTCCATATTTATGGAAGGATATACTTGCATTGTATGCAGTGCAGAGATACATAGAAAAATAGGAGCAGGAGTAGGCCATTCGGCCCTTCGAGCCTGCTCCGCCATTCAGTATGATCCGGGCTGTTCCTCTATCTCAATACCATATTCCCGCTCTCTCCCCATACCCCTTGGTGCCTTTTGTGTCTAGAAATCTATCTATCTCCTTCTTAAATATATTCAGTGACTTGGCCTCCACAGCCTTCTGAGGTAGAGAATTCCAAAGGTTCACCACCCTCTGAGTGAAGAAATTTCTCCTCATCTCAGTCCTAATTATCCTACCCCGTATTCTGAGATTGTGACCCCTCGTTCTAGGCCCCCAGCCAGGGGAAACATCCTCCCTGCATCCAGTCTGTCTAGCTCTGTCAGAATTTTATATGTTCCAATGAGATCCTCTCTCATTCTTCTAAACTCTCGTGAATACAGGCCTAGTCAACTCAATCTCTCCTCATACGACAGTCCTGCCATCCCAGGAATCAGTCTGGTGAACCTTCGCTGCACTCCCTCTATGGCAAGTATATCCTTTCTTAGGTCAGGAGACCAAAACTGCACACAGTACTCTAGGTGTGGTCTCAACAAGGCCCTGTACAACTGTAGTAAGACATCCTTGCTCCTGTACTCAAATCCTCTCGCAATGAAGGCCAACATACCATTTGCCTTCCTAACTGCTTGCTGCACCTGCATGTTTGCTTTCAGTGACTGGTGTACAAGGACACCCAGGTCCCTCTGTACATCAACATTTCCCAATCTATCACCATTTAAATAATATTCTGCCTTTCTGTTTTTCCTACTGAAGTGGATAACTTCACATTTATCCACATTATACTGCATCTGCCTCCTACCATCTGGAAGATGCTACAGATGCATTCGCACCCGTACGACCAGATTTAGGAACAGCTTCTTTCCCAGGGCTGTCATCCTACTGAACTCCACAAATGAACACTAAAGCCTGCACACCTGCCGATGCACTTTATTATGGTCATATTTATGCTACTATATATGTACAAATGTATGTTGAAATGTTTAATTGTCCTAATCCAAATTGTACACTCTCGGGAGCCGCAAGCCTACATTTCGTTGTACTGCACTTGTGCACTAACAATGACAATAAAAGTTGATTTGATTTGATTTGATTTGATATTTGCCCACTCACTCAGCTTGTCTAAATTACCTTGAAGCCTCTTTGCATCCTTCTCACAAATCACAATCCCACCTAGTTTCGTGTCATCAGCAAACTTGGAAATATTACATTTGGTTCCCTCATCCAAATCATTGATATATATTGTGAATAGCTGGGGCCCAAGCACTGATCCCTGCGATACCCCACTAGTCACTGCCTGACGCCCATTTATTCCTACTCTCTGTTTCCTGTCTGTCAACCAATTTTCAGTCCATGCCAGTATATCACCCCCAATTCTATTGCCTTTATTTTGCACACTAACCTCTTATGTGGGACTTTATCAAAGGCCTTCTGAAAATCCAAATACGCCACATCCACTGGTTCTCCCTTATCTATTCTACCAGTGACATCCTCAAAAGGCTCCAGTAGGTTGGTCAAACACTATTTCCCTTTCATAAATCTGTGCTGACTTTGTCTAATCCCGTTGATATTTTCTAAGTGTCCTGTTATCACAATCTTTATAATAGACTCTTTAGCGTTTTCCCAACTACTGATGGTAGGCTAACCAACTTGTGCAGCAGCTGGGGCCTGAAAATCAGCTTCACTGCTCCTGGGCTTTGGAAAGGGCGACATGAGGCAACATTCTCCCTCTTACTCTTTCTACACTCTTTTTACAGGGTTTTAGAAGTAGAGCATTTACAGACAGGAAGCTCAGACCAAAAATCATGTCAGGGTCAGACAGAGTCGCTCGATTCATCAGGACCTGAATATCATTGGCCTTTTCACATGGAAGGAGAGAGCAGTGATCGCAGTGCGGACAAACCGCACACGTGTTCCATGTGTGGACTTGGATTCAGCCGATCGCCTGACCTGGCGAGACACGTGCACCGTCACACCGGGGAGAAACCGGGTAAAGGTGGGGACAACAGGATGGGATTCAGTTCCACATCTGTGTCGGAGGTTCGTCGGCACAGTTACACCGGGGACAGTCCGTTCACCTGCTCCGTGTGTGGGAAGGGATTCACTCAGTCATCCCACCTGTTGAGACACCAGCACGTTCACATTGATGAGAGACCGTTTCAATGTTATGACTGTGGGAAGAGCTTCAAAAGTCTTGGGAATCTGATGAATCACCAGCGTGCTGACACTGGAGAGAGGCTGTTTCCCTGCTCCGTGTGTGGGAAGCGATTCTCTCGGTCCAACCATCTGCTGAGACACCAGCTTGTTCACACTGATGAGCGACCCTTTAAATGTTGTGACTGTGGGAGGGGCTTTAATAGTTCCCAAGAGCTGAAGGCACACCACCGTCTTCACACCGGGGAGAGGCCATTCACCTGCTCCGTGTGTGGGAAGGGATTCACTCGGTCATCCGACCTGCTGAGACACCAGCGAGTTCACACCAGAGAGAGGCCGTTCACCTGCTCTGTGTGCGGGAAGGGATTCACTCGGTCATCCGACCTGCTGGCTCACCAGCGAGTTCACACCAGGGAGAGGCCGTTCACCTGCTCCATGTGTGGGAAGGGATTCACTCACTCATCCCACCTGCTGACTCACCAGCGAGTTCACACCGGGGAGAGGCCATTCACCTGCTCCGTGTGTGGTAAGGGATTCACTCAGTCATCCTACCTGCTGACTCACCAGCGAGTTCACACGGGGGAGAGGCCGTTCACCTGCTACATGTGTGGGAAGGGATTCACTCAGTCATCCCACCTGCTGACTCACCAGCGAGTTCACACCGGGGAGAAGCCGTTCACCTGCTCCATGTGTGAGAAGAGATTCACTCGGTCATCTCACCTGCTGAGACACCAGCGTCTTCACACCGGGGAGAGGCCGTTCACCTGCTCTGTGTGTGGGAAGAGATTCACTCAGTCATCTGACCTGCTGAGACACCAGCGAGTTCACTCTGCCCTGCCGGCAGCTGGGGCAACGTGAATGTGGAAAATGTTTTATAAATTTTGTACTGCTAGTTAATCTGTCAGCCTGTTGAGCTGATGGTTCCTTCATTTGACCTTTCATGGTATTACATAGAAGGTGCAGCACAGAAACCGGCCATCTGGCCCAACTGCTCTAGCCTCCCTTTCACCCTCATGTGGCTCCCCCTTAAATGCATCTATACTTTTAGCCTCAACCACTCCCTGTGGTAGCGAGTTCCACATTCTCACCACTCTCTGGGTAAACAAGTTTCTCCTGAATTCCCTCCTGGATTTATTAGTGACCATCTTATATTTTGTGGATGTTAAAACACCAATGACTGAGCTGCATTTTAATATTCTGTACAAATAAATCAGCTTCGTTTGATACATACAATCGATTGAGTCCTTGTTTCTAAGATAAGACGAGAGCCAATTGATGACTTGTTACAGACATTCCCTGTCCTTTTAATATCTGTGTCCAGGAGAGAAGCTTCTGTTACCTTCTGTGTTTTATTACAATCGAGGTTCTGGAAGTCATTGTGGGGGAATGGAAGATTTTAACATTCTCAGCACCTGGAATCAACATCAAACACTCCCAGGGCAAGTAAAGCATGGGTTAGATACAGAGTAAAGCTCCCTCTACACTATCCCATCAAACACTCCCAGGGTAGGTACAGCACGGGTAAGATACAGAGTAAAGCTCCCTCTACACTGTCCCATCAAACACTCCCAGGGCAGGTATAGCACGGGTTAGATACAGAGTAAAGCTCCCGCTACACTGTCCCATCAAACACTCCCAGGGCAGGTACAGCACAGGTTAGATACAGAGTAAAGCTCCCTCTAAACTGTCCCATCAAACATTCCCAGGGCAGGTACAGCACGGGTTAGATACTGAGTAAAGCTCCATCTACACTGTCCCGTCATACACTCCCAGGGCAGGTACAGCATAGGTTGGATACAGAGTAAAGCTCCCTCTACACTGTCCCATCAAACATTCCCAGGGCAGGTACAGCACGGGTTAGATACAGAGTAAAGCTCCCTCTACACTGTCCCATCAAACACTCCCAGGGCAGGTACAGCACTGATTAGATACAGAGTAAAGCTCCCTCTACACTGCCCCATCAAACACTCCCAGGGCAGGTACAGCACGGGTTAGATACAAAGTACAGCTCCCTCTACACTGCCCCCATCAAACACGCCCAGGACAGGTACAGCACGGGTTAGATACAGAGTAAAGCTCCAGATACACTGTCCCATCAAACACTCCCAGGGCAGGTACAGCAGGGGTTAGATACAGAGTAAAGCTCCCTCTACACTGTCCCATCAAACACTCCCAGGGCAGGTACAGCACGGGTTTGATACAGAGTAAAGCTCCCTCTACACTGTAAAATACCCTGGTCGTGTATACATATATCTGTAGGATTAGGGTTTGGTTTCATCTCATGTGATGAAGGTTTTTCTGCTTTCTGTTGACTTGTGGATTTGTGCTGTGCTAGAAATGATATAAGGGTTAAATTGTCCATTCCCAGGATGTTTCCGGGTTTGATAATATCCGTTCACAGTTGAGCCGACAGTGCTGCTTGCTTCCTGCTGAAGTCCTGGATGTCTGATCCCTGCCTGTTTGACCACAACTTTGTGAACACAATGGGCGGAAGACAGCGAGAGGAAGTGGGACACTGGGCCCTGGATGATCAACAAGTTGGCATCTGGTGTTTTGTCAGGAAATCACTCATTTCTGGGCCTCTTGTTCACAAACTCTGGTCAGGCCCCAATGAATCATCAGTGGTCGGGAAATTATTGGTAAAAATTCTGAGGGACAGAATTAGTCTCCACTTGGAGCAGCAAGGATTAATCAAGGATAGCCAGCATGGCTTTGCCAGGGGAAATCATGTCTGACCAATTTGATTGAATTTTTCGAGGGGGTGACTAGGTATGTGGATGAGGGTAATGCAGTTGATGTAGTCTACATGGACTTCAGTAAGGCTTTTGACAAAGTCCCGCATGGGAGACTGGTCAAGTAGGTAAGAGCCCATGGGATCCAGGGCAATTTGGCACATTGGATCCAAAATTGGCTTAGTGGCAGGAGGCAGAGGGTGATGGTCGAAGGTTGTTTTTGTGACTGGAAGCCTGTGTCCAGTCGTGTACCGCAGCTGATGTTAGGCTCACTAGCCAGTAATTCCCTGGTTTATCCCTACTACCCTTCTTGATTGAAACATATAAGATCCTGAGGGGTCTGGACATGGTGAATGTGGAGAGGATGTTTCCTCTAGTGGGAGAATCTAGAACTAGGGGTCATTGTTTAAAAATAAGGGGTCACCCATTTAAGACTGAGATGAGGAGAATTTCTGGTCTCATCCTTGTAAATCTTCTCTGCACCCTCTCCAGTGCCTCTATATCCTTTTTATACTATGGCAACCAGAACTGTACGCTTTACTCTAAGTGTGGTCTAACCAAGGTTCGATACAGGTTTAGCATAACTTCACTACTTTTCAATTCTATCCCTCTAGAAATAAACCCTAGTGCTTGGTTTGCTTTTTTTATGGCCTTGCTAACCTGTCCCAACTTTTAGTGATTTGTGTATTTGTACTCCGAGATCCCTTTGTTCCTCTACCCCACCTAGACTCGCACCCTCCCAGTGATAAGTGACCTCCCCATTCTTCCTACCAAAATGTAATACCTCACATTTATCTGTTCAGCCTTGGTCACTCTGCAAAAACACTGAAATGTTTAAGAATGAAATCAGGGAGGCAAAAAGCTCAGGTGAGGCAGTTTAAAAAGACAGTCCCTGACCAGAGATTGCTGGATGCTGACACTCGGTGCTCACGAGTATAGAATGTCCCATTCCCCAGGCACGGACATCCAGCACCTCGATCACAGCAAAAATTCACAAAACAATGGCAATACAACTTGGAGCAGAGACGGTTAAGTGGAGCTGTGATCGAGGTGCTCAAAATTATTAGGGGTTTTGATCGAGCAAACAAGGAGAAGCTGTTGTCACGGGCAGGAGGGTCGGTAACGAGAGGACACAGATTTCAGGTCATTGGCAAAAGAATTGAGAGAGGAAATGAGGAGACTTTTTTTACACAGCGAATTGTGATGATCTGGAATGCACTGCCTGAATGGGAGGTGGAAGCAGATTCAATAGTAACTTTCAAAAGGGAATTGGAAATATACTAAAAGCAGAAATTTGCAGGGCTGTGGGGAAAGAGCAGGGCAGTGAGACTAATTGCATCGCTCTTTCAGAGAGCCGGCACCAGCACGATGGGCCGAAAGGCATCCTACTGTGCTCTATGATTCTATAACATCAGCTTCTCTCTGCTCACTAGTACTGAGAGAACAGGGAATAATCTTTAAATCCAGCCCAGTTATTGGGGGCTCTTAACATTAACAAGTCCCAGTTGCCTGAATTAACATGGTTCAGTCCTGGATGTGATTAAAGGCATCGGAAACAGTGGAATCGACCCACCGCAGTCACACTGTGGACACTCTGGTGTGTCAGCGGGTGGGATACACCAGGTAATCCCTTTCCACACACTGAGGTTGACTCTAATGATCAGGAGTCCCAGGGTTTCGGATACCAGATAATCAAGCTCACAAGAACACAAATTGTCTCTCCAGGCTTTATTAAGAGCGCTGCATAACGCAGATCGGGTGATAATTCCATCAATCTGGAGAATAGAAGTACAGTGGATTCACGCGCGATCTTCTCGAGTCTGTTCCAACTGACAACGGCTTAAGTGGCCTGTTCTTATACACAAGCTTGGTTACCACTCAGGAAATGGGATTATTTGGACCCGTCTGTTGACTGCCTCCTGAACTCCGGCTAATTCAGGGAATTTAGTCCATCTGTGACCAGACTATAACCACAAGCCCATCTGGTTATCACACCTATACGGTCCGTGAGGTTATCAGATTCACACCCAGACGTTGTGTCTTTACTTGTCTGGCACTTCATCCCATAACACGGGTAGAGGGGCTCAGTAATATTTCATTCATCAGAAAAAGACAAAGTACAACAACATACTGGTCAGCTTAACAGAATCTCATCATATTTATGGGGCCATAAATATAATAGTCATTAATAAATCCAGGAGGGAATTCAGGAGGAATGTCTTTACCCAGAGAGTGATGAGAATGTGGAACTCGCTCTCACAAGGAGTAGTTGAGACCAATGGCATATATGTATTTAAGGAGAAGCCTTAAAAAGCATTAGGAGTATATGTCGGAGGAGGCTCGCGTGGATCATCAACCCCGGCATGGACCAGTTGGGCCGAATGGCCTGTTTCTGTGCTGTACATTCGATGTAATAACCTGAACAGTCCACCGGCGCACTCGAGGCCTTCCGTGACAGGTGGTTACCGGAGGGACTGGCATGCATCATCCCCACCGAAAATAGAATTTTACTTTAATTTAAGTTTCCTTTAAACTTTTTTTGTTATGTTTGAGGTTTTATTGGTTCCGATTGTTGACTTTTTTAATAGGCAATTGCCTGTGATAAGGAGAAAAACAAAAATAACATTAACAGTCAAATCAAGGGAATCATCAGCACAACAGATTGAAAGATTAAACAGCAGCACAAGAATTTATAAAACATTCATCCATTCCACGTTCATGTCACCCCAGCTGTCTCCAGGGCCCTGCGTTACAGAACAGTGTGAACTCGCTGGTGTCTCAGCAGGTCATTCGAGTTTTTAAAGCTCTCCCCACAGTCAGAACATGTAAACGCTCTCTCATCAGTGTGAACAAGCTGGTGTGCCAGCAGGTTGGTGGACTGCAAGAATCCCTTCCCACAAACAGAGCAGGTGAACTGCCTCTCCCCGGTGTGAACTCGCTGGTGTCTGGTCAGAGCCCCGGAGATTTTAAAACTCTTCCCACAGTCAAAACATTTGAAGGGTCTCTCATCAGTGTGAACATGCTGGTGTGTCAGCAAGTTGGATGAATCAGAGAATCCCTTTCCACACACAGAGCAGGGAAATGGTCCCTCTCCGATGTGAACTCGCTGGTGTCTGGTCAGATCCCCAGAGCTTTTAAAGCTCTTCCCACAGTCAGAACATGTAAACGGTCTCTCATCAGTGTGAACTTGCTGGTGATGCTTCAGGTCCCCGGAGTATTTAAAGCTCTTCTGACAGACAGAACATTTAAAGGGTCTCTCATCAGTGTGAACTTGCTGGTGATGCTTCAGGTCCCTGGTGCATTTAAAGCTCTTCCCACAGTCAGAACATTTAAATGGTTTCTCATCAGTGTGAACAAGCTGGTGTCTCAGCAGGTGGAATGAAGAAACAAATCCCTTCCCACACACGGAGCAGGTGAACAGACTGTGCCCAGTGTGACTGCGCCGATGAACATCTGACGCAGACGGGGAACTGAATCCCTTCCCGCCATCCCCACCTTTACCCAGTTTCTCCCCAGTGTGACGGTGCACGTGTCTCGCCAAGGCAGGCAATCGGCTGAAGGCGAGTCCACACACAGAACACGTGTGCGGTCTGTCGGCGCTGCGATCATTGCTCTCCTTCCATGTGCAAAGGCCGATGATATTCAGGTCCTGATGAATCGAGCGACTCTGTCTGATCCTGACGTGATGTTTGGTCTGAGCTTCCTGCCTGTAAATGCTCCACTTCTAAAACCTTGTAAAAGGAGTGTAGAAAGTAGTAAGAGGGAGAATGTTGCCTCATGTCCCCCTTTCCCAGCCCAGGGGCATTGAAGCTGATTTTCAGGCTCCAGTTGCTGTCCCCAGGTGAGAGCAGCTCAGTCAGCACAGAGCTGGGGCTGGAATCTGGGAGAGGGGCCGCAGGCAGCACAGAGCTGGGGCTGGAATCTGGGAGAGGGGCCGCAGGCAGCACAGAGCTGGGGCTGGAATCTGGGAGAGGGGCCGCAGGCAGCACAGAGCTGGGGCTGGAATCTGGGAGCGGGGCCACAGGCAGCACAGAGCTGGGGCTGGAATCTGGGAGAGGGGCCGCAGGCAGCACAGAGCTGGGGCTGGAATCTGGGAGAGGGGCCGCAGGCAGCACAGAGCTGGGGCTGGAATCTGGGAGAGGGGCCGCAGGCAGCACAGAGCTGGGGCTGGAAGCTGGGAGAGGGGCCGCAGGCAGCACAGAGCTGGGGCTGGAATCTGGGAGAGGGGCCGCAGGCAGCACACAGCTGGGGCTCGAATCTGGGAGAGGGGCCGCAGGCAGCACAGAGCTGGGGCTGGAATCTGGGAGTGGGGCCGCAGGCAGCACAGAGCTGGGGCTGGAATCTGGGAGAGGGGCCGCAGGCAGTGGGCTTGGCAAAAAGGCAATCACTGATTGAATAATAAACAGGGGTAAGGGGACACTAACCTCACATCATATATATCTATAGCTTAAGTAGACACATTTTAAGCCAAACGATGGGACCGATGTCTGCAATTCCTGTGCCATGCGGGAACTCCGGGACGCTTCACGTGTCCTGGTGAACCACAGGTGCAGGAAGTGCCTCCAGTGGCTGGAACTCGAGCTCAGGGTCTCTGAGCTTGGGGAGTGGCTGGAGTCACTGCCGGGCAGACGGGAGGCTGAGAGTTTCCTGGAGCGCACGTTCCAGGAGGTGGTCACCCCGCAGCCACAGAGAGTTCGTGGGAATTGGGATGGCAGGAATGACGCATGAGGAGAGATTGGGTCGATTGGGCTTATACTCGCTGGAGTTTAGAAGAATGAGAGGGGATCTCATTGAAACTTATAAAATTCTAACAGGACTAGACAGACTAGATGCAGGAAGAATGACCCCGATGGCGAGGGAGTCCAGAACCAGGGGGTCACAGTCTAAGGATAAGGGGTAAGCCATTTAGGACAGAGATGAGGAGGAATTTCTTCACCCAGAGAGTGGTGAACCTGTGGAATTCTCTACCACAGAAGGCAGTTGAGGCCAATTCATTAAATATATTCAAGAAGGAGTTGGATATATTTCTTAAGGCTAAAGGGATCAAGGGATATGGGGAGAAAGCAGGGACAGGGTACTGAGTTTGGATGATCAGCCATGACCTCATTGAATGGCGGAGCAGGCTCAAGGGGCCGAATGGCTACTCCTGCTCCTATCTTCTATGTTTCTATGTAATTTAACTGGGTGGCCGCCCAGCAGGGTTTGAGGAGGCAAGGCAGTGCAGGAATCCCCCGGGAGTGCGGCGCTCTGAAACCGGTTTTCAGTGCTGAATCCCGGTGAGGGTGATGACACCTCGGGGGGAGAGTGCAGTCTAGAGTGCATCCACTGCACAGTGGTGCAAGGCCAATTTCAGTGGGGTGAGAACGGATCTGGCCCGGGTAAATTGGAATCAAAGATTGGCAGAAAAAACTGTAGAGGAACAATGGGCTGCCTTTAAAGAGGAAATAATTCGGGTACAGTCGAGGTACATTCCCACTAAGGGGAAATGTAGGGCAACTAAAGTCAGAGCTCCCTGGATGACGAAAAAGATAGAGAGCAAGATGAAGCAGAAAAAGAGCGTGTATGACAGATGTCAGGTCGAGAATACATCTGAGAATCAGGCTAAATATAGAAAGTTCAGAGGAGAAGAGAAAAAGAAAATACGAGGGGCAAAGAGAGGGTATGAGAATAGAATGGCAGCTAACATAAAAGGTAATCCAAAAGTCTTCTATATGCATATAAATAGTAAACGGGTAGTAAGAGGAGGGGTGGGGCCGATTAGGGACCAAAAAGGAGACCTACGCACGGAGGCAGAGGGTAAGGCTGAGGTACTAAATCAGTACTTTGCATCTGTCTTCACCAAGGAATAAGATGCTGCCATAGACATAGTGAAGGAGGAAGTAGAGGAGATACTGGATGGGATAAAATTGATAAAGACAAGGTACTAGAAAGGCTGGCTGTACTTAAAGTAAATAAGTCACCAGGACCGGATGGGAAGCATCCTAGTACGCTGAGGGAAGTGAAGGAAGAAATTGCGGAGCTACTGGCCATAACCTTCCAAATCCTCATTAGAAACTGGGGTGGTGCCAGAGGACTGGAGAATTGCAAATGTTACACCCTTGTTCAAAAAAGGGTGTAAGGACAAACCCAGCAACCACAGGCCAGTCAGTTTGGCCTCGGTGGTGGGGAAGCTTTTAGAAACAAAAATCAGGGACAAAATTAACAGTGTGGATTAATTAAGGAAAGCCAGCACGGATTTGTTAAAGGCAAATTGTGTTTAACCAACTTGGAGTTTTTTGATGAGGTAACAGAGAGGTTGATGAGGGCACTGCGGTTGACGTGGTGTGCATGGATTTCCAAGGCGTTCGACAAAGTGCCACATAATAGGCTTACCAGCAAAGTTGAAGCCCATGGAGCAAAAGGAACAGTGGCTGCATGGATAGGGAATTGGCTAAGTGACAGGAAACAGTGAGTAATGGTGAACGGTTGTTTTTCAGACTGGAGGAAGGTACACAGTGGTGTTCCCCAGGGGTCGGTTCTAGGGCCACTGCTTTTCTTGATATATATTAATGACTTGGATGTGGGTGTACAAGGCACAATTTCAAAATTTGCAGATGACACAGAACTTGGAAGTATAGTGAACAGTGAGGAAGATAGTGATAGACTTCAAGAGGACATGGACAGGCTGGTGGAATGGTCGGACACGTGGCAGATTAAATTTAATGCAGAAAAATGTGAAGTGATACAAGAATGAGGAGAGGAAATCTAAACTAAAGGGTACAATCCTAAAGTGGGTGCATGAACAGAGAGACCTGGGGGTATGTGTGCACAAATCATTGAAGGTGGCAGGGCAGGTTGAGAAAGCAGTTAAAAAAGCTGATGGAAACCTGGGCTTCATGAATAGAGGTATAGAGTACAGAAGTGTTGAAATGATGATGAAACTGTATAAAACACTAGTTCAGCCTCAACTGGAGTATTGTGTCCAATTCTGGACACCACACTTTAGGAAGGATGTGAAGGCCTTAGAGAGGGTGCAGAAAAGATTTACGAGAATGATTCCAGGGATGAGGGACTTCAGTTACATTGATAGACTGGAGAAGCTGGGGTTGTTCTCCTTGGAGCAGAGAAGATTGAGAGGAGATTTGATAGAGGTGTTCAAAATCAAGAGGGGTCTGGACAGAGTAGATAGAGAGAAACTCTTCCAATTGGCAGAGGGGTCGAGAACCAGAGGACACAGATTTAAGGTGATTGACAAAAGAACCAAAGGCGACATGAGGAAAAACTTTTTACGCAGCGAGTGGTTAGGATCTGGAAATAGTTGAGGCTTGTAATAAGGGAACATCTATAATTATGGGGGATTTTAACTATCATATTAATTGGACAAATCAAATTGGGCAGGGCTGCCTTGAGGATGAGTTCATTGAGTGTATTAGGGATGGGTTTCTTGAGCAGTAACTGAACCGACCAGGGGGCAAGCAACCTTAGATCTGGTCCTGTGTAACGAGACAGGATTAATTAAAAATGTCCTAGTAAAGGATCCCCTTGGAATGAGTGACCATAACATGGTTGAATTCCATATTCAATTAGAGGGTGAGAAGGTTGGATCTCAAACAAGCGTGCTAAGCTTGAATAAAGGAGACTATGAAGGTATGAGAGTGGAATTGAGTAAAGTGGATTGGGAAAATAGATTAAAGGGTAAGACGATACATGATCAGTGGTGTACATTTAAGGAGTTATTTTACAACTTCCAAAAAATATATATTCCACTGAGAAGAAAAGGGTGTAAAAGAAAAGACAGCCATCCGTGGCTAAGTAAAGAAATTAAGGATAGTATTCGACTAAAAACAAGGGCATATAAGGTAGCCAAATCTAGTGGGAGGATACAGGATTGGGAAAACTTTAAAAGACAGCAAAAAATAACAAAAAGATTGATTAAGAAAGGGAAGATAGATTATGAAAGTAAATTAGCAAAAAATATAAAAACAGATAGTAAGAGTTTTTATAGTTATATAAAAAGAAAAAGGGTGGCTAAAGTAAATGTTGGTCCCTTAGAGGATGAGACCAGGAAATTAATGGTGGGAAATATGGAGATGGCAAAAACACTGAATGAATATTTTATATCAGTCTTTACAGCAGAAGACACTAAGAATATCCCAACACTGGACAAACAGGGGGCTAAAGGGGGGGAGGAGCTAAACACGATCAAAATCACTAAGGAAGAGGTACACGGTAAAATAATGGGACTCAAGGCGGATAAATCACCTGGACCTGATGGCTTACATCCTAGGGTCTTGAGGGAAGTGGCAGTAGGGATTGTGGATGCATTGGTAATAATTTTCCCAAACTCCCTGGACTCGGCAAAGGTCCCGGCAGACTGGAAAACTGCTAATGTAACACCCTTATTTAAAAAGGGCAGTAGACAGAAGGCTGGAAACTATAGACCGGTTAGCCTAACATCTGTGGTAGGTAAAATTTTGGAGTCCATTATTAAGGAGACAGTAACAGGACATTTGGATAATCATAATTTAATAGGACAAAGTCAGCATGGTTTTATGAAGGGGAAGTCATGTTTGACAAATTTGCTGGAGTTCTTTGAGGAAGTAACATATAGGGTGGATAAAGAAGAACCAGTGGACGTAGTGTATTTAGACTTCCAAAAGGCATTTGACAAGGTGCCACACAAAAGATTATTGCTTAAGATAAAAAATCATGGGATTGAGGGTAATATTCTGGCATGGATAGAGGATTGGCTATCTAACAGAAGGCAGAGAGTTGGGATAAATGGTTCATTCTCAGACTGGCAATCAGTAACTAGTGGTGTTCCGCAGGGGTCAGTGCTGGGTCCCCAACTCCTTACAATCTATATTAATGATTTGGAGGAGGGGACAGAGTGTAACATATCAAAGTTTGCAGATGACACTAAGATGGGAGGGAAAGTAGTGAGTGAGGAGGACATAAAAAACCTGCAAGGGGACTTCGACAGGCTAAGTAAGTGGGCAGAGATTTGGCAGATGGAATACAATACTGGAAAGTGTGAGGTTATGCACTTTGGCAGGAAAAATCGTAGAGCAAGTTATTATCTTTATGGCAAGAAACTGGAAAGTACTGAAGTACAAAGGGATCTGGGGGCCCTGGTGCACGAAACTCAAAAGGTTAGTATGCAGGTGCAGCAAGTGATTAAGAAGGCCAATGGAATGTTAGCTTTCATTGCTAGGGGGATACAATATAAAATAGGGAGGTATTGCTTCAGTTGTACAAGGTATTGGTGAGACCGCACCTGGAATACTGCGTACAATTTTGGTGTCCATACTTAAGAAAGGACATACTTGCTCTCGAGTCAGTACAAAGAAGGTTCACTCGGTTAATCCCGGGGATGAGGGGATGGACATATGAGGAGAGGTTGAGTAGATTGGGACTCTACTCATTGGAGTTCAGAAGAATGAGAGGCGATCTTATTGAAACATATAAGATTATGAAGGGGTTGGATCGGGTGGATGCGGGGAGGATGCTCCCGATGATGGGTGAAACTAGAACTAGGGGGCATAGTCTTAGAATAAGGGGCTGCTCGTTCAAAACTGAGATGAGGAGGAACTACTTCACTCAGAGGGTGGTAGGTCCATGGAATATGCTGCCTCAAAAAGCTGTAGAAGCTACATCATTACATAAATTTAAAACAGAAATAAGACAGTTTCCTAGAAGGGAATTAAGGGTTACGGGGAGCGGGCAGGAATTTGGACATGTCTAGGTTCGGATCGGTCATGGCCCTGTGGGTAGCGGAGCGGGCCCAGGGGCCGTGTAGCCTGATCCTGCTCCTATTTCGTGTGTCTAATTCTGTTAGATTCAGGAGATGGTTCTGTGATAGTAGATTGGCGGTTAGGATCAGATCAGCCATGATCTTATTGAATGGCGGAGCAGGCTCGAGGGGCCGATTGGCCTACTCCTGCTCCTATTTCTTATGTGCTTATGGAATGCACTGCCTGAAAGGGTGGTGGAGGCAGATTCAATCACTGCTTTCAAAAGGGAATTGGATAAGCCCCTGAAAGAGAAATATTGCAGGACTTCAGATTCCTGGGGCAGGAGGGACCAGTTCTGGGGCAGGAGGGACCTGTACAAGGTGGACGGGTTACACCACAACAGAGCTGGGACCAATGTCCTCATGGGACGGTTAACTAGTGCTGTGGGGGGAGGGTTTAAATTAATTAGACAGGGGGATGGGCACCAGGATGAACCATTAGAGAGGAGAAACAAGGTGAAGAGAGGACTGGGAGAGACAAGTAGCACTAGAGGGACAGAATTGCTGGTCATCTTCCAAAATTCGATAGACTGTGGAACAGTTCCCATGTATTGGAGAGTAGCTAATGTTACCCCACTATTCAAAAAAGGTGGTAGAGAGAAAACGGGAAATTATAGACCGGTAAGCCTGACATCGGTAGTGGGGAAAATGCTAGAGTCCATTATAAAAGATGTAATAGCAGAGCACTTGGAAAACGGTGACAGGATCGGACAAAGTCAACATGGATTTACAAAAGATAAATCGTGCTTGACTAATCTACTGGAATGTTTTGAGGATGTAACTGGTAAAATGGATAAGGGAGAACCAGTGGATGTGGTGTATTTGGATTTTCAGAAGGCTTTCGATAAGGTCCAGCATAAGAGATTAGCGTGTAAAGTTAAGGCACATGGGATTGGGGGCAAGGTACTGACTTGGATAAAGAACTGGTTGGCAGACAGGAAGCAAAGAGTTGGAATAAACGGCTCTTTTTCCGAGCGGCAGGCAGTAACTAGTGGGGTACCACAGGGATCGGTCCTAGGACCCCAGCTATTCACAATATATATTAATGATCTAGACGAGGGAACTAGATGTAATATCTCCAAGTTTGCAGACGACACAAAGCTCGGTGGGTGTGTGTGCTGTGAGGAGGATGCCGAGAAACTCCAGTATGATTTGGATAGGTTGGAGGATTGGGCAGATGCAGTATAATGTGGATAAATGCGAGGTTATCCACTTTGGTGGCAAAAACAGGAAGGCAGATTATTATCTGAACGGCAATAGATTGGGAGAAGGGGAAGTGCAATGAGACCTGGGTGTCCTTGTGCACCAGTCGCTGAAGGTAAGCATGCAGGTGCAGCAGGTGGTTAAGAAGGCAAATGGTATGTTGGCCTTCATAGCGAGAGGATTCGAGTACAGGAACAAGGATGTCTTGCTGCAGTTGTACAGGGCCTTGGTGAGACCACATCTTGAGTATTGTGTGCAGTTTTGGTCGCCTTATCTGAGGAAGGATGTTCTTGCCATGGAGGGAGTGCAGCGAAGATTTACCAGACTGATACCTGGGATGGCATGAATGATGTATGAGGAGAGATTGGGTCGATTGGGATTATACTCGCTGGAGTTTAGAAGAATGAGAGGGGATCTCATCGAAACTTATAAAATTCTAACAGGATTGGACAGACTGGATGCAGGAAGGATGTTCCCGATGGCCGGGGAGTCCAGAACCAGGGGTCATAGTCTAAGGAAAAGGAGTAAGCCATTTAGGACTGAGATGAGGAGGAATTTCTTCACCCAGAGAGTGGTGAACCTGTGGAATTCTCTACCACAGAAGGCAGTGGAGGCCAATTCATTAAATATATTCAAGAAGGAGTTGGTTATATTTCTTAAGGCTAAAGGGATATGGGGAGAAGGCAGGGACAGGGTACCAAAATTGGATAATCAGCCATGATCTCATTGAATGGCGGACCAGGCTCGAGGGGCCGAATAGCCTACTCCTGCTCCTATCTTCTATGTTTCTATGAACCCCAGGACCAGGCCCCTATGGGGAATAGGTATGCAGATCTAGCCGCAAAAGTAGCTGCGGAATAAATGCAACCAGAGGACGCGTTCAAAAATGAAATAAATATGGTCATGATAGTCAGTGGGTTACAGGAAGTGAATATAATGGAGCTACAAGAAAATACTAGTAAAGAGCAAAAGGAGAAATGGAGACAAGCTGGCGCGCAATTACAAGATGGAATTTGGAAATGGGGCCCACGTAACCAGGTGGTGGCACCGGAATGTTGTAGACAACAACTGATGGCGCTATACCATGGTGTAACACATACTGGCAGAAGTAACATGTTGCACCTACTGACACAGTACTGGTGGTGGCCAAAGATAGGTCAGGAAGTAGCGAAATATTGCCACCGCTGTATAATATGCAGAAGAATAATGTAGGACAGAGATGTCGAGTTAGAGTAGCAAACCAACCCAGGCCCCAAGGACCCTGGGAAAACTTACAAATTGACTTCACCGGCCCCTTAGCGCAGGACCGGGGGAAGAAATATTGCCTGGTAATAATTGACCAATTTACCAGGTGGGTGGAAGCCTTTGCCACCCGAGACTGCTCTGCAAAAACAGTTGCACTAATATTGGCTACCGAGGTTATACCCCATTGGGGAGTGCCTCTGCAAATTGATTCAGACAACGGCACCCATTTCACCAGCAAAATAATGAAAGAAATCTGTAAGCTGCTACATGTGACACAAAAATACCACATACCATATCACCCCCAGAGCTCGGGGATGGTAGAAAAAATGAATAGGACACTGAAAAATGCACTGACAAAAGCCATCCAAGAAACAGGGAAGCGATGGTCGGAATTATTACCCAGCATATTAATGAGGCTGTGAGCCACCCCAGGACGAATGACCAGACTGACCCCCCATGAATTAATTACAGGACGAGCTATGAGACTACCAGAGGATTTGGCTGGAGGGGTGGGAGAACCAGGACCAGTGCAAGATAGATTAAGGCGATACTTAGTACAACTAAATCAAGAGGTACAAGCACTAAATAAAGAAGTAAGGAACCAACAACAGATTAAACATCTAGAAAGGCAGAATGCTGGACTTAAACCAGCCGAGTTGCCCAGAATAGGTCAACAAGTAATGACGCAAGTTATCGGAAGAAAGGGAATGGGCCCCGTTGGATGGGGCCATGTACTGTATTAATGACAAGTGATACGTGTGTTTGTCTACAGGAACCGATGGGTATGCGATGGAAGCAATGGACCCAAGTGAAACCATTTAACACTAAAGACCCCCATTCTACCCTCTCCTCTAGGGTAAAGAGCTCGGAAGACGACCAGACCACTGTTTAAATTACAGATAAACATGGATCCAGTCGACCCTTTATATCAGAGGGTCCGTCTCGGGGAGAAGAAGCTCTCCCGGTTTACCCTCACACCTGAGAACTCATTTTTAATGTGGAAGCAAGTCATCCTCGGTTCCAAGGGACTGCCTAAGAAGAAAGAAGAAGATATAATTGGAGTAAGAGTTCTGTAATCCTGTATTCAAATCCTCTTGTAATGAAGGCCAGCATACCATTTGCCTTCTTTACTGCCTTTCACGACCACCGGACGTCCCAAAGCGCTTTACAGCCAATGAAGTACTTTTGAAGTGTATTCACTGTTGTAATGTGGGAAACGCGGCAGCCAATTTGCACACAGCAAGCTCCCACAAACAGCAATGTGATAATGACCAGACAATGTTTTTTCGTCATGTTGATTGAGGGATAAATGTTGGGCTCAAAACACCGGGGATAACTTCTTCGAAATAGCACCACGGGATCTTTTACGTCCACCTGAGTGGGCAGACGGGGGCCTCGGTTTAACGTCTCATCCATAGGACGGCACCTCCGACACTGCAGCGCTCCTTCATTACTGCCCCTCCGACAATATGGCTCTCCCTCAGTACTGCCCCCCCCGACAGTGCGGCGCTCCCTCAGCACCGCACTGGAGTGTCAGCCTCGCTTGATATGCTCAAATTCCTGGAGAGGGATTTGAACCCACAACCTTCTGACTCTGCTATCCACTGAGCCACAGCTGACTCCAGTCTTTTACACAGTTTCATCATAACTTCCTTGCTTTTGCACTCTACCCCTCTCCTAAAGCAGGAGAGTTATGATGAATTGTTAAACAGTTTTTTTGCCGAGTGACCAAGGCTGTCTGTAGGAAACAATTTTGCATTTCAAAGAAGCTTGTATTGTGAAGCTTGTGCCCCATTGCCAGGCCCGCGGCCTGCGGCTCCTCTCCCAGATTCCAGCCCCAGCTCTGTGCTGCCTGCGGCCCCTCTCCCAGATTCCAGCCCCAGCTCTGTTCTAACTGTGGCCCCTCTCCCAGATTCCAGCCCCAGCTCTGTGCTGCCTGTGGCCCCTCTCCCAGATTCCAGCCCCAGCTCTGTTCTAACTGTGGCCCCTCTCCCAGATTCCAGCCCCAGCTCTGTGCTGCCTGTGGCCCCTCTCCCAGATTCCAGCCCCAGCTCTGTGCTGCCTGTGGCCCCTCTCCCAGATTCCAGCCCCAGCTCTGTGCTGCCTGAGCTGCTCTCACCTGGGGTCAGCGAGTCACAATCGGGCCCAGCTCTCCTGAGCTGGAGAGGAGGACCGCCTCCTTGCCGCGCCGCCATTGGTTGGAGGCCCCCCTCGTCCTATTGGTCAGAGCTCCCGTCAGTCACAGGCCGGGTCGGGCCTCCATCCACCTGATTGGGCCTCTTCTTCTGAAGACGTCACAATCGGGCCCCAGCCTCAGCGCTGGGGCGGAAGGTCCTGCCCCCTAGCCGCGCCGCCATTGGTTGGAGGATCAGGCCGCCCAGCTCAGTCCTCCCAGCTCAGCCCTTTTCCTATTGGTCAGCACTCCCGTCAATCAGAATCACATTGCTCCAGCTCAATCCGCCACTCCGCGCGGATCAATCCGCTCCGCTCGGCATCCGCGGAGGTCCCGCCCGCCCCGACTCCCAGGTTTGGTTTTTCTCGTATTTTACTTTATAAACTCGCTCTCCGCTACCCCCCTCACCCCGATTTAAATCGATTCCCCAACACTTGACTTTACCCCGGCCGCTGATTCCGCCTTTTCCCCGGGCCCGGCCTTCTGTCTACTCCCACGAGGCCCCGCACAGGCGCACTGGCAGCCTGGTGGTGTGGTGAGGGGGCCGAATGAGCATGCGCGGCCCCGCCTCACCACATTTAAAGGGACACCCCACCCCCTCCACATTTAACGAGACCCCCAACCTCCCCCTCCACATTTAACGGGACCCCCTCCCCCTTCTCATTTAAAGGGACCCCTCCCCCCTCCACATTTAAAGGGACACCCACCCCCTCCACATTTAATGGGACACCCACCCCGTCCACATTTAATGGGACACCCACCCCCTCCACATTTAAAGGGACACACACCCCCTCCACATTTAATGGGACACCCACCCCCTCCACATTTAATGGGACACCCACCCCCTCCACATTTAAAAGGACAACCACCACTTCCACATTTAAAGGGACAACCACACCCTCCACATTTAAAGGGAAACCCACCCATCCATATTTAATGGGACACCCACCTCCTCTACATTTAAAGGGACTCCCTCCCCCTCTCTCATGTGTTCTTCAGATTAAACAAAGAAGAAACATAGAAGATAGGAAGAGGAGTCGGCCATTCGGCCCCTCGAGCCTGCTCCGCCATTCAATGAGATCATGGCTGATCATCCAAATTCAGTACTCTGTCCCTGCTGTCTCCCCATATCCCTTGATCCCTTTAGCCTCAATAAATATATCTAACTCCTTCTTGAATATATTTAATGAATTGGCCTACTGCCTACGGCCTCTGTCCTAAATGACTTACCCCTTATCCTTAGACTTAGAGATGAGGAGGAATTTCTTCACCCAGAGAGTGTTGAACCTGTGGAATTCTCTACCACACAAGGCAGTTGAGGCCAATTCATTAAATGTATTCAAGAAGGAGTTAGATATATTTCTTAAGGCTAAAGGTATCAAGGGATATGGGGAGAAGACAGGGACAGGGTACTGAATTTGGATGATCAGTCATGATCTCAATTAATGGCGGAGCAGGCTCGAGGGGCCGAATGGCCTACTCCTGCTCCTATCTTCAATGTTTCTATGCGACCCCTGGTTCTGGAATCCATGAACATCGGTAACATGCTTCCTGCATCTAGTCTGTGTAGCCCTGTTAGAATTTTATACGTTTCAATGAGATCCCCTCTCATTCTTCTAAACTCCAGCGAGTACAAGCCCAATCGACCCAATCTCTCCTCATACGTCATTCCTGCCATCCCAGGTATCAGTCTGGTGAACCTTCGCTGCACTCCTTCCATGGCAAGAACATCCTTCCTCAGATAAGGCGACCAAAACTGCACTCAATACTCAAGGTGTGGTCTCACCACAGGCCCTGTACAACTGCAGCAAGACATCCTTGTTCCTGTACTCAAACCCTCTCGCTACGAAGGTCAACATACCATTTGCATTCTTAACCGCCTGCTGCACCTGCATGCTTACTTTCAGCGACTGATGCACAAGGACGCCCAGGTCTCGTTGCACTTCCCCTTCTCCCAATCTATTGCCATTCAGATAATAATCTGCCTTCCTGCTTTTGACACCAAAGTGGATAACCTCGCATTTATCCACATTATATTGCATCTTCCATGCTTCTGCCCAATCACCCAACCTGACCAAATAATACTGGAGTTTCTTGGTATCCTCCTCACAGCACACACGCCCACCGAGCTTTGTGTCGTCTGCAAACTTGGAGATATTACATCCAGTTCCCTCATCCAGATCATTAATATATATTGTGAATAGCTGGGGTCCAAGGACCGATCCCTGCGGTACCCCTCTAGTCATTGCCTGCCACTCAGAAAAAGAGCCGTTTATTCCAACTCTTTGCTTTCTGCCTGCCAACCAGTTCTCTATCCAAGTCAATACATTACCCCCAATCCCATGTGCCTTAATTTTGCACGCTAATCTCTTATGTGGGACCTTATCGAAAGCCTTTTGAAAATCCAAATACACCACATCCACTGGTTCTCCCTCATTTATTTTACCAGTTACATCCTCAAAAAATTCCAGTAGTTTAGTCAACCACGATTTACCTTTTGTAAATCCATGTTGACTTTGTCAAATCCGGTCAGTTTTTTCCAAGTGTTCTGCTATTACATCTTTTATAATGGACTCTAGCATTTTCCCCACTACCGATGTCAGGCTTACCGGTCTGTAATTCCTCGTTTTCTCTCTACCACTCTTTTTGAACAGTGGGGTAACATTAGCTACCCGCCAATCCATGGGTACTGTTCCAGAGTCTATCGAATTTTGGAAGATGACCCGCAATGCATCTTCTATTTCTAGGGCCACTTCCTTAAGCACGCTAGTATGTAGGTTATCAGGCCCTGGGGATTTATCAGCCCTCAATCCCATCAATTTCCCTAACACCATTTCCCTACAAATACTGATTTCTATCAGTTCCTCCCTGTCATTAGACCCTATGTTCCCCAGCATCTTTGGGAGGTTATTTGTGTCCTCCTTTGTGAAGACAGAACCAAAGTATGTATTTAATTGGTCTGCCATTTCTTTGTTCCCCATTATAAATTCCCCTGATTCTGACTGCAAGGGACCTACGCTTGACTTCAGCAATCTTTTTCTCTTCACATATCTGTAAAAGCTTTTACAGTCAGTTTTTATGTTCCCTGCAAGCTTACTCTCATACTCTATTTTCCCCCTCTTAATTAATCCCTTAACCCACCTTTGTTGAATCCTAACCTGCTCCCAATCCTCAGGTTTACTGCTTTTTCTGGCCAATTTATATGTCCTCTCCTTGGATCTTATGCTATTCCTAAATTCCCTTGTTAGCCACGGTTGAGTCACCTTTTTTGTTTTATTTTTATGCCAAACTGGGATGAACAAATTCTGTAGTCCCTCCATGCGATCTTTGAATGTTTGCCATTGCCTATCCAGTGTCAACCCTTTGAGTGACATTCCCCTATCAATCCTACCCAACTCGCACCTCATACCATCGTAGTTTCCTTTATTTAAATTCAGGACCCTAGTCTCTGAGTCAACTACTTCACTCTCCATTTTAATGAAGAATTCTATCATATTATGATCGCTCCGACCCAAGGGGTCTCGCACTTCAAGATTGCTAATTAATCCTTTCTCATTACATAATACCCAGTGTAAGATGGCCTGATCTTTAGTTGGTTCCTCGACATATTGGTCCAGGAAACCATCCCGTATACACTTCAGTAATTCCTCCTCCACAGTACTGTTACTCATTTGGTTAGCCCAATCTATATGTAGATTAAAGTCACCCATGATAACTGCTGTGCCCTTATTGCACGCATCTCTAATTTCCCATTTAATTCCATCCCCAACCTCTGCATTACTGTTTGGAGGTCTGTATACCACTCCCACTAACGTTTTCTGTCCCTTGGTATTTCTCAGTTCTACCCATACAGATTCCACATCATCGGAGCTAATATCCTTCCTTTCAATTGTGTTAATCCCCTCTTTAACCAGCAATGCTACCCCACCTTTTTGCCTATCCTTCCTGTATATTGAATACCCCTGGAAGTTGAGTTCCCAGCCTTGGTCACCCTGGAGCCATGTTTCCGTAATCCCAATCATATCATATCCGTTTACCTCGATTTGCGCAGATAATTCATCCACCTTATTACGAATGCTCCTTGCATTAAGACACAAGGCCTTCAGCCTTGTTTCTTTTAACACTCTTACATCTTTTAGAATTATTATTTACTGTGGCCATGTTTGATTTAAAACCTTGATTTCTCTGACTGCTGCCTTTGTTTTTCTCCTTCCTTTCTTTTGCTTCTATCCTGGTTTCCCTTTCCTCCGTCTCCTTGCTCAGGTTCCCAACCCCCTGCCATTTTAGTTTAAACCCTCCCCCAGACCACAAGCAAACACTCCCCCTAGGACAGCGGTCCTGGTCCTGCCAAGGTGCAAACCGTCCGGTCTGTACTGGTCTCACCTCCCCCAGAACTGTTTCGAATGTTCCAGGAATTTGAATCCCTCCCCCTGGCACCATTCCTCTAGCCACGTATTCATCTGAAATATCCTTCTATTTCTACTCTGGCTAGCACGTGGCACTGGTAGCAATCCTGAAATTACTACCTTTGAGGTCCTATTGTTTAATTTACCTCCTAACTCCCTATATTCAGCTTTTAGGACCTCATCCCATTTTTCACCTATATCGTTGGTACCTATATGCACCATGACAACTGGCTGTTCACCCTCCCCTTCCAAAATGTTCTGCAGCCGTTCTGAGGCATCCTTGACCCTTGCACCAGGGAGGCAACATACCATCCTGGAGTCTCGTTTGCGGGCGCAGAAACACCTATCTATTCCCCTGACAATAGAATCCCCTATTACTATAGCTCCATCCCTCTTTTTCCTCCCGTCCTGTGCAGCAGAACCACCCCTGGTGCCAGGAAGTTGGCTGCTGCTGCCTTCCTCTGATAAGCCATCTCCCTCACCAATATCCAAAGCAGTATATCTGTTTGAGAGGGGGGTGGCCACAGGGGACTCCTGCACTACCTGCCTGCGCCTACTGCTCTGCCTGGTGGTCACCCATTCTCTTCCTGCCTGTGCAGCCTTTACCTGCAGTGTGACCAACTCCCTAAACATGTTATCCACGACCTCCTCAGCTTCTCTAATGCTCCAGTATGTATCCACTCGCAGCTCCAGCTCCGCAATGCGGTCTGTCAGTAGCTGCAGCTGGATACACTTCCCGCACACATGGTCATCAGGGAAACAGGAAGTGTCCCAGATTTCCCACACAGTGCAGGAGGAGCATACCACGGGGCCGAGCTCTCCTGCCATGACTTACCCTTTAATTAATTCAAATTAAATTAATTCAAATCAATCCCACCAATTACACAACAATTAAATGATATACACAAGGGCCCTTGTTTACCAGCAGTCCCTGCTACACCACAGACACCCGATAAACTAAAAACCACAAAATTTAAGTTTGTAAAAAAGGAGAAAGAAAGAAATACTCACCAACCAATCACGTACCTGCTTTCTGGTGACGTTACAGTTCGATGACTTTTTACTTCTCTCTCACGCTCTCGGAGCTCTGAGTTTGGTGGGGCCTACCTACTCCGCCGCCTCGCTTTATATCACTGCCGCCTCACTCCACACAGGTCCGCCCCCGCTGTGGGGCCTACCTGCTCCGCTGCCTCGCTTTATATCACTGCCGCCTCGCTCCACACAGGTCCGCCCCCACTGTGGGGCCTACCTGCTCCGCCGCCTCGCTTCATATCACTGCCGCCTCG
Organism: Somniosus microcephalus; assembly: GCF_052327205.1. Classification (NCBI taxonomy): domain Eukaryota; kingdom Metazoa; phylum Chordata; class Chondrichthyes; order Squaliformes; family Somniosidae; genus Somniosus; species Somniosus microcephalus. The sequence continues at coordinate 2,983,194 of NW_028225179.1, forward strand.
CTCCACACAGGTCCGCCCCCACTGTGGGGCCTACCTGCTCCGCCGCATCGCTTTATATCACTGCCGCCTCGCTCCACACAGGTCCGCCCCCGCTGTGGGGCCTACCTGCTCCGCCGCATCGCTTTATATCACTGCCGCCTCGCTCCACACAGGTCCGCCCCCACTGTGGGGCCTACCTACTCCGCCGCCTCGCTTTATATCACTGCCGCCTCGCTCCACACAGGTCCGCCCCCACTGTGGGGCCTACCTACTCCGCCGCCTCGCTTTATATCACTGCCGCCTCGCTCCACACAGGTCCGCCCCCGCTGTGGGGCCTACCTGCTCTGCCGCCTCGCTTTATATCACTGCCGCCTCGCTCCAGACAGGTCCGCCCCCGCTGTGGGGCCTACCTGCTCTGCCGCCTCACTTTATATCACTGCCGCCTCGCTCCACACAGGTCTGCCCCCACTGTGGGGCCTACCTGCTCTGCCGCCTCGCTCTTTATATCACCGCCGCCGCTCCTCACAGGTCCGCCGTCACTGTGGGGCCTACCTGCTCTGCCGCCTCGCTCTTTATATCACCGCCTCGCTCCACACAGGTCCGCCCCCGCTGTGGGGCCTACCTACTCCGCCGCCTCGCTTTATATCACTGCCGCCTCGCTCCACACAGGTCCGCCCCCGCTGTGGGGCCTACCTGCTCTGCCGCCTCGCTTTATATCACTGCCGCCTCGCTCCAGACAGGTCCGCCCCCGCTGTGGGGCCTACCTGCTCTGCCGCCTCACTTTATATCACTGCCGCCTCGCTCCACACAGGTCTGCCCCCACTGTGGGGCCTACCTGCTCTGCCGCCTCGCTCTTTATATCACCGCCGCCGCTCCTCACAGGTCCGCCGTCACTGTGGGGCCTACCTGCTCCGTCGCCTCGCTTTATATCACTGCCACCTCGCTCCTCACAGGTCCGCCGTCACTGTGGGGCCTACCTGCTCCGTCGCCTCGCTCTTTATATCACTGCCACCTCGCTCCTCACAGGTCCGCCCCCACTGTGGGGCCTACCTGCTCCGCCGCCTCACTTTATATCACCGCCTCACTCCTCACAGGTCCGCCCCCGCTGTGGGGCCTACCTGCTCCGCCGCCTCGCTTTATATCACTGCCGCCTCGCTCCACACAGGTCCGCCCCCACTGTGGGGCCTACCTGCTCCGCCGCCTCACTTTATATCACCGCCTCACTCCTCACAGGTCCGCCCCCGCTGTGGGGCCTACCTGCTCCGCCGCCTCGCTTTATATCACTGCCGCCTCGCTCCACACAGGTCTGCCCCCGCTGTGGGGCCTACCTGCTCCGTCGCCTCACTCTTTATATCACTGCCGCCTCGCTCCTCACAGGTCCGCCCCCACTGTGGGGCCTACCTGCTCCGCCGCCTCGCTCTTTATATCACTGCCGCCTCGCTCCACACAGGTCTGCCCCCACTGTGGGGCCTACCTGCTCCGTCGCCTCACTCTTTATATCACCGCCACCTCGCTCCTCACAGGTCCGCCCCCACTGTGGGGCCTACCTGCTCCGCCACCTCGCTCTTTATGTCACTGCCACCTCGCTCCTCACAGGTCCACCGCCACTGTGGGGCCTACCTGCTCCGTCGCCTCGCTCTTTATATCACTGCCACCTCGCTCCTCACAGGTCCGCCCCCGCTGTGGGGCCTACCTGCTCCGCCGCCTCGCTCTTTATATCACTGCCACCTCGCTCCTCACAGGTCCGCCCCCGCTGTGGGGCCTACCTGCTCCGTCGCCTCACTCTTTATATCACCGCTGCCGCTCCTCACCGGTCCGCCCCCGCTGTGGGGCCTACCTGCTCCGTCGCCTCACTCTTTATATCACCGCCGCCGCTCCTCACAGGTCCGCCCCCACTGTGGGGCCTACCTGCTCCGTTGCCTCGCTCTTTATGTCACTGCCACCTCGCTCCTCACAGGTCCGCCGAAACTGTGGGACCTACCTGCTCCATCGCCTCGCTCTTTATATCACTGCCACCTCGCTCCTCACAGGTCCGCCCCCGCTGTGGGGCCTACCTGCTCCGTCGCCTCGCTCTTTATATCACTGCCACCTCGCTCCTCACAGGTCCGCCCCCACTGTGGGGCCTACCTGCTCCGTCGCCTCGCTCTTTATATCACTGCCACCTCGCTCCTCACAGGTCCACCGCCGCTGTGGGGCCTACCTGCTCCGCCGCCTCGCTCTTTATATTTAAAAAAAAAAAAATTTATTCATTGATGGGATGTGGGCGTCGTTGGCTAGGCCTGCATTTAGTGCCCATCCCTAATTGCCCTTGAGAAGATGGTGGTGAGCCGCATTCTTGAACCGCTGCAGTTCATGTGGTGTAGGTACACCCACAATGCTGTTAGGAAGGGAGTTCCAGGATTTTGGCCCAGCGACAGTGAAGGAACAGCGATACAGGTCCAAGTCAAGATGGTGTGTGGCTTGGAGGGGAACTTGTTGGTGGTGATGTTCCCATGCGTCTGCTGCCCTTGTCCTTCTAAGTGGTACAGGTCGCAGGTTTGGAAGGTGCTGTTGAAGGAGCTTTGGCGAGTTGCTGCAGTGCATCTTGTAGATGGTACACACTGCAGCCACAGTGCGCCGGTGGTGGAGGGAGTGAATGTTGAAGGTGGTGGATGGTGTGCCAATTAAGCGGGCTGCTTTATCCTGAATGGTGTCGAGCTTCTTGAGTGTTGTTGGAGCTGCACTCATCCAGGCAAGTGGAGAGCATTCCATCACACTCCTGACTTGTGCCTTGTAGATGGTGGAAAGGCTTTGGGGAGTCAGGAGGTGAGACACTCGCCGCAGAATTCCCAGCCTCTGGCCTGCTCTTGTAGCCACAGTATTTATATGGCTGGTCCAGTTCAGTTTCTGATCAATGGTAACCCCCAGGATGTTGATAGTGGGGGATTCAGCAGGAGATGTCAAGGGGAGATGGTTAGAATCTTGCTTGTTGGAGATGGTCATTGCCTGGCACTTGTGTGGTACGAATGTTACTTGCCTGTCTGAATGTTGTCCAGGTCTTGCTGCATATGGACACGGACTGCGTCAGTATCTGACGAGTCTCGAATGGTGCTGAACAGTGTGCAATCATCAGCGAACATCCCCACTTCTGACCTTATGATGGAGGGAAGGTCATTGATGAAACAGCTGAAGATGGTTGGGCCTAGGACACTGCCCTGGGGAACTCCTGCAGTGATGTCATGTGATTGCGATGAATAACCTCCAACAACCACAGCCAACTTCCTTTGTGCTAGATATGATTCCAACCAATGGAGAGTTTTCCCCCCTTTATATCACCATCCGCCCCCACTGTGGGGCCTACCTGCTCCGCCGCCTCGCTCTTTGTATCACCGCCTCGCTCCTCACAGGTCCGCCCCCACTGTGGGGCCTACCTGCTCCGCCGCCTCGCTCTTTATATCACCGCCTCGCTCCTCACAGGTCTGCCCCCGCTGTGGGGCCTACCTGCTCCGCCGCCTCGCTCTTTATATCACCGCCTCGCTCCACACAGGTCCGCCCCCACTGTGGGGCCTACCTGCTCCGCCGCCTCGCTCTTTATATCACTGCCTCGCTCCTCACAGGTCCGCCCCCGCTGTGGGGCCTACCTGCTCCGCCGCCTCGCTCTTTATATCACTGCCTCGCTCCTCACAGGTCCGCCCCCGCTGTGGGGCCTACCTGCTCTGCCTCGCTCTTTATATCACCGCCGCCTCGCTCCACACAGGTCTGCCCCCGCTGTGGGGCCTACCTGCTCCGCCGCCTCGCTCTTTATATCACCGCCTCGCTCCTCACAGGTCCGCCCCCACTGTGGGGCCTACCTGCTCCGCCGCCTCGCTCTTTATATCACCGCCTCACTCCTCACAGGTCCGCCCCCACTGTGGGGCCTACCTGCTCCGCCGCCTCGCTCTTTATATCACCGCCTCGCTCCTCACAGGTCCGCCCCCACTGTGGGGCCTACCTGCTCCGCCGCCTCGCTCTTTATATCACCGCCTCGCTCCTCACAGGTCCGCCGTCACTGTGGGGCCTACCTGCTCCGCCGCCTCGCTCTTTATATCACCGCCTCGCTCCTCACAGGTCCGCCGCCGCTGTGGGGCCTACCTGCTCTGCCTCGCTCTTTATATCACCGCCGCCTCGCTCCTCACAGGTCTGCCGCCACTGTGGGGCCTACCTGCGCCTCGGATAATAGATACATAGAAGATAGGAGCAGGAGCTGGCCAGTCGCCCCCTCGCGTACCTGAAATAAAGAAATTTGCAGGGTTACGGGGAAAGGGCGGGGAGTGGGACTAGCTGAAGTGGTCTTGCAGAGAGCCGGCACGGGCTCGACGGGCCGAATGGCCTCCTGTGCTGTAACCATTCTCTGATTCTATAAAACATTAAGAAAGTTTGTTCCACAGAAGCACGAGGTTTATCTGCTTTTATTGATGAATTTATAAAGTCTGTATTAAAACCTGAGCCAGTGTGTTGTGAGCCAAAGAGCCTTGTGTCCAATGCGGGGAATAAAGGCCCACAGCCTCCCCTGGCCCCGGGCCCTGAACAAGGGACTGGAGAAACTCGCTGCCCTGCGGATCAGACAGTCAGCCGGCGCTAGTCCCGCCCCTCGGGCTCCCCGATTGGTTGGAGGAACAGCCGCCGGCTCACTCCTCCAGCCCTGCCCCGCTCACTCCCTATTGGTCGGAAGCTCCCGTCACTCAGCCCGTGGGCCCGGGTCACGTGTCCCCGAGGAGATCACGTGCACCGTCCAACTGACGCCGCTCGGTCCGGGGCCTCGCGGACTCTCAGGTTTTTCTATTTCTCTTTATTCTCTCCCGATCCACCCCTCCCCCACCAATTCACAATTCACAATTCAATTCAAATCGCTTTATTGGCATGATAAGTTACATCTTATGTTGCCAAAGCATCAAAATACATTTATGGTTTAGCACATAAACGCAGTTCTATTCATACAGTGTATAAACAGGTATATCCCTGAGTGTATAAATATACATTCGCATTGTTTATATATATATTTTTTTCTTAGTTTACTGGTTGTCCCTCTGTTCATGGCAAGCTGTAACATAGTGTGCCGCCAGTGTTATACAGCTTCTCTCCTCTCCCAGTAGGAATGGGAGTTTTTGGTTGTCATTCAGATTCCCCGCGCGATTCTCCACCCAATCGGAGCAGAGAAAACTCACTTTGCATCACCGATCGCGACTCTGGACAAAACACCAAGGCCTCTCCCCGGAATGCCCCGCACCGACTCTGTCCGGCAGGATCCGACCACGCAGGTGCAGCTCCGAGTGGGGGAGGGGGCTGGTCTCCTCTGGGCATGCGCAGTTATTACCCTTGGTGACGGGGAGGGGTCGCTGTGCCGGACTGGGCCCAAACCGACACCCCGCGTGCGCATGCGCGGACTCTTGGCTGTCCCCAGTTGGAGCAGGAGTAGCCATTCGGCCCCTCGAGCCTGCTCCACCATTCAATGAGATCATGGCTGATCATCCACCTCAGCTCCATTCACCGGCCTGATCCCCACATCCCTTGATTCCCCTAGAGCCCAAAAATCGATCTCAGCCTTGAATATACCTAATGACTGAGCCTCCACAGCCCTCTGGGGTAGAGAATACCAAAGATTCACCGCCCTCTGTGTGAAGAAATTTCTTCTCATCTCAGTCCTGAATGGCCGACCCTTTATCCTGAGGCTGTGGCCCCGGTTCTAGACTCCCCAGCCAAGGGAAACATTCTCCCAGCATCCACCCTATCAAGCCCTGTAATAATTGTGTATGCTTCAATAAGATCCCCTCTCATTCTTCTGAATTCAAGAGAATGCAGGCCTAGTTTACTCAATCTCTTCTCATACGACAGTCCCGCCATCCCAGGAATCGATCTCGTGAACCTTTGTTGCACTCCCTCTGTGGCAAGTATATCCTTCCTTAGGTAAGGAGACCAAAATTGTACACAGTACTCCGGGTGTGGTCTCACCAAGGCCCTGTACGATTGGAGTAAGGCTTCTTTAGTCCTGTACTCAAATCCTCTTGTAATGTCAATCACCATCAGCTAGAAGAGGTCGCTGGTGAGATCAGTAAAGAAACAAAGACTTAAGAACATAAGAAATAGGAGCAGGAGTAGGCCAATCGGCCCCTCGAGCCTGCTCCGCCATTCAATAATATCATGGCTGATCTGATCCTAACCACCAATCTACTATCACAGAACCATCTCCTGAAACTTACAGAATTAGACACACAAAATAGGAGCAGGCTCAGGCTACACGGCCCCTGGGCCCGCTCTGCTACCCACAGGGCCATGACCAATCCGAACCTAGATTCATGTCCAAATTCCTGCCCGCTCCCCGTAACCCTTAATTCCCTTTGCTTCTAGGAAACTGTCTATTTCTGTTTTAAATTTATGTAATGATGTAGCTTCTACGGCTTTTTGGGGCAGCATATTCCATGGACCTACCACCCTCTGAGTGAAGTAGTTCCTCCTCATCTCAGTTTTGAAAGAGCAGCCCCTTATTCTAAGACTATGCCCCCTAGTTCTAGTTTCACCCATCATCAGGAACATCCTCCCCGCATCCACCCGATCCAACCCCTTCACAATCTTATATGTTTCAATAAGATCGCCTCTCATTCTTCTGAACTCCAATGAGTAGAGTCCCAATCTACTCAACCTCTCCTCATATGTCCATCCCCTCATCCCCGGGATTAACCGAGTGAACCTTCTTTGTACTGACTCGAGAGCAAGTATGTCCTTTCTTAAGTATGGACACCAAAACTGTATGCAGTATTCCAGGTGCGGTCTCACCAATACCTTGTACAACTGAAGCAATACCTCCCTATCTTTATATTCTATCCCCCTAGCAATGAAAGCCAACATTCCATTGGCCTTCTTAATCACTTGCTGCACCTGCATACTAACCTTTTGGGTTTCGTGCACCAGGACCCCCAGATCCCTTTGTACTTCAGTACTTTCCAGCTTCTTGCCATTAAGATAATAACTTGCTCTACGATTTTTCCAGCCAAAGTGCATAACCTCACACTTTCCAGTATTGTATTCCATCTGCCAAATCTCTCCCCACTTAGCCTGTCGATGTCCCCTTGCAGATTTTTTATGTCCTCCTCACTCACTACTTTCCCTCCCATCTTAGTATCATCTGCAAACTTTGATATGTTACACTCGGTCCCCTCCTCCAAATCGTTAATATAGATTGTAAAGAGTTGGGGACCCAGCGCTGACCCCTGCGGAACACCACTTGTTACTGATTGCCAGCCTGAGAATGAACCATTTATCCCAACTCTCTGCCTTCTGTTAGATAGCCAATCCTCTATCCATGCCAGAATATTACCCCCAATCCCATGATTTTTTATCTTAAGCAATAATCTTTTGTGTGGCACCTTGTCAAATGCCTTTTGGAAGTCTAAATACACTACGTCCACTGGTTCCCCTTTATCCACCCTATATGTTACTCCCTCAAAGAACTCCAGCAAATTTGTCAAACATGACTTCCCCTTCATAAACCATGTTGACTTTGTCCTAATAAATTATGCTTATCCAAATGTCCTGTTCCTGTCTCCTTAATAATGGACTCCAAAATTTAACCTACCACAGATGTTAGGCTAACCGGTCTATAATTTCCAGCCTTCTGTCTACTGCCCTTTTTAAATAAGGGTGTTACATTAGCAGTTTTCCAGTCTGCCGGGACCTTTGCTGAGTCCAGGGAGTTTTGGAAAATTATTACCAATGCATCCACAATCCCTACCGCCACTTCCCTCAAGACCCTAGGATGTAAGCCATCAGGTCCAGGTGATTTATCTGCCTTGAGTCCCATTATTTTACCAAGTACCACTTCCTTAGTGATTTTGATCGTGTTTAGCTCCTCCCCCCCTTTAGCCCCCTGTTTGTCCAGTGTTGGGATATTCTTAGTGTCTTCTGCTGTAAAGACTGATATAAAATATTCATTCAGTGTTTTTGCCATCTCCATATTTCCCACCATTAATTTCCCGGTCTCATCCTCTAAGGGACCAACATTTACTTTAGCCACCCTTTTTCTTTTTATATAACTATAAAAACTCTTACTATCTGTTTTTATATTTTTTGCTAATTTACTTTCATAATCTATCTTCCCTTTCTTAATCAATCTTTTGTTATTTTTTGCTGTCTTTACATAGCACCTTTCACCATCACCGGACATCCCAAAGTGTTTTACAGTCAATGAAGTACTTTTGAAGTGTAGTCACTGTTGTAATGTAAGAAACACGGCAGTCAGTTAGCGCACAGCAAGCTCCCACAAACAGCAATGTGATAATGACCAGATAATCTATCTTTTTATGTTGATTGAGAGATAAACATTGGCTAGGGCACTGGGGATAATTCCCCTGCTCTTTCCCACATTACAACAGTGACTGCTTCATTGTAGTACTTCATTGGCTGCATAGCACTTCAAGGCATCTGGTGGTCATGAAAGCACTATACAAATGCAAGTCTTTCTCTCAGAGATGCCAGGCACATAGGGTCTGATGAAAGGGTGGAACTGAATGAAATCAATATTTGTAGGGAAATGGTGTTAGAAAAATTGATGGGACTGAAGGCCGATAAATCCTCAGGGCCTGATAATCTACATCCTAGGGTACTTAAGGAAGTGGCCCTAGAAATATTAGATGCATTGCTGATCATCTTCCAGAGCTCGATAGACTCTGGAACAGTACCCATGGATTGCAGGGTAGCGAATGTTACCCCACTATTCAAAAAAGGTGGTAGAGAAAAAGCGGGGAATTATAGACCGGTAAGCCTGACATCGGTAGTGGGGAAAATGCTAGAGTCCATTATAAAAGATGTAATAGCAGAGCACTTGGAAAGCAGTGACAGGATCGGACAAAGTCAACAAGGATTTACAAAAGGTAAATCATGCTTGACTAATCTACTGGAATTTTTTGAGGATGTAACTGGTAAAATAGATAAGGGAGAACCAGTGGATGTGGTGTATTTGGACTTACAGAAGGCTTTTGATAAGGTCCCGCATAAGAGATTAGCGTGCAAAATTAAGGCACATGGGATTGGGGGCAAAGTATTGACTTGGATAGAGAACTGGTTGGCGGGCAGAAAGCAAAGAGTTGGAATAAATGGGTTGTTTTCTGAGTGGCAGGCAGTGACTAGTGGGGTACTGCAAGGATCGGTCCTAGGACCCCAGCTGTTCACAATATATATTAATGATCTGGACGAGGGAATTGGATGTAATATCTCCAAATTTGCAGACGACACAAAGCTGGGTGGGAGGGTATGCTGTGATGATAGAACGGATTCTTTTACCCTCAGTCTGGTTCAGTAATCACTGAGTCGAATGCAACTGGAGAATTCAAACGATTTGTTTTCCGCGGAGTCTTACTCTGAAATGTCGGCACCGACCCCTGCAAGAGTCTGACGAACCCAACAGAGCAAGCAATTTGTCATACAGTGTGCTACATTATTATACTTGCATTTGAGAAGACATTAACACCTCGCACATTCCTGCACCAATCCTGAGCTGTGCACGTATACATTTAATTTGATTTCCTGGCCTGGCAGTTTGAAATAAAGAAGTCACATTTAACTGAATGGGTTACAGCTAAGTAAACATCCTGGTAATGTGTTCATGATCACCTAAACATTATGGTAATGCATTTGCAATCATGGTAATGTGTTTTCTGATGGCCTATTGTCTGGAAACTTCTGCACGCTGCCTTACATTGTTCCTACCAGCAAGGTGTGACATTGTGGGCGCCAGTCATATTAGCAGCCAAAGATCAGTTTAGCCTTTTTATTTTACTTCTTGCTGCCTTCACAGTTTCTTGTTTCTATTTCCTTGACCTTGGTATTCTCATTCCCTCTTTTTATCATTCTATGATAACCAACCGTTAAAGTGTGTTGGAGATCTCATTCATGTCACTTTGTGAGGATACCTTCTACCCTCGAATAGTCGAAGCTGCTCATAGGGGGCAGTCCATTTCTTTTCCTTTCCTGGGTGGACTTCGGATAATAGCTTTTTCCTTTGGTATCAGTAGTTCTGTTGCATGGTCCTACAGTAACAGACTTGGTCACCTGGCGTCGACAGAAGTAATCAAATTTACACTTGGTCCAATGGCATGGCAATGTTCCTCTGTGTATGTATCTCAGCATTAGCGAGCGGTGGGGCTGTCTAATAAGCCCAATGTAGGTGTCCCAGTTGATCACGTTCCATTTCCCGAACCCGCCTGGGTTATCATCATTGCACCGAAGCACGTCTCCGTGGCATAGGTGGTGTACCCGCTTGGGTTGGTTCCGCCGGCATGTTCTCCTTCTGGGCTGTTGAGTTATTCCAAGGGTGATCAGGACACTGATAGAGAGGATCCACAGCGATGTCTGCATGGCTGGTCGGCGCGGCACGTCTGTTTAGGGAGAGATTTCTTGGAAGCAAGAGAGGTTAGCATTCTTTAAGTTTCAGGCATAGCATTACTGACAATTTTACAGTGGTGGAGGTGAACCCAAGCACTCTTTCCCTCTACTTTGGCAGCAGTTGGGGTGGTGAGTAGGACTTGATAGGGCCCTTCCCAACGAGGTTCCAATCCTTTTCACGTCCAATTCTTGAGTAATACATACGCTCCGGGCTCGACCTGGGACGGACTGACTATAGGAGGGAGGTCGATGTAAGCAGCGCGTACCCGGGAGTGCAAACTTTTCAATGCCCTGGTTAACGACAAAATATAGTTAGTCATTTCTGCCGTCATGTGGTGAAAGTGGACAGTCTTTGGGACTTCCTGGTTCCACGGGGTTTTGAGAGGTCTGCCATATATGATTTCAGCAGGGCTTAATCTTGCTGCACCAGCCGGGGTAGTGCGTATTTGGAACAAGGCCACGGGGAGTAGTTTGAGCCATGTCGTTCCCGTCTCGGCCTGTAATTTGGCAAGTTTATTTTTCAAGGTCTGATTAGCCCGCTCGACCAGTCCGGCGGCCTGTTGCCTGTAGGCACAATGTAGCTGCTGTTGGATGCCCATTTGAGTGCAGAACTCCTTGTTTACCAGACCCACGAAGTGAGGGCCGTTGTCTGAACTTAATCGGTTTGGAATTCCGTACCTTGGAATAATTTCTCTCATTAAAACTTTTACAACAGTGGAGGCTTTGTTATCCGTAGTCGGGTAGACCTCAATCCACTTACTAAATACATCAACAATAACCAGTACATATTTATAACACTGACACCTTTCTAATTCAATGTAGTCCATCTGGAGGGTCTCAAAGGGACCTGTGGGTAACGGCGTCTTACCCGTTTCACAAGGTATGCCTTTTCCCGGGTTATGCTGCTGACAAATGAGGCAGCGACTGCTAATACCTTGAGCCAGAGCTTGTAATCTAGGATGCCACCATGTAGCTAATAACGTGTCACTAGTTGCTCTGGCACCACAATGAGTTGCAAAGTGTATACATTCAATAACCCATAATGCTAGCTCATCTGACATACAAGTTTGCTCGGCAGGGGTGACCCATAATTTAGACACACAATCATATGTACAACCGAGCTGTTTCCACAGTCCCTTATCACGGTCAGGAGCGTCCTCCTGTACCTTAATGATGTCTTGGATGGTTGGCATTGGCTTTTCCGAGGGAGACTTGCTTTTATTTGAGCTTTTAGTCTGGCTCATCATTCTAGGCACAACCACTCGTTGTTCCTGGGACGCTTCCCTAGCTCCCTGGTCAGCGCATCTATTCCCTATATCTACTGGGGTTTGTCCTGCTGTGTGTGCGGAGCACTTTATCACGGAGATCTGTTTTGGTAGCATGAGGGCTTGTAGCAAATCAGATACTAATTTCTGATGGGATATCTGTGTTCCTGCAGAGGTTAGGAACCCTCTGTTTTTCCATAATTGTCCGAAATCATGAACCACTCCGAAGGCATATCTCGAGTCTGTATAAACGTTAACCTTTAAGTCCTTCCCTAAGATACAAGCTCGTATTAATGCGAACAGTTCTGCTTGTTGGGCGGAATACGGAAGTTCAAAGGCGGCAGACTCCAAAGTATTACTGTCCTGATCTACGATTGCATATCCAGAAAGTCTTTTCCCAAGGGGACTGACGGACGCACTTCCATCTACATACATGGTTGTGTCAGGACTCTGCATTGGGGCATCAGATAGATCCTCCCTGATGGAGGTATCTTCCTTGATTAAAAATAGACAATCATGTCCTGGGTCTGTTTGTTCGAGGGGTGGTTCTGTGAGAAAACATGCTGGGTTGATAGTAGTACAATGCTTCTTAATTGAAATGCGCATAACAGGTCTCTGGCCATGAGATTGCAATCCAGCCCATTTGTGATCACGAATTGGTGTTTCACAGACTCATTTTGAAATGCTACTTCAACTGGTTCTGATATCGGGTACTGGCACACTTGTCCTTGGAATCCGGACAGGCTTTGTGTCTCCCCAGATTTAGGGAGATTGAGCTCTGATCGGACAGATGACATAGCAGCTCCGGTGTCTACCAGAAACGTATGTCGGCTCCCTTCAATCAGCAGGGATAGAACGGGCTCCTTGTCCAACTGGAACCCGTTCACCACGAGGTTGGCTAGTCAGTACTGGGGAAACGGATTATTCTGGGACAAGTCTGTATATCTTCCTCATTCCCGATTTCCCTGCCAACCTCCCCGTTGTCCTTGCATGTGGCCCCCTCTTCCTTGTCTTCAGGAGGGACATTCCCTGCTCCAATGGCCTTGCTGGCCACAATTAAAACAGGTATCTGACCCTGCTTGCCTCCCTCCTCTTCCTCTATCGACGAAATTTTGTCTTGGGGGAGCATAGGGTGGGCCATAATTAGGGACAGTTGGTCCGTTGGGATGGCTGGTATCTCTGTACCCTTGTCTATCAACCCACCCTGGGACGCAGTACTGGGGCTCCGTCTGATATCCTGTCACATCTTGGGTGGGCTTTGGCTCTTCCTTTTTTATCACGTACTCAGTCTTGACCTTGACCTGGGGCTGACTCTCCTGACTCTTACTCTCTTTCCAATAATATTTCACTGCCCTGGCCATCTGGCTGGGACTATTCTCTGACCAGTCCATATTGTTAGTCTTAATTGCTTCAGACACCGAGGTTGGTAGACAATTTATCAGGATAGCACAGTATTGCGGCGAGTTTGCTCCGTTCCGGTAATTAGCATCTCCTGACTGACTCCGATATACCTCAGAGAATCTCTCTAGGAATTCCTCTGCTCCCTCGCCCTTTCATGGTTTAGTATCCAACACCTTGGATATATCAATGGGTTTCTGCAGGGTGGTGGTTAAAGCAGTGAGTATGGCGCGTTCACGAGCAGCACTCTGTGCATTTTGAGCCTCTAATGTGGCATGGTCCTCAAAGCCTAGGTTAACCAAAAACCTTGCATGTTCGGCGGGATTCAAGATCTGCTGTACTAACGCCCATAAGTCTCTTGATTCAGCATTATAGACGAGTATAGTAGTCCGGAGGAATTCTACAAACAAGGTGGGGGATTTCTTCCTATCTGGCATCCCGGCTAAGATAGCCATTATCTCGTTAGGTTTCCAGGGGTAGAAGATACCTATGGTCCGGGGGTTATCGGCGGCCACTGGAATATTTGCGTTAAAGGCAGGGTTAGGCATTTGTCTCACCGGCAACTGCCGGGGTGTCGGTTTATGTCTGGCGGGTCTCTCGGTATCAGATTCTGATTCCAGGGATGACAAGTCGTCTCCTGAATCTCCACTGTCAATGTCACTATGGTCCCGGCACTCTAAAAAGGACCTTAAAGCCTTGAGGGTACTCTGGCTCTGACTCGCTAGTCTCTGACTTTGAATCATCTGCCTTTGATTTCTCCGTTTTCGTGACCTTGATGGACTGGGTTGGGGTGGGGAAGGTGTCGTCGGGGGCCGATTATTCTTAGTCCTGAGTCGGGTGTAAAAGGCAACAGGGTCGGTATACTGGGGACCCGGTTGTTGGTCTCCCATCTGGACCGGCGGGGGATTATTTACTTGAACCGTGACTGACGGCGGCGGGGAAACGACACTGGCAGATACTTGAGGTGTCGGCGCGGGGGTTTGTGCAGTTGGTACGGGTGGTGCCACCGGGGGATAAATGTTAACGTACGGGGGGGGGAGCGCGGGGAACAACCTGAGCCCTGTGATTCCATTCGTCCAAATCATCATCACCATCTCCCTCTGTCAAGGCAAGGCCAACCATTGGATTACGTAATCCACTCTTATCAGCCTTTCCAGGCTCGCTCATGGTCTTTTCAGACTTTTGTTTTGAGCGTTTCTCATGAGCACATTCCTTTTTCAATACCTCTACTGATTTGACTACCCCTCCCCCTGTAAGTGCTATTCCTAATTTTAAGGCATTATCCTGCCAACTTGCTAACAAGGAAGTTTCTTTCAGTTCCTGACAGTACTGTCTCCATAGGGCAATTAGTTCTTTGGCAGTGGTGCCCCTGTTACTTTTCCAAATTAGTTCTTGAGCCTTTTTAGCGGCATCTAGATTCTTAGTTCCTCCTAGTGGCCATTGATCACTTCCTAATTTCTTATTCAATCCTCCCGACAACTGTCTAAGTTGCTTTGCTTTGTCAGGATGTTGTTCACAAAGGGTCTGTAAGGCGCTACCCGATTCAGTCGTGGTATCTAAACAGTTGCCCATCTTACTCCCCTTGTGAACTTTACACAGTCGCGTTTTAAACTTGTTCAGAGCCTAGGTGGGCCAAGTGATATACGAGGTCGACGCTCTTTACCTGACACAAGTGCTTATTTCTAAGTTTACACAGTTCCTAGTTATTCCCTCAGTACGTATACTGACCCTCAGTGATATCCGATCACTGACCTAATCACCTAGCCCTTCCAGTATTCGCCAGACTGACCTGGATCTCGGCGGGACACCACACGGGAGTTAGCGATTGGCCGACTCGTCGTCAGACTGGCGGAATCAGGAAAACCGAGGTAGTACAAGAATTACTCACATCGGGGGCCCATTTCCTCCCTCCATGTCCGAGATGATTCCGCTCCTAGTTCGCGAACTCTCGGTGACTGTCCGTTGAGATCCCACTTCTGACACCAAATGATAGAACGGATTCTTTTACCCTCAGTCTGGTTCAGTAATCACTGAGTCGAATGTAACTGGAGAATTCAAACGATTTATTTTCCGCGGAGTCTTACTCTGAAATGTCGGCACCGACTCCTGCAAGAGTCTGACGAACCCAACAGAGCAAGCAATTTGTCATACAGTGTGCTACATTATTATACTTGCATTTGAGAAGACATTAACACCTCGTACATTCCTGCACCAATCCTGAGCTGTGCACGTATACATTTAATTTGATTTCCTGGCCTGGCAGTTTGAAATAAAGGAGTCACATTTAACTGAATGGGTTACAGCTAAGTAAACATCCTGGTAATGTGTTCATGATCACCTAAACATTATGGTAATGCGTTTGCAATCATGGTAATGCATTTTCTGATCACCTATTGTCTGTATAACTTCTGCATGCTGCCTTACATTGTTTCTACCAGCAAGGTGTGACATTGTGGGCGCCAGCCATATTAGCAGCCAAAGATCAGTTTAGCCTTTTTATTTTACTTCTTGCTGCCTTCACAGTTTCTTGTTTCTATTTCCTTGACCTTGGTATTCTCAGGTATAGAGAATAACTTATTTTATCAGACCCACCTCCAGATACACGGAGGCTGGAGTGTATGCTACCCTCTGGCCTCATCAGTGGAATCCTTGTTTGCAGCCACACCAGGTTGGCAACCCCTCCCACTATATACCGCCGACACAACGAAACAGACATGCGAGGGTCAGACGGGCCGATATAGCCAGGGCATTCGAGGGCGATGCGTGCAGCTAATAAGCTCAACAGACCCCGTTTGCCGAGGGCTCATGGGTAAGAATTGCACAACGTCAGGTAGCTATCCCCTGTGTTTTACGGGTAAGGGATGGGGATGCATATATGCCCTTGTCCCCCAGGACAATACCTGCATACAACAACAATGTGCCCGACACCACTGCCAGGCACACAGGGGCCAGCTGACCTGTACATGCGATGAACAAAGGTGCTTTAATGTCACAGCAGGAAGACAATTCATTTGTGGTCAGTGTAATGGGACCCATGTATCATCCAGTAAATGGACCTTCCCATTTGTTACATTCCAGCTGTCCGGGTCTGGGGGAAACTCAAATGACCCCCTTAACTATTATTATACACAGTTTGCGAAGGTTGATAACCGGGAGGTCAAATGTTACCGAGCAAAGAACGGATTTGCGTTCCTCCTCAATGGAACATACACAACAGCGACGCCAAAACTCCCCTCTCTCTTCGCAGGAGTAATCGCCCCCGTAGCTGTTCCCTGCCCCACCAATAGACCATCCAGACGGAAACTCCGGGCAGTCTCCGAGGAGTTCTGTGCAGATTGGCAGGATCCGACCACACTGGGTAGCTCAGTAGGGTGGGGTATTCTATCGGCCATATCATTGGGAGGGGGCGCAGGAGTGATAGCAGCCAAGAATAGGAATTATCTAATGTGCGGAATCACCCTCCTGGGCAATAGCACCATTAAAGCATTAACCGCCATAAATAAGGAAATGGCAACCTTACGTCCTTTTAGCATGCAAAACCGATATGCTTTGGACTACCTCTTGGCACAAGAGGTGTGTGTATGATTATAAGGAGACAAATGCATCACAAACGTCAATAGTGAGAAACAAAATATCCAAGACGCTATAGACAAGATTAAAAATCAACTAGCCGACTTCATTGAAGCCGGAGGGGGTGAAGGATGGTTTGCATGGCTGAAAACATTGGGACAGAAATTACTGTATGGTTTGATTGTTATAAGTGGCGTAATTTTGGGAATTATTATTTTTGTAATTATTATCAAATGTTGTATAAGTCGTGTAGGAGCTACTATACTCCCTCGCCCCTCCCGAATTAGGGTAAAAGTAGACACAGCAGAGGAGGGAAAACCCCCAGAGGAAGCCTGTTCGGTCCTACACAGTTATCTGTAAACTCGAAATTAAAACCCTTTTGGTTGTGTTCATGGCCAGAGCACAAACAAAACGGAGCCACGGGGTATGGTCTTGATAAAGTGCACTATCAGGAGGATACCTTGTATATAATGATTCTTGGAGATTGTACAAAGAATCAAAGGGAGGAATGTGGAAATGTGAATAAAATGGACGATGAATTGGCTTACAAAAATGGCTTCGCACAAGGAAAGTCTAGATTTGATTAAAGAGCAGCCCCAGCTTTGCAAAGTGCAAAGCTAGTAGAAAAGAGAGACACCTGCCCCAGCCTGCGGCCAAGTGTTAACGAGCAATAAAGGTCACTGAAAGGGCTTAACTGCTAGCTAGAAGATGATTGACTAGCTATTGTGCGGTGCCCAATCACGATCCGGTACTTCAGGAAGGCATATGCAGCAGTGAGACAAGTCAGGACTTGCCCGCCAGACTGAAGACCAGATCATGGCCAAACTGAAAGGGCTTAAGTGATCCCCATTGGAGAACGCTTGTTGCCAGGGAAGTGATGTAATGACCCTTGTCCCACTGTATAAAAGGGGCTTCCCTACCGGTATTTGCTTTTTAGCCAGAAGGCGTGTGGATCATCAAGAGAGTCAGACACCTCCCGGGGACGTAAATGCTGGCAATACGTGCCTAACCCGGTGTGACTCTCGGGACACGAATGTACTGTAAAAGACCTCAATATACTGTGTGACCACTGCGAACAGTTGGAAGTAATAAAATGTTGTTTTAACTCTCCGAACCCTCGAGCCTGAAATCATTCTTCGTACTACGGAACTCAAGACGAGGACCAGGAAAACCCGGTTCTAACAGAAGGATATACTTGCCTTGGAGGCGGTGCAACGAAGGTTCACTATATTGATTCCTGGGATGAGAGGGCTGTCCGATGATGAAAGATTGTGTAGAATGGGCCGATACTCTCTGGAGTTTTAGAAGAATGAGAGGTGATCTCATTGAAACATACAAGATTCTGAAGGGGATTGACAGGGTAGATGCTGAGAGGTTGTTTCCCCTGGCTGGAGAGTCTAGAACTAGGGGTCACAGTCTCAGAATAAGGGGTCGGCCATTTAAGACTGAGATGAGGAGGAATTTCTTCAATCAGAGGGTTGTGAATCTCTGTAATTCTCTGCCCCAGAGGGCTGTGAATGCTGAGTCTTTGAGTATATTCAAGGCTGAGATCGATAGATTGTTGGACTCTGGGGGAATCAAGGGATATGGTGATCGATGATCAGCCATGATCTTATTGAATGGTGGAGCAGGCTCGAGGGGCCGAATGGCCCACTCCTGCTAATTGGCAAAGGGAGAGGAGGCAGTGAGCAGTGCTGAGGGATGTTTTTCTGACTGGAGGGAAGTATGCAGTGGGTTCCCCCAGGGGTCGGGATCAGGACCATTGCTTTTCTTATATATAACTGACCTGGACTTGGGTATAGGTGAACAATTTCAAAGTTTACGGATGATACAAAACTTGACAACGTAGTAAATAGTGAGTGTAGTAGTAGCAGACTTCAGAAGGACAGAGACAGACTGTGAAATGAGCAGACACAAGGCAGATGAAATTAAATGAGGATAAGTGTGAAGTGATGCACTTTGGGAGAAACAACAGGGAGAGGCCGTATAATCTAAATGGGACTATTTTGAGGGGGTGCAAGAGCAGAGGGACCTGGGGGTCCATATTCACAAATCGTTGAAAGTGCCACGGCAAGTTGGTGAGGCAGTTCAGAAAGCGTATGGGATACTTGGCTTTGTAAATAGTGCCATTGAATACAAAAACAAGGAAGTTACACTAAACCTTTACAAATCAATAGTGAGGGACATAGGACAGGAGGAGGCCATTCGGCCCCTCGAGCCTGCCCCGCCATTCAATGAGATCATGGCTGACCTTGGGCTCAAAGCCACTTCCCTGCCCGCTCCCCATAACCCTTCACTCCCTTATTTTGCAAAAATCTGTCTCTCTCCACCTTAAATGTATTTAATGACCCAGCCTCCACAGCTCTCTGCGGCAGAGAATTCCACAGATTTACGACCCTCTGAGAGAAGAAATTCCTTCTTATCTCAGTTCTAAAAGGGCGACCCTTTATTCTAAATTTGTGCCCCCGAGTTCTAGATTTCCCCACGAGGGGAAACATCCTCTCTGCATCTACCTTGTCGAGCTCCCTCAGTATCTTATATGTTTCAATAAGATCACCTCTCATTCTTCTAAATTCCAATGAGTATAGGCCCAGCCTGCTCAACCTTTCCTCATAAGTCAATCCCCTCATCTCTGGAATCAACCTCGTGAGTCGTCTCTGAACTGCCTCCAATGCAAGTATATCCTTCCTTAAATACGGAGATCAAAACTGTACGCAGTACTCCAGGTGTGGTCTCACCAATACCCTGTACAGTTGTAGCAGGACTTCCCTGCTTTTATACTCCAACCCCTTTGAAATAAAGGCCAACATCCCATTTGCCTTTTTGATTACTTGCTGTACCTGCATGGTAACTTTGTGTTTTATGCACAAGGACCCCCAGGTCCCGCTGAACTGTAGCATTTTGTAATCTCTCTCCATTTAAATAATAATTAGTTTTTTTAATATTCCTGCCAACGTGTATAACCTCACACTTTCCCACATTATACTCCATCTGCCAAATGTTTGCCCACTCACTCAGCCTGTCTATATCCCTTTGCAGGTTCTTTGAGTCCTCTGCACAACTTGCTTTCCCACCCATCTTAGTGTCAGGACAGGAGGAGGCCATTCAGCCCTTCGAGCCTGTTCCGCCTTTCAATGAGATCACGGCTGATCTGTGACCTAACTCCATACACCCGCCTTTGGCCCATATCCCTTAATACCTTTTGGGTAACAAAAACCTATCAATCTCAGATTTAAAATTAACAATTGATCTAGCATCAATTGCTGTTTGCGGAAGCGAGTTCCAAACTTCTACCACCCTTTGTGTGTAGAAGTGTTTCCTAATTTCACTCCTGAAAGGTCTGGCTCTAATTTTTAGACTATGCCCCCAGTCCTAGAATCCCCAACCAGCGGAAATAATTTCTCTCTATCTACCCTATCTGTTCCCCTTAATATCCTGAAAACTTCGATCAGATGACCCCTTAACCTTCTAAATTCCAGGGAATACAACCCTAATTTGTGTAATCCCTCCCCGTAACGTAACCCTTGAAGTCCAGGTATCATTCTGGTAAACCTACGCTGCACTCCCTCCAAGGCCAATATATCCTTCCTAAGGTGTGATGCCCAGAACTGCTCACAGTGCTCCAGGTGTGGTCTAACCAGGGTTTTGTACAGCTGCAGGGTTTTGGCCTCAGCTGGAGTCTTGTGTACAATTCTGGGCACCACACTTTAGGAAGGATGTCAAGGCCTTGGAGAGGGTGCAGAGGAAGTTGACCAGGATCACAGAATCACAGAAACCCCACAGTGCAGATAGAGGCCATTTCGGCCCATCGAGCCTGCACTGACACATATTCCACCCGATCCCCGTAACCCCACGTATTTAATCCCCCTAACACTAAGGGTCAATTTATCATAGCCAATCAACCTAACCCGCACATCTTTGGACTGTGGGAGGAAACCGGAGCACCCGGAGGAAACCCACGCAAACACGGGGAGATTGTGCAAACTCCACACAGACAGTCACCCGAGGCCGGATTCGAACCCGGGTCCCTGGCGCTGTGAGGCAACAGTGCTAACCACTATGCCACCATGCTACCCGATGGTACCAGGGATGAGGGACTTCAGTTATGTGGAGAGATTGGAGAAGCTGGGATTGTTCCCCTTAGAGCAGAGAAGGTTAAGAGGAGACCTAATAGAGGTGTTCAAAATGATGAGGGGTTTTGATCGAGCAAGTAGGGAGAAACTGTTCACTCTGGCAAGTGGGTCGGTAACCAAAGGTCACAGATTTAAAATAGTTGCTAAAAGAACTAGAGGGAAATGAGGAGAATTGTTTTCACACAGAGGGTTGTTAAGATCTGGAACACCATCTGAAAGGATGCTGGAATCAGGTTCCACAGGAACTTTCAAACAGTAATTGGACATGTACTTGAAGATGACTAGTTTGCAAAGTTCTGGGGATAAAGCTGGGGTTTGGGACTAAATTGGACAGCTCTTTCAAAGACACGACAGGCAAAGACATGATGGGCCGAATCACCTCCTTCTGTGCTGTTAGATTCTATGATCAGTGTGAAGACGCTGGTGACTCTTAAGGCTCTTCGAGCTTTTAAAACTCTTCCCACAGTCAGAACATTTAAAGGGTCTCTTGTCAGTGTGAACAAGCTGGTGTGACAGGAGGGTGGATGACTGAGTGAATCCCTTCCCACACACGGAGCAGGTGAACGGCCTCTCACCAGTGTGGAGGAGCCGGTGTCTCTTCAGCTCCCAGGAGTTTTTAAAGCTCTTCCCACAATCAGAACAGTTAAATGGTCTCTCCCCAGTGTGAACAAGCTGGTGTCTCTTCAGCTCCTGGGGGCTTTTAAAGCTCTTCCCACAGTCAGAACATTTAAAGGGTCTCTCGTCAGCGTGAACAAGCTGCTGTGACAGGAGGGCGGAAGACACAGTGAATCCCTTCCCACACATGGAGCAGGTGAACAGCCTCTCTGCAGTGTGAACTCGCTAGTGTTGCTTGAGCTCCCCAGGGATTTTAAAACTCTTCCCACACTCAGGATATTTAAAGGGTCTCTCCTTCGTGTGAACTCACTGGTGTCCCTTCAGCTCCCCAGGGCTTTTAAAGCTCTTCCCACAGTCAGAACAGTTAAATGGCCTCTCATCAGTGTGAACAAGCTGTTGCCTCAGCAGGGTGGAGGACTTCAAGAATCCCTTCCCACACACGGAGCAAGTGAACAGCCTCTCCGCAGTGTGAACAAGCTGGTGTCCCTTCAGCTCCCCAGGGCTTTTAAAGCTCTTCCCACAGTCAGGACAGTTAAAGGGTCTCACATCAGTGTGAACTCGCTGGTGTGTTTGCAGGTGGGATGAACAAACAAATCCCTTTCCACACACGGAGCAGGTGAACAGACTGTCCCTGGTGTGACTGTGCCGTTGAACTTCCAATGCAGACGGGGAACTGAAGCCCTTCCCGCCGTCCCCACCTTTACCCGGTTTCTCCCCGGTGTGACGGTGCACGTGTCTCACCAGGTCAGGCAATTGGCTGAATCCGAGTCCATACACGGAACACGTGTGCGGTTTGTCATCGCTGCGATCGCTGCTTTCTCCTTCCATGTGCAAAGGCCGATGATATTCAGGTCCTGATGAATCCAGCGACTCTGTCAGATCTTGACGTGATGTTTGGTCTGAGCTTCCCGCCTGTAACTGCTCCACTTCTATAACCCTGTAAATTGAGATCAGAAAAGGATCAGAGGCAAACTGTTGTTTAATTTTCCCCTTTCCAAACCTAGGGGCAGTGAAGCTGATTTTCAGGCTCCAGCTGCTACACAGGTTGGTTGAAAGGATCAGCAGTAATGGCGGCTGTAATACCCACAAGCCCCCGCGCTCCAGAAAGCGCTCTGTTGACTCTGAGTCCCGCGCATGTGCTCATGGCCCCCGCGCTCTCCCTCCTGCTCTACAATTGCCCGTCCCGATCAGTACGCAATGCGCATGCTCAGCACACAAAACCCCGCGGTTGGAACACCGGCCGCGCATGCGGAGCCGCAACATCTGGTACGCGTGCGCGGCTCAGGTGGGGGCGAGTCGGTGTTTTGCCTCAGCTGCCAGGGAGGTGCACATGCGCAGGACGACCCAACATTCTTCCTGTCAGCAATCACTCCCTCGTTTCTTTAATAAAAACAGAAACTACTGGAAATACTCAGCAGGCCAGGCAGTATCTGTGGAGACAGAAACAGAGTTAACGTTTCAGGTCGATGACCTTTCGTCAGAACTACTTGCTCTTTAGTGTCAGCCAGTGGCTCAGTGGGTAGCACTCTCTCCTCTGAGTCATGAAAGCTGTGGGTTCAAGTCCCATTCCAAAGACTTGAGCACAAAAATCCAGGCTGACACTCCAGTGCAGTGCTGAGGGAGTGTGGCACTGTTGGAGGTGTCGTTTTTGGATGAGATGTTAAACGGAGGCCCTGTCTGCTCTCTCAGCTGGATATAAAAGATCCCATGGCACTATTTCGAGAAAGACAGGCTTGCATTTATATGGTGCCTTTCACGACCAGCAGATGTCTTGAAGTGCTTTACAGCCAATGAGGTACTATTGTACTATTGGAGTGTAGTCACTGTTGTAATGTGGGAAAGAGCAGGGGAGTTATCCCCCGGTGTCCTAGCCAATGTTTATCCCTCAATTAACACAACAAAAAGATAGATTATCTGGTCATTATCACATTGCTGTTTGTGGGAGCTTGCGGTGCGCTTACTGACTTCCGCGGTTCCTACGCCAGAACCAGGGGTCACAGTCTAAGGATAAGGGGTAGGCCATTTAGGACAGAGATGAGGAGGAATTTCTTCACCCAGAGAGTGGTGAACCTGTGGAATTCTCTACCACAGAAAGCTGTGGAGGCCAATTCATTAAATATATTCAAGGAGTTGGATATATTTCTTAAGGCTAAAGGGATCAAGGGATGTGGGGAGAAGGCAGGGACAGGGTATTGAGTTTGGATGATCAGCCATGATCTCATTGAATGGCGGAGCAGGCTCGAGGGGCCGAATGGCCTACTCCTGCTCCGATCCTCTCTGTTTCTTTGTTTACATTATAACAGTAACTGCACTTCAAAAAGTACTTCATTGGCTGTAAAGCGCTTTGGGACATCCGGTGGTGGTGAAAGGCGCTATATAAATGCAAGTCTTTCTCTCTTCACTGGTCTCACCAGCGACCTCTTCTGGCTGATTGACAGCCATGAGCCCGCGCATGCGCACACGGAGCGGCAGTTTGAGCCGAGTCCGGCACAGCGACCCCTGCCGGTCACCAAGGGTAATAAGCGCGCATGCCCACTGGAGACCAACCCCCTCCCCCACTCGGAGCTACGGAGCACTCGGATCCTGCCGGACAGAGTCGGCGCGGGGCATTCCGGGAAAGGCCTTGGTGTCGGTTCCAGAGTCGCGATCGGTGACGCAAAGTGTGTTTTCTTCGCTCCGATTGGGTGGAGAATGGCGCAGGGTGGATCGGGAGAGAATAAAGTGAAATAGAAAAACCTCAGTCCGCGAGGCCCCGGACCGAGCGGCGGCAGTTGGACGGTCACGTGATCTCCTCGGGGACACGTCACCCGGGCCCGCGGCTTGATTGACGGGAGCCTCCGACTAATAGGGAGCGAGCAGGGCGGGGCTGGCGGAGCGAGTCGGCGGCGGGTCCTCCAAGCAATCGGGGAGCCCGAGGGGCGGGACTAGCGCCGGCTGATTGTCTGATCCGCAGGGCAGCGAGTTTCTCCAGTCCCTTGTTCAGGGCCCGAGGCCAGGGGAGGCTGTGGGCTTTTATTCCCCGCATTGGACACAAGGCTCTTTGTCTCAGGCATATGGTGACGTCGCACTGAAACTTTCCTCCCTCCTTTACAAAGATGGCTGCCGTTAACCTGGGCCTGTATATGTTCTGATGTAGTCCTCCCACCACTGGGAGCGACAGTGATGCGTTCGTGCGACATAGCTCTACCGCGCAGGCGCAGTGCCGCTCCATTTCCACTCCCGCGCAGGCGCAGTACCGCGCCCCTGCCCTCCGGCGCAGGCGCAGTGCCGCTCCCTTTCTTCCGCGCAGGCGCAGTGCCGCGCCCCTGCCCTCCGGCGCAGGCGCAGTGCCGCTCCCTTTCTTCCGCGCAGGCGCAGTGCCGCTCCCCTGCCCTCCGGCGCAGGCGCAGTGACGCTCCCTTTCTACCTCTCCCGCGCAGGTGCAGTGCCGCTCCCCTGCCCTCCCGCGCAGGCGTAGTGCCGCTCCCCTGCCCTCCGGCGCAGGCGCAGTGCCGCTCCCCTGTCCTCCGGCGCAGGCGCAGTGCCGCTCCCCTGCCCTCCGGCGCAGGCGCAGTGCCGCTCCCCTGCCCTCCGGCGCAGGCGCAATGCCGCTCCCCTGCCCTCCGGCGCAGGCGCAGTGCCTCTCCCCTGCTGTGTGCAGTGCCGGGCGGCGCGGGTTGATCGGTGAGTGAGGGTCAGACACAGGCTGATTGAGGGAACTCGGCCCGACAGGGGCTGCTCAGCCCCGAGTTTTGATCACAGCGAGGGAGGCTCATAGGGTCACCGCTCCGGGCAGTAACTCCGCACAGAAAATGGCGGATTTCCGCCCAGAGCAGTGAGAATGGGGGAGTCTCAGGAGGCCGGAAATTTACTGTGAGCAAAATCTCCAAACTAAACACACAGCCCCGCAACTGGGGATCTGAGGAAAATCTCCCAACTAAACACACAGCCCCGCAACTGGGGATCTGAGGAAAATCCCCAAACTAAACACACAGCCCCGCAACTGGGGATCTGAGGAAAATCTCCAAACTAAACACACAGCCCCGCAACTGGGGATCTGAGGAAAATCTCCAAACTAAACACACAGCCCCGCAACTGGGGATCTGAGGAAAATCCCCAAACTAAACACACAGCCCCGCAACTGGGGATCTGAGCAAAGGCACAAAATCAAACAAATACTCCGCCTTCACATTGGATTATTAGTAAGCAGATTAAAAGTCTACATTACATTATTTCACGCTTTCAATGTTGTTCTTATTTTCTGCTTTGCCACAATTAGATCTCCCGGTGAATGATGGTGTGATTGAGGAAGGTGCTCAGCTCGAAGTAAACAGGGATTGTCGACTGAGGAACAACAGCCGGTTAACCAGCACAGGATTGTGAGCACCAACCGGAGAGAACCCTTCCGATTCAAAGAGCTTCCAGAGACCGACTGTGGAGAAAGGTCAGAAAGAGTCCCATTGACTCAGATACACACTGGTCCTGGAGATAGACTGGGGAGAAAGGTCAGAGAAAGTCCCATTGACTCAGATACACACTGGTCCTGGAGATGGACTGGGGAGAAAGGTCAGAGAGAGTCCCATTGACTCAGATACACACTGGTCCTGGAGATGGACTGGGGAGAAAGGTCAGAGAGAGTCCCATTGACTCAGATACACACTGGTCCTGGAGATGGACTGGGGAGAAAGGTCAGAGAGAGTCCCATTGACTCAGATACACACTGGTCCTGGAGATGGACTGGGGAGAAAGGTCAGAGAGAGTCCCATTGACTCAGATACACACTGGTCCTGGAGATCGACTGGGGAGAAAGGTCAGAGAAAGTCCCATTGACTCAGATACACACTGGTCCTGGAGATGGACTGGGGAGCAAAGTAAGAGAAAGTCCCATTGACTCAGATACACACTGGTCCTGGAGATGGACTGGGGAGAAAGGTCAGAGAGAGTCTCATTGACTCAGATACACACTGGTCCTGGAGATGGACTGGGGAGAAAGGTCAGAGAGAGTCCCATTGACTCAGATACACACTGGTCCTGGAGATGGACTGGGGAGAAAGGTCAGAGAGAGTCTCATTGACCCAGATACACACTGGTCCTGGAGAGGGACTGGGGAGAAAGGTCAGAGAAAGTCCCATTGACTCAGATACACACTGGTCCTGGAGATAGACTGGGGAGAAAGGTCAGAGAGAGTCCCATTGACTCAGATACACACTGGTCCTGGAGATGGACTGGGGAGAAAGGTCAGAGAGAGTCCCATTGACTCAGATACACACTGGTCCTGGAGATGGACTGGGGAGCAAGGTAAGAGAAAGTCCCATTGACTCAGATACACACTGGTCCTGGAGATGGACTGGGGAGAAAGGTCAGAGAAAGTCCCATTGACTCAGATACACACTGGTCCTAGAGATCGACTGGGGAGAAAGGTCAGAGAGAGTCCCATTGACTCAGATACACACTGGTCCTGGAGATGGACTGGGGAGAACGGTCAGAGAGAGTCCCATTGACTCAGATACACACTGGCCCTGGAGATAGACTGCGGAGAAAGGTCAGAGAGAGTCCCATTGACTCAGATACACACTGATCCTGGAGAGGGACTGGGGAGAAAGGTCAGAGAAAGTCCCATTGACTCAGATACACACTGGTCCTGGAGATGGACTGGGGAGAAAGGTCAGAGAAAGTCCCATTGACTCAGATACACACTGGTCCTGGAGATAGACTGGGGAGAAAGGTCAGAGAGAGTCCCATTGACTCAGATACACACTGGTCCTGGAGATAGACTGGGGAGAAAGGTCAGAGAGAGTCCCATTGACTCAGATACACACTGGTCCTGGAGATAGACTGGGGAGAACGGTCAGAGAGAGTCCCATTGACTCAGATACACACTGGTCCTGGAGATGGACTGGGGAGAAAGGTCAAAGAGAGTCCCATTGACTCAGATACACACTGGTCCTGGAGATGGACTGGGGAGAAAGGTCAGAGAGAGTCCCATTGACTCAGATACACACTGGTCCTGGAGATGGACTGGGGAGAAAGGTCAGAGAGAGTCCCATTGACTCAGACACACACTGGTCCTGGAGATGGACTGGGGAGAAAGGTCAGAGAGAGTCCCATTGACTCAGATACACACTGGTCCTGGAGATGGACTGGGGAGAAAGGTCAGAGAAAGTTCCATTGACTCAGATACACACTGGTCCTGGAGATGGACTGGGGAGAAAGGTCAGAGAGAGTCCCATTGACTCAGATACACACTGGTCCTGGAGATGGACTGGGGAGAAAGGTCAGAGAAAGTCCCATTGACTCAGATACACACTGGTCCTGGAGATGGACTGGGGAGAAAGGTAAGAGAGAGTCCCATTGACTCAGATACACACTGGTCCTGGAGATGGACTGGGGAGAAAGGTCAGAGAGAGTCCCATTGACTCAGATACACACTGGTCCTGGAGATGGACTGGGGAGAAAGGTAAGAGAAAGTCCCATTGACTCAGATACACACTGGTCCTGGAGATGGACTGGGGAGAAAGGTCAGAGAGAGTCCCATTGACTCAGATACACACTGGTCCTGGAGATGGACTGGGGAGAAAGGTCAGAGAGAGTCCCATTGACTCAGATACACACTGGTCCTGGAGATCGACTGGGGAGAAAGGTCAGAGAAAGTCCCATTGACTCAGATACACACTGGTCCTGGAGATGGACTGGGGAGCAAAGTAAGAGAAAGTCCCATTGACTCAGATACACACTGGTCCTGGAGATGGACTGGGGAGAAAGGTCAGAGAGAGTCTCATTGACTCAGATACACACTGGTCCTGGAGAGGGACTGGGGAGAAAGGTCAGAGAGAGTCCCATTGACTCAGATACACACTGGTCCTGGAGATGGACTGGGGAGAAAGGTCAGAGAGAGTCTCATTGACCCAGATACACACTGGTCCTGGAGAGGGACTGGGGAGAAAGGTCAGAGAAAGTCCCATTGACTCAGATACACACTGGTCCTGGAGATAGACTGGGGAGATGATGCGCTATCAATTACTCATAAAAGACTGAGAGTTAGAAGAGTAACCAAAGGCTTTTATTAACAACAGAATGGAGGTCTGCCTCGAGTGGTCGACCGGTCCAGGATACCAAGGGCTGGGGAGCAGTCACCTTTATACTAGGACCTGTGGGAGGAGTCAGCCGAGGCATGTCCAGGCATGTACACAGTGGAATACAAACAGGACAAACAGGAATACAAACAGTGGTTTACCACATTCACCCCTTGTTTAAAATTGAGTCCGGCGGGGTGAAGTGTATTAAAAGTTAGTGTATTGGAGTCTCTCCGGAGGTCTTGTCTGCCGCTGTGATCGGCGTGGCGACGGCAGGGGTAGTGAAGCTTCCGGCGTCGAGTCCAGCGTAGGCTGTGGCACAGGCGTGTCGTCCTCGTAGATGTCGAGCGGGTCGCGGGGCCCAGGCCTGCCGTCTGCTGGGGCTGGATATCGGATCGTGGGGGGGGGTGGTAGTGGGTAGTGGGTTACTGCGGCCCCCGAGGGTGCAAGGTCTCTTATGGAGACTGTGTCCTCCCGCCCGTCCGGGTATGCGATGTAAGCATACTGGGGGTTGGCGTGGAGGAGGTCGACCCTCTCGACCAGGGGGTCCGTTTTATGGGTCCTCACGTGTCTTCTCAGTAGGACCGGCCCTGGGGACGTCAGCCATGGCGGTAGCGATGTCCCCGATGTGGACTTCCTTGGGAAGACAAACATTTTCTCATGAGGGGTGGCGTTAGTGGCAGTGCAGAGCAGTGACCGAATAGAGTGGAGCGCATCGGGGAGTACATCCTGCCAGCGGGAGGTCGGAAGGCCCCTAGACTTTAAGGCTAGCAGGACGGCCTTCCAAACTGTCGCATTTTCTCTTTCCACCTGTCCGTTCCCCCGGGGGTTGTAACTGGTGGTCCTGCTTGTGGCAATACCCCTAGTTAGCAGGTACTGACGGAGTTCGTCGCTCATAAACGATGAGCCCCGGTCGCTATGGATATAGCTGGGGAAGCCGAACAGGGTGAAGAGGTTGTTCAGACATTTAATGACCGTGGCACTGGTCATGTCCGGGCAGGGGAAGGCGAACGGGAAACGGGAGTACTCATCAATAATATTGAGGAAGTACACATTGCGGTCGGAGGAGGGGAGAGGCCCTTTAAAATCAACGCTCAGGCGCTCGAAGGGGCGAGTGGCTTTTATCAGGTGGGCCCTGTCTGGTCTATAAAAGTGCGGTTTGCACTCAGCGCAGACTTGGCAGTTCCTGGTCATGATCCTGACCTCCTCAATAGAGTAAGGCAGGTTGCGGGCCTTGATGAGGTGGAAGAACCTGGTGACCCCCGGGTGGCAGAGGTCATTGTGGAGGGCCCGTAGTCTATCGATCTGCGCGCTGGCGCAGGTGCCACGCGATAGCGCATCCGGGGGTTCATTTAGCTTCCCGGGCCGGTACAAGATCTCGTAGTTGTAGGTGGAAAGTTCGATTCTCCACCTCAAGATCTTGTCATTTTTGATTTTGCCCCTCTGCTTGTTGTTAAACATAAAAGCAACTGAACGCTGGTCAGTGAGCAGGGTAAATCGTTTTCCGGCCAGGTAGTGCCTCCAATGACGCACAGCCTCCACAATCGCCTGGGCCTCCTTCTCAACAGCGGAGTGTCTGGTCTCCGGGCCTTGGAGGGTTCGTGAAAAGAAGGCCACGGGTCTCCCCGCCTGATTGAGGGTAGCGGCCAGGGCAAAGTCGGACGCGTCGCTTTCCACCTGGAAGGGGATGGATTCGTCCACTGCGTGCATGGTGGCTTTGGCAATGTCCTCCTTGATACGGTGGAAGGCTAAGCGGGCCTCTGCCGTCAAGGGAAAAGAGGTGGACTTGATCAGCGGATGGGCCTTGTCCGCATAGTAGGGGACCCACTGGGCGTAATAGGAGAAAAACCCTAGGCACCTCTTCAGGGCCTTGAGGCAGTGGGGCAGTGGAAGTTCCATAAGGGGACGCATCCGGTCGGGGTCGGGGCCGATGACTCCGTGTTCCACAACACAGCCAAGGATGGCGAGGCGGTTTGTGCGGAATATGCACTTCTCCTTGTTATATGTCAGGTTTAGGAGTTGGGCGGTGCGGAGGAATTTTTCGAGGTTTGCGTCATGGTCCTGCAAGTCATGGCCGCAGATGGTCACATTGTCCAGATATGGGAAAGTGGCCTGCAACGCATTTTGATCTACCATCCGGTCCATCTCCCTTTGGAAGACGGAGACCCCGTTGGTGACGCCAAAGGGAACCCTAAGGAAGTGATAGAGGCGGCCGTTTGCCTCAAAGGCAGTGTACTGGCGGTCCTCAGGGCGGATGGGGAGCTGGTGGTACGCTGATTTCAGGTCAATGGTCGAGAAGACGCGGTACTGCGCGATCTGGTTGACCATATCAGCTATACGGGGGAGTGGGTAGGCGTCCAGCAGGGTGTAGCGATTTATTGTCTGGCTGTAGTCGATGACCAGGCGCTGCTTCTCGCCGGTCTTAACGACCACAACCTGGGCTCGCCAGGGGCTGGTGCTGCCCTCAATAATCCCTTCTTTCAGGAGCCGCTCCACTTCGGTTTTAATGAAAACCCTGTCCCCGGCACTGTATCGCCTGCTCTTTGTGGCGATGGGCTTACAGTCGGGGGTGAGGTTAGCAAACAGTGGTGGGGGGGTGACTCTGAGTGTGGAGAGGTTGCACCTGGTGCGCGGCGGGCAATTTGGAAGCTGCTGGCTGCGGACTGTGAGTGGGGGTAGGGGTCCACCGTACGCCATCGTAACACTTTTAAGGTGGCACTGAAAATCTAACCCCAGCAGGACGGCAGCGCAGAGGTCAGGCAGGACCAGAAGTTTAAAATGATCGTACACGGTCCCGTCTACTACGAGTGTCACCACGCAGTAGCCGCCGATGTCCGCCGACTGGGACTCGGAGGCCATAGAAATCCGCTGTTGCGCAGGCAGGACTGGGAGAGAGCAACGCCGCACCGTGTCGGGGTGGATGAAGCTCTCCGTGCTCCCAGAGTCAAAAAGGCAGATTGTATCGTGACCATTTACCTTAATGTCCATTGTGGAACTGGCCAGTTGGTGCGGTCTCGCTTGGTCCAGTGTAACGGATGCCAGCGTAGGGGTCGGTGTGTCGCTGCGGGTATCAGATGAGGCGGTGTCGGGGGCCTGCTGCGTCCCGGCTGTCATCCAAGGTGGCGGCGTCCATGATCCCCATGTGGCTGGAGGCGTCCAAAATGGCTGCTGTACCGGTGATTCGCACATGGCCGGGGAGGTCCAAGATGGCGGCCCGCATGGCCCACATGCGGCGCTGCTGGGGTTCGGGGTGGCTTTGGCCCTGCAGACGCTAGCGTAGTGTCCCTTCTTCCCGCAGCCCGAGCAGATCGCGTTTTTCGCCGGGCAGCGCGCTCTGGGGTGTTTTGCCTGGCCACAGAAGTAGCATTTCTGGACTTGGGGCACTGCTGTCTGGCCTTGGGACACTGCTGCGGTAGTTGGGCCGTTGTTGGGGTGTGGCTGGGGTGGCACGGCGCTATGAGGCGGTCCTACCGTGTCCCAGGCTGTCATTCCCCGCGGCGTCCACGGTGCAGAGGAGTAGGCATCCATGCCCTGGTAGGCTGCATCCAACGATAGTGCGAGTTCAGAGGCCTTGTTGAGGTCGAGGTTACTCTGCTCCAACAGTCGCTGTCGGGTGTAATTGGATCTGTGGCCCGATACAAAAGCGTCCCGGATAAGTTCCTCTGTGTACACGGCGGCCTTTACATCCTTACAACCACAGGCCCGGCCAAGCACAGACAGTGCCTGAAGGTATTCCATGGTCGATTCCCCAGGTTGTTGTTTACGACTCCCCAGAAGGTGCCTGGCGTACACTTCGTTCACTGGGCGCGTGTACTGGTCCTTGAGGAGCTTGATAGCGTCCGCGTACGAGGTCGCGTCTTGGATGACCGAGTACACTCGGTGGTTCACTTTGGAGGTCAGGACATCCAGCTTGTCCTCGTCCGATTTGATTGCTTCGGAGGCGGTCAGGAATTTTTCGAAACACTTAAGCCAGTGAGTAAACTTGGTGGATGAGTCCGCCTCCCGATGATCTAAGTCCAGGCATGCTGGTGTGAGGATCTTCTCCATTATAAAAATGTTGTTAATAAAATTGATGCGCTATCAATTACTCATAAAAGACTGAGAGTTAGAAGAGTAACCAAAGGCTTTTATTAACAACAGAATGGAGGTCTGCCTCGAGTGGTCGACTGGTCCAGGATACCAAGGGCTGGGGAGCAGTCACCTTTATACTAGGACCTGTGGGAGGAGTCAGCCGAGGCATGTCCAGGCATGTACACAGTGGAATACAAACAGGACAAACAGGAATACAAACAGTGGTTTACCACAGGAGAAAGGTCAGAGAGAGTCCCATTGACTCAGATACACACTGATCCTGGAGATGGACTGGGGAGAAAGGTCAGAGAAAGTCCCATTGACTCAGATACACACTGGTCCTGGAGATGGACTGGGGAGAAAGGTCAGAGAGAGTCCCATTGACTCAGATACACACTGGTCCTGGAGATGGACTGGGGAGCAAGGTAAGAGAAAGTCCCATTGACTCAGATACACACTGGTCCTGGAGATGGACTGGGGAGAAAGGTCAGAGAAAGTCCCATTGACTCAGATACACACTGGTCCTGGAGATCGACTGGGGAGAAAGGTCAGAGAGAGTCCCATTGACTCAGATACACACTGGTCCTGGAGATGGACTGGGGAGAACGGTCAGAGAGAGTCCCATTGACTCAGATACACACTGGTCCTGGAGATGGACTGGGGAGAAAGGTCAGAGAAAGTCCCATTGACTCAGATACACACTGGTCCTGGAGATGGACTGGGGAGAAAGGTCAGAGAAAGTCCCATTGACTCAGATACACACTGGTCCTGGAGATAGACTGGGGAGAAAGGTCAGAGAGAGTCCCATTGACTCAGATACACACTGATCCTGGAGATGGACTGGGGAGAAAGGTCAGAGAAAGTCCCATTGACTCAGATACACACTGGTCCTGGAGATGGACTGGGGAGAAAGGTCAGAGAAAGTCCCATTGACTCAGATACACACTGGTCCTGGAGATAGACTGGGGAGAAAGGTCAGAGAGAGTCCCATTGACTCAGATACACACTGGTCCTGGAGATAGACTGGGGAGAAAGGTCAGAGAGAGTCCCATTGACTCAGATACACACTGGTCCTGGAGATAGACTGGGGAGAACGGTCAGAGAGAGTCCCATTGACTCAGATACACACTGGTCCTGGAGATGGACTGGGGAGAAAGGTCAGAGAGAGTCCCATTGACTCAGATACACACTGGTCCTGGAGATGGACTGGGGAGAAAGGTCAGAGAGAGTCCCATTGACTCAGATACACACTGGTCCTGGAGATGGACTGGGGAGAAAGGTCAGAGAGAGTCCCATTGACTCAGACACACACTGGTCCTGGAGATGGACTGGGGAGAAAGGTCAGAGAGAGTCCCATTGACTCAGATACACACTGGTCCTGGAGATGGACTGGGGAGAAAGGTCAGAGAAAGTCCCATTGACTCAGATACACACTGGTCCTGGAGATGGACTGGGGAGAAAGGTCAGAGAGAGTCCCATTGACTCAGATACACACTGGTCCTGGAGATGGACTGGGGAGAAAGGTCAGAGAAAGTCCCATTGACTCAGATACACACTGGTCCTGGAGATGGACTGGGGAGAAAGGTAAGAGAGAGTCCCATTGACTCAGATACACACTGGTCCTGGAGATGGACTGGGGAGAAAGGTCAGAGAGAGTCCCATTGACTCAGATACACACTGGTCCTGGAGATGGACTGGGGAGAAAGGTAAGAGAAAGTCCCATTGACTCAGATACACACTGTGGTAAACCACTGTTATAGTTATCACTGTATATTGTTCTCACTGTTCTCACTGTCACATCACTACACGAGGTCGCCTCTTGTCGCACTGTTATACCTGGGCTGACCACCTCCGACTCCGCCCATTACCTGCCCAGGTATAAAGGTAGCTGACTGGCTAGTATTCCTCCCTGTTGGATCGGATCACCCACGAGGGTGGGCTCTGTTATTTAGCCAATAAAAACCTTCAGTTACGTTCTTAACTCGTCGCCTTTTATTGGACTAATTGATAGGCATATCAATTTTATTGGCTAAATTTTAAAGATGTCTGATAATGAACAGCAACAGCAAGGAGCTCACCCAGCAGCACAGCAACAGCAGCCTCCAGACAACGGGCCACACCAGCCGGCTTGGCTGCAAGCCTTGAAACCACCATACCTGGATCTAAACCCACAGGCACCAAACGCAGCCCTCAACTTCAAACACTGGCTGGACTGCTTCGAATCCTACCTGGAAGAATCCGGCGCCCCGCAGAGATCCAAACTAAGACTTCTGAACGCCCAAGCGAGCCCGAGAGTATACGCACTCATACAGGACACGACTACGTACGAGGCCGCTATCAACCTACTGAAACAGCAGTACCGCAGCCCGGTAAATTACATGTACACCAGGCACCTCCTAAGATCCCGCCCGCAACAGCCAGGAGAGTCTGTAGCTGAATTTTTACGGGCGCTAAGAGCACTCGGCAGGAACTGTGACTTTAAAGCGGTGACGGCTGTTGAAAATACGGAAGATAATATCCGCGATGCCTTTGTGAAAGGCCTACGGTCCGACTACTCACGGCAAAGACTGCTTGAAGCTAAAGACCTCGACCTGGACAAAGCTGAAGCCCTCGCTCTCTCCCTGGAGGTGGCCCATCAGGACCAGGAGGCGTTTTCCAGGTACTGCTCGCGACCCTGGGACTCGGGCCCGACCCCTACCGCAATACCCTTCGCAGCGCCGCCCCCGGGACCTACCTCAGCGTCGGCGTCCCGGACCCGACCGGGCCCGCCACCCCCGGTACCGGCTCCGACATCGGGCACCCGCGATCGGGCCGCCGGCTGCTTCTTTTGCGGCCAGGAGAAGCACCCGAGGTCGCGCTGCCCAGCCAGGAACTCTACCTGCACAACCTGCAGGAAGAAAGGCCATTTCTCTAAGGCCTGCAGGAGCGGATCTTCAGAGGCCAGCAGTGCCTCATGCGAACTGTGGGGGCGGCCATCTTCTTTCACGGCAACTGAGGCCAGTATCCCCACACGTGAGTCATGGGGGCGGCCATCTTTGATCAAGGCAACCGACCCCAATAGTGCCTCATGTGAGTTATGGGGGCAGCCATCTTCTCCGCCATTTTGTCCTACCTCGTGGGAGACGCCATTTTACACACCACGCCCGACTGCCACCGGGCCCCCGGACCCGACGACCGCCTCGCCCGCAGACGACAACGACTCGCTTACCTACACGCTAGCCTCCGTCACTCTGGATCAAGCCCGCCCACACCACCTGTCCAAGTCGATGATGGACATCAAAGTAAACGGCCACGCCACGACCTGCCTGTTCGACAGCGGAAGCACGGAGAGCTTCATCCACCCAGACACGGTGAGCCACTACTCCCTCCCTGTCCTGCCAACGCGCAACCGAATCTCGATGGCATC
This sequence comes from Somniosus microcephalus, assembly GCF_052327205.1. Taxonomy (NCBI): domain Eukaryota; kingdom Metazoa; phylum Chordata; class Chondrichthyes; order Squaliformes; family Somniosidae; genus Somniosus; species Somniosus microcephalus. The sequence continues at coordinate 3,019,075 of NW_028225179.1, forward strand.
GAGGTCCCACGCCACGGACATTAGCGGCTACTGTGCTGTGACCTTGTCGGTTAAGGGTACAGAGTATAAAAACTTTAAACTCCTCGTCCTCCCCCAGCTCTGCGCTGCCGTCCTACTAGGGCTGGACTTCCAATCCCACCTCCAAAGTGTAACCCTAGCATACGGTGGACCCCTCCCCCCACTCACAGTCGACAACCAGCGAAGGTTAAACCGCCCACCGCGTAACACCTGCAGCCTATCCACCCTCAAGGTGCCGCCACCTTCCCTGTTCGCTAACCTCACCCCCGACTGCAAACCCGTCGCTACCAAGAGCAGGCGGTACAGCGCTGGGGACAGAGCTTTCATTAGCTCTGAGGTGCAGCGTCTCCTGAAGGAGGGCATCATCGAGGGGAGCAACAGCCCCTGGCGTGCCCAGGTCGTGGTCGTTAAGACCGGCGATAAAAATCGCCTGGTCATCGACTACAGCCAGACCATAAACAGATACACCCAGCTGGACGCATACCCCCTTCCCCGCATATCTGACATGGTCAATCAGATTGCACAATACCGCGTATTCTCGACCATCGACCTTAAGTCGGCCTACCACCAACTCCCTATCCACCCCGAGGACCGCCAGTACACCGCCTTCGAGGCGAATGGGCGCCTATACCACTTCCTTAGGGTCCCCTTCGGTGTCACCAACGGGGTCTCGGTCTTCCAAAGGGAGATGGACCGGATGGTTGACCAGAACGGACTGCAGGCCACATTCCCCTACCTAGATAACGTCACCATCTGCGGCCGCGACCGGCAGGACCACGACGTGAATCTGGAGAAATTCCTCCGTACGGCCCAACGGCTGAACCTCACCTACAATAAGGAGAAATGCGTGTTTAACACAGCGCGCCTTGCCATCCTTGGCTGTGTAGTAGAGAACGGAGTCATCGGCCCCGACCCCGAAAGAATGCGCCCCCTCATGGAGCTACCCCTCCCCCACTGTCCAAAAGCACTTAGGAGAACCCTGGGGCTTTTCGCCTACTATGCCCAATGGGTACCCAATTATGCGGACAAAGCCAGACCCCTCCTGAAAACCACATCCTTCCCCCTCACGGAAGAGGCGTGCGCGGCCTTCTCCCTCATTAAGGGAGACATAGCCAAGGCCACAATGCACGCAGTGGATGAGTCAATCCCCTTCCAAGTGGAGAGCGATGCATCCGACTTCGCCCTAGCCGCTACCCTTAACCAGGAGGGTAGGCCGGTAGCCTTCTTCTCAAGGACCCTACAGGGCCCCGAGACCCGACACTCGTCGGTCGAGAAGGAAGCCCAGGCAATTGTGGAGGCAGTACGGCGCTGGAGGCACTACTTGGCAGGCAAACGATTTACCCTCCTCACCGACCAACGCTCGGTTGCCTTCATGTTTAATAACAAGCTGAGGGGCAAGATCAAGAACGACAAAATCTTGAGGTGGAGAATCGAGCTTTCCACCTATGATTATGAGATCTTGTACCGGCCCGGTAAACTGAACGACCCCCCTGATGCTCTTTCACGCATTACATGCGCCAGCGCGCAAAGTGATAGACTTCAGACCCTCCACAATGACCTCTGCCACCCCGGAGTCACCAGACTCTACCATTTCATTAAGGCCCGCAACCTGCCATACTCCATCGAGGAGGTCAGGACCATGACCAGGAACTGCCAGATCTGTGCTGAGTGCAAACCGCACTTCTATAAGCCGGACAGAGCAAGCCTGATCAAGGCCACCCGCCCCTTCGAGCGTCTGAGCATCGACTTCAAGGGGCCCCTACCGTCATCCGACCGTAATGTGTACTTCCTCAACATCGTTGATGAGTACTCCCGTTTCCCCTTTGCCTTCCCCTGCCCAGACATGACCAGTAACACGGTCATTAAATGCCTGAACAAACTCTTCGCCTTGTTCGGGTTCCCGAACTATATACATAGTGACCGGGGCGCCTCCTTCATGAGCGAGGAACTCCGTCAGTTCCTATTGGAGAGGGGTATTGCAGCAAGCAGGACCACCAGCTACAACCCCCGAGGGAACGGCCAGGTGGAAAGAGAGAACGCGACGGTATGGAAGGCCACCCTCTTAGCCTTAAAGTCTAAGGGCCTCCCAACCTCCCGCTGGCAAGAGGTCCTCCCGATTGCGCTGCACTCCATCCGGTCACTACTTTGCACTGCCATTAACACCACCCCCCATGCCCGAATGTTTGTCTTCCCCAGGAAGTCGACTACGGGAACCACCCTACCAACCTGGCTGACCTCTCCGGGACCCGTCTTGCTGCGAAAGCACGTGAGGGCCCATAAAACGGACCCCCTGGTCGAGAAGGTGAACCTCCTGCACGCCAACCCCCAGTACGCCTATGTGGCTTACCCAGACGGACGGGAGGACACTGTCTCCTTACGAGACCTCGCACCCTCACCCCCCCCTCCCAACCCCCCGAGTCCAGCCGAGGTAGACGGCATGCCGGAACCCCACGAGCCTTTGCCGACTACGCAGACACCAGCTTTAACACCGGATAATGTAACACCGCCGCTGCGACGATCGGAGAGGCTAACGAAGCCTCCGGACAGACTGACATACCAGAGCTGGTAATACACTTCACCCCGCCGGACTCTAATCTAAACAAGGGGTGAATGTGGTAAACCACTGTTATAGTTATCACTGTATATTGTTCTCACTGTTCTCACTGTCACATCACTACACGAGGTCGCCTCTTGTCGCACTGTTATACCTGGGCTGACCACCTCCGACTCCGCCCATTACCTGCCCAGGTATAAAGGTAGCTGACTGGCTAGTATTCCTCCCTGTTGGATCGGATCACCCACGAGGGTGGGCTCTGTTATTTAGCCAATAAAAACCTTCAGTTACGTTCTTAACTCGTCGCCTTTTATTGGACTAATTGATAGGCATATCAATTTTATTGGCTAAATAATGATAGGCATATCACACACTGGTCCTGGAGATGGACTGGGGAAAAAGGTCAGAGAGAGTCCCATTGACTCAGATACACACTGGTCCTGGAGATGGACTGGGGAGAAAGGTAAGAGAAAGTCCCATTGACTCAGATACACACTGGTCCTGGAGATGGACTGGGGAGAAAGGTCAGAGAGAGTCCCATTGACTCAGATACACACTGGTCCTGGAGAGGGACTGGGGAGAAAGGTCAGAGAAAGTCCCATTGACTCAGATACACACTGGTCCTGGAGATGGACTGGGGAGAAAGGTCAGAGAAAGTCCCATTGACTCAGATACACACTGGTCCTGGAGATGGACTGGGGAGAAAGGTCAGGGAGAGTCTCATTGACTCAGATACACACTGGTCCTGGCGATGGACTGGGGAGAAAGGTCAGAGAGAGTCCCATTGACTCAGATACACACTGGTCCTGGAGATAGACTGGGGAGAAAGGTCAGAGAGAGTCCCATTGACTCAGATACACACTGGTCCTGGAGATGGACTGGGGAGAAAGGTCAGAGAGAGTCCCATTGACTCAGATACACACTGGTCCTGGAGATGGACTGGGGAGAAAGGTCAGAGAGAGTCCCATTGACTCAGCTACACACTGGTCCTGGAGATGGACTGGGGAGAAACGTCAGAGAGAGTCCCATTGACTCAGATACACACTGGCCCTGGAGATGGACTGGGGAGAAAGGTCAGAGAGAGTCCCATTGACTCAGATACACACTGGTCCTGGAGATGGACTGGGGAGAAACGTCAGAGAGAGTCCCATTGACTCAGATACACACTGGTCCTGGAGATGGACTGGGGAGAAAGGTCAGAGAGAGTCCCATTGACTCAGATACACACTGGTCCTGGAGATGGACGCTCCCGCACTCGCCCCCTGACCCTCCCGCACTCGCCCCCTGACTCTCCCGCACTCGCCCTGATGGGGCTCTTCTCAAGTACACCAAGTGGTGCAATAAAACACCTCCAGAATCAAGGCCCTGCTCCTGGGGAAGGTGATCAGGCCCCAGGAACCAGTGCAAGTGAAGCGACTCCTTCTCCCGGAGATTTATTAAACGTGAATGCTCCAAGAGTTGACCAAAAATCAGGTTAGTAATATTAATCAAGGAGTCAATTTCTGCTGTAAGGAGGGATGATACCTTAGCAGGTTCCTCTAATGAGGCCATATGGGTAGAACGTAAAAACAAAAAGGGGGCAAGCACTTTGCTGGGAGTGTACTATAGGCCCCCAAACAGTAAGGGGGAGATAGAGGAACAGATATGTAGGCAAATCTCAGAAGTGTAGAAATAATAGGGTAATAATTGTTGGGGATTTCAACCTCCCCAATATTAACTGGGATAGTCAGAGTGTGAAAGGCTTAGAGGGTGTGGAATTCTTAAAGTGCATCCAGGAGAGCTTTTTCAGCCAACATGTAGAAAGTCCTACAAGAGAGGGGGCGGTACTGGACCTAATTCGAGGGAATGTAGCAGGGCAAGTGGTAGAAGGGTTAGTAGGAGAGCATTTTGGTAACAGTGACCATAATTTGGTGAGATTTAAAGTAGTTATGGAAAAGGACAAAGATGGACCGGAAATAAAGGTTCCAAATTGGGGGAAGGCCGATTTTAATATGATAAGGCAGGATCTGGCCAAAGTGGACTGGGATCAGCTACTTGTAGGAAAATCCACATCAGAGCAGTGGGAGTCTTTCAGAAAGGAAATAGAGAGAGTACAACGCCAACATGTTCCCGTAAAGGTCAAGGGTGGGACCAACAAACCCAGGGAACCCTGGATGTCGAGGGACATACAAGAATGGTTTAGGAAAAAAAGGGAGGCTTTTGGCAGATACAAAGGTACAAAGGACTAAAAACAGTGGAAGCCCTAGAGGAGTATAGAAGGTGCAGGGGGGCACTTAAAAAAGAAATTAGGAGAACGAAGAGGGGTCATGAAAAAACACTGGCAGGCAAAATAAAGGAAAATCCCAAGGTGTTTTATTAGTATATTAAGGGCAAGAGGATAACCAGGGAAAGAGTAGAGCCCATTAGGGACCAAAGTGGCAATCTGTGTGTAGAGCCAGAAGATGTAGGTGAGGTTTTAAATGAATATTTTGCATCTGTGTTCACTATGGAGAAGGACGATGCAGGCATAGAAATCAGGCAGGGGGATTGTGATATACTTGAACAAATTAGTATTGAAAGGGAGGAGGTACTAGTGGTTTTAGCGGGCTTAAAAGTGGATAAACCCCCAGGCCCAGACGAGATGTATCCCAGGCTGCTGTGTGAGGCAAGGGAGGAGATTGCAGGGGCTCTGACACAAATTTTCAGAAGCTCTCTGACCACAGGGGAGGTGCCAGAGGACTGGAGAACAGCTAATGTAGTACCATTATTCAAGAAGGGTAGTAGTAGGGATAAACCAGGGAATTACAGGCCAGTGAGCTGAACATCAGTGGTAGGGAAATTATTGGAAAAATTCTGAGGGACAGAATTAGTCTCCACTTGGAGAGGCAAGGATTAATCAAGGATAGTCAGCATGGCTTTGTCAGGGGGAGATCATGTCTAACCAATTTGATTGAATTTTTCGATGGGGGTGACTAGGTGTGTGGATGAGGGCAGTCCAGTTGATGTAGTCTACATGGACTTCAGTAAGGCTTTTGACAAAGTCCCACATGGGAGACTGGTCAAGAAGGTAAGAGCCCATGGGATCCAGGGCAATTTGGCACATTGGATCCAAAATTGGCTTAGTGGCAGGAGGCAGAGGGTGATGGTCAAAGGTTGTTTTGTGACTGGAAGCCTGTGTCGAGTGGGTTACCGCAGGGATCGGTGCTGGGTCCTTTGCTGTTTGTAGTGTACATTAATGATTTAGATATGAATGTAGGAGGTATGATCAGTAAGTTCGCAGATGACACGAAAATTGGTGGAGTGGTAAATAGCGAGGAGGGAAGCCTCAGGCTACAGGAGAATATAGACGGGTTGGTTAGATGGGCAGCACAGTGGCAAATGGAATTTAACCCTGAAAAGTGTGAGGTGATGCATTTTGGGAGGACTAACAAGGGAATACACAATGAATGGTAGAACCCTAGGAAGGACAGCGGATCAGAGGGACCTTGGTGTGCATGTACATAGATCCCTGAGGGCAGCAGGGCAGCTAGATAGGGTGGTTAAGAAGGCATATGGGATACTTATATTCTATGCCTCCGCTAATGAAGGCAAGAGCAGGGAGGTTATGATGGAGCTGTACAAAACGCTAGTTAGGCCACAGCTGGAATACTGTGTGCAGTTCTGGTTGCCACACTATAGGAAGAATGTGATTGCATTGGAGAGGGTGCAGAGGAGATTCACCAGGGTGTTACCTGGGCTGGAGCGCTTCAGCTATGAAGAGAGACTGGACAGGTTGGGGTTGTTTTCCTTGGAGCAGAGAAGGCTGAGGGGGGACCTGATTGAGGTGTACAAAATTATGAGGGGCATAGGGTAGATAGAAAGGAACTTTTCCCCTTAGTAGAGGGGTCAATAACCAGGGGGCATAGTTTCAAGGTAAGGGGCAGGAGGTTTAGAGGGGATTTGAGGAAATGCTTTTTCACCCAGAGGGTGGTTGGAATCTGGAACTCACTGCCTGAAAGGGTGGTAGAGGCAGGAACCCTCACAACATTCAAGAAGGATTTAGATGAGCACTGGAAACACCATAGCATACAAGGCTATGGACCAAGTGCTAGAAAATGGGATTAGAATAGACAGGGCTTGATGGCCGGCGCGGACACGATGGGCCGAAGGGCCCCTTTCTGTGCTGTATAAATCTATGACTCTATGGTAGCACTCTTGCCTCTGAGGCATAAGGTTGTGGGTTCAAGTCCCACTCCAGAGACTTGAGCACAAAAATCCAGGCTGACACTCCAGTGCAGTGCTGAGGCACTGTCAGAGGTGGCGTCTTTCGGATGAGACATTAAACTGAGGCCCTGTCTGCTCTCTCAGGTGGATGTAAAAGATCCCATGACACTATTTTGAGAAAGAAAGACTTGCATTTATATAGTGCTTTCATGACCAGCAGACGTCTTGAAGTGCTTTACAGCCAATGAAGTACTTTTGAGGTGTAGTCACTGTTGTAATGTGGGAAAGAGCAGGGGAAATATCCCTGGTGTCCTAGCCAATGGTTATCCCTCAAGCAATGTAACAAAAGGATAATAGCAAAATACTGCGGATGCTGGAAATCTGAAATAACAACAAGAAATGCTGGAAACACTCAGCAGGCCCGGCAACATCCGTAGAGAGAGAAACAGAGTTAACAAAAAGATAGATTATCTGGTCATTGTCACATTGCTGTTTGTGGGAGCTTGCTGTGCGCTATTTGACTGCCGCATTTCCTACATTACAACAGTGACTACACTTCAAAAGGACTTCATTGGCTGTAAAGCACTTTAGGACGTCCGGTGGTGGTGAAAGGCGCTATAGAAATGCAAGTGTTTCTTTCTTCACTGGTCTCACCAGCGACCTCTTCTGGCTGATGGTTAATTGACAGACAATAGTCCGCGCATGCGCACAGGGAGCGGCGGTTCGGACCGAGTCCGGCACAGTGACCCCTCCCGGTCACCAAGGGTAAAAACCGTGCATGCCCAGAAGGGGCCAACCCCCCTCCCCCACTCGGAGCTGCGCCTGCGCACTCGGATCCTGCCGGACGGAGTTGGCGTGGGGCATTCCGGGGAAAGGCCTTGGTGTCGGGTCCAGAGTCGCGACCGGTGACGCAAAGTGAGTTTTCTCCGCTCCGATTGGGTGGAGAATCGCGCAGGGTGGGGGTAGGGGTGGATCGGGAGAGAATAAAGAGAAATAGAAAAATCTGAGAGTCCGCGAGGCCCCGGACCGAGCGGCGTCAGTTGGACGGAGCACGTGATCTCCTCGGGGAAATGTGACCTGGCCCCAGGGCCTGATTGACGGGAGCTTCCGACCAATAGGGAGCGAGCGGGGCAGGGCTGGAGGAGCGAGCCGGCGGCGGGTCCTCCAACCAATCGTGGAGCCTGAGGGGCGGGACTAGCGCCGGCTGATTGTCTGATCCGCAGGGCAGCGAGTTTCTCCAGTCCCTTGTTCAGGGCCCGGGGCCAGGGGAGGCTGTGGGCCTTTATTCCCCTCATTGGACACAAGGCTCTTTGGCTCACAACACACTGGCTCAGGTTTTAATACAGACTTTTTAAATTCATCAATAGAAGCAGATAAACCTCGTGCTTCTGTGGAACAAACTTTCTAATATTTTATAGAATCATAAAATGGTTACAGCACAGAAGGAGGCCATTCAGCCCATCGAGCCCGTGCCGGCTCTCTGCAAGACCACTTCAGCTAGTCCCATCCCCGCCCTTTCCCCGTAACCCTGCAATTCTTTTTCATTCAGGTACTTATCCAATTCCCTTTTGAAAGCTGTGATTGAATCTGCCTCCACCACCCTCTCGGGCAGTGCAGTCCAGATCCTAACCACTCGCTGCATAAAAAAGTTTTTCCTCATGTCGCCTTTGGTTCTCGACCCTTCCGCCAATGGGAACAGTTTCTACTCTGTCCAGACCCATCATGATTTTGAACACCTATCAAATCCCCTCTCTACCTTCTCTGCTGTAAGGAGAACCACCCCAGCTTCTCGAGTCTATCCACATAACTGAAGTCCCTCATCCCTTATCACTGGAACCATTCTTGTAAATCTTTTCTGCACCCTCTCTGAGGCCTTCACATCCTTCATAAAGTGCAGTGCCCAGAATTGGACACAATTCACCAGTTGAGGTTGAACCAGTGTTTTATAAAGGTTGATCATAACCTCCTTCCTTTTGGACTCTCTGCCTCTATTTATAAAGCCCAGGATCCCGTATGCTTTTTTAACCACTTTCTCAACCTGCCCTGCCACCTTCAATGATTTGTGCACACATACCCCCAGGTCTCTCTGTTCCTGCACCCCCTTTAAAATTGTACCCTTTAGTTTATTTTGCCTCACTTGGTTCTTCCTACCAAAATGTATCACTTTGCACTTTTCTGCGTTAAATTTGATCTGCCACATGACCGCCCATTCCACCAGCCTGTCTATGTCTTCTTGAAATCTATCACTATCCTCCTCACTGTTCACTTTACTGCCACGTTTTCTGTCATCTGCAAATTTTGAAATTGTGCCCTGTACACCCAAGTCTAAGTCATTATAATATATATCAAGTAAAGCAGTGGTCCTAGTACCGACCCCTGGGGAACACCACTGTATACCTTCCTCCAGTCCGAAAAACAACCATTCACCACTACTCTCTGTTTCCTGTCACTTTGCCAATTTTGTATCCATGCTGCCACTGTCCCTTTTATTCCATGGTCTTCAACTTTGCTGGCAAGCCTATTATGTGGCACTTGTGGAACGCCTTTTGGAAATAAATGTATACCACGTTAACCGCAGTGCCCTCATCAACCCTCTCTGTTACCTCATCAAAAACTCAATCAGAATCAGAGCGGCCGGGACCAGAGGACATGTGGCCAGAGCCCCGGCACCAGGAAACCCAGGGTGCAGCGCCTCCCCCATCCAAGCCGCCGCTTCCCGGTTTCTTCAGCCGGTTCCACCAAGTCCGAATCGGGAAAAGGACAGGAGCCAGGCTCCCAGAATGGCCCACGGCCCCGGGGGGCATGCGCACTCTCAGCAGGGAAATCAGCGCATTGGATAGAGTGGTTTCTGGGGCACGGGGGATTGTGGGTGCTGCGGCCGCCATTAGTCAGCGGCTGTCAGGAAGAGTTTTATTTCAGGCTGACGGAAGGTAGGTCCCTGGCCGCCTGTGTAGGTCCTTTTGTTGCTTCATTGTTGAGGATATAACTAGTAAAATAGATAAGGGAGAATCAGTGGACGTTGTGTATTTGGACTTTCAGAAGGCTTTTGATAAGGTCCCGCATAAGAGATTAGCGTGTAAAGTTAAGGCACATGGGATTGGGGGCAAGATATTGACTTGGATAGAGAACTGGTCGGCAGACAGAAAGCAAAGCGTTGGAATAAACGGGTCTTTTTCCGAGCGGCAGGCAGTGACTAGTGGGGTACCGCAGGGATCGGTCCTTGGACCCCAGCTATTCACAATATATATTAATGATCTAGACAAGGGAACTAGATGTAATATCTCCAAATTTGCAGACAACACAAAGCTGGGTGGGCATGTGTGCTGTGAGGAGGATGCTGAGAAACTACAGGGTGATTTGGACAGATTGGGTGATTGGGCAGAAGCATAGCAGATGCAATATAACGTGGATAAATGTGAGGTTATCCACTTTGGTGGCCAAAACAGGAAGGCAGATTATTATCTGAATGGCAATAGATTGGGAGAAGGGGAAGTGCAACGAGACCTGGGTGTCCTTGTGCACCAGTCGCTGAAGGTAAGCATGCAGGTGCAGTAGGCGGTTAAGAAGGCTAATGGTATGTTGGCCTTCATAGCGAGAGGGTTTGAGTACAGGAACAAGGATGTCTTGCTGCAGTTGTACAGGGCCTTGGTGAGACCACATCTTGAGTATTGTGTGCAGTTTTGGTCACCTTATCTGAGGAAGGATGTTCTTGCCGTGGAAGGAGTTCAGCGAAGATTCACCAGGCTGATACCTGGGATGGCAGGAATGACGTATGAGGAGAGATTGGGACGATTGGGCTTGTACTCGCTGGAGTTTAGAAGAATGAGAGGGGCTCTCATTGAAACTTATAAAATTCTGACAGGACTGGACAGACTAGATGCAGGAAGGATGTTCCCGATGGTCGGGGAGTCCAGAACCAGGGGTCACAGTCTAAGGATAAGGGGTAGGCCATTTAGGACAGAAATGAGGAGGAAGTTCTTCACCCAGAGAGTGGTGAACCTGTGGAATTCTCTACCACAGAAGGCAGTGGAGGCCAATACATTATTAAATATATTCAAGAAGGAGTTGGATATATTTCTTAAGGCTAAAGGGATCAAGGGGTATGGGGAGAAAGCAGGTACCGGGTACTGAACTTGGATGATCAGCCATGATCGCATTGAATGGTGGAGCAGGCTCGAGGGGCCGAATGGCCTACTCCTGCTCCTATCTTCTATGTTTCAGTTTGAGCTGGAATGGAGATGGAGGAGAAGCTGCTGGGTTTAACCGCCAGTACTTCTGAGCCCAGGAGGACCCAACAATTTCCAATGTGAGACTGTCAAGGGAGGTGGATTCTGGGGGAGATTAGGTTGTTAAACAGACACTGTTCGTACAATGTAGAAGAGTATTGTTTTAGGAACAAGTATTTCTGTACAGGCTTTTAATCCAGTTTACATCTACAGATTTGTTTTAATTCATTCTTGGGATGTGGGCGTAGCTCGCAAGAGCAGCAAATATGGCCAATCCCCAGTTTCCCATTGAGAGGGGGGTGGTGAGTCGCCTTCTTGAACTACTGCACTCCGTGTGGTGAAGGTATTCCCACAATATTGTTCGGTAAGGAGTTCCAGGATTATGACCCAGCAACGATGAATATATCTGAGTCAGGATGACGTGTGACTTGGCGGGGAACTTGGATGTGATGGTGCTCCCATACAACAGCTGCCCTTGTCCTTCTAGGTGGTGGAGGTTGTGGGTTTTGGAGGTTCTATCAAAGTTCTGGTCGAGTTGCAGATGTATAAAGTTCCTATCCTTCCCCCCCCGCACCTCCCTCTCTCCTCCCATAGAGGCCAGAGTCTTGTGTAGGCCCAGACCAGGTGGCGGATTCCCTTCCCTGAAGGACATTAGTGAACCAGTTGGGTATTTATGACAATCCAGCATCTTTCATGGTCACTTTTTTCTAGTGCCGGCCCCACAATTGAGCAGATTCATTGAGCTCAATTTCACAACCTGCCTTTGTTTTCTTGTGGGTTGTCTCTCACGCTCCCTGTTTTATATTAATTTTACAGGGCACTGGAAGGGAAGGATTTGCAGACGGTAAGCTCAAACCAAACATCACTTCAAGATCTAACAGAGTCACTCGACTCATCGGATCTGAATATCATCGGCCTCTGAACATGGAAGCAAAAAGCACCGTTCACAGCGAGGAGAAACCGTACACGTGTTCTGTGTGTGGACGAGGCTTCAGCCAACCCTCTGGCCTATCGATACACAAGCGCATTCACACCGCGGAGAGGCCGTTCACCTGCTCTGAGTGTGGGAAGGGATTCACTCAGTCATCCCACCTACTGACACACCAGCGAGTTCACACTGGGGAGAGGCCGTTCACCTGCTCTGAGTGTGGGAAGGGATTCACTAAGTCATCCAACCTACTGACACACCAGCGAGTTCACACTGGGGAGAGACCGTTCACCTGCTCTGAGTGTGGGAAGGGATTCACTCAGTCATCCACCCTGCTGGTACACCAGCGTGTTCACACCGGGGAGAGACCGTTCACGTGCTCTGAGTGTGGGAAGGGATTCACTAAGTCATCCAACCTGCTGACACACCTGCGAGTTCACACTGGAGAGGGTCTGTTCACCTGCTCTGAGTGTGGGAAGGGATTCACTCAGTCATCCGACCTTCAGACACATCAGCGAGTTCACACTGGGGAGAGGCCATTCACCTGCTCTGAGTGTGGGAAGGGATTCACTAATTCATCCAACCTGCTGAATCACCAGCGCGTTCACACTGGGGAGAGGCCGTTCACCTGCTCTGAGTGTGGGAAGGGATTCTCTAAGTCATCCAACCTGCTGAATCATCAGCATGTTCACACTGGAGAGAGACCGTTCACCTGCTCTGAGTGTGGGAAGGGATTCGGTAATTCATCCAACCTGCTGAATCACCAGCGAGTTCACACTGGGGAGAGGCCGTTCACCTGCTCAGAGTGTGGGAAAGGATTCACTAAGCCATCCTACCTGCTGAATCATCAGCATGTTCACACTGGGGAGAGGCCGTTCACCTGCTCTGAGTGTGGGAAGGGATTCACTAATTCATCCAACCTGCTGAATCACCAGCGAGTTCACACTGCGGAGAGGCCGTTCACCTGCTCTGAGTGTGGGAAGGGATTCACTCAGTCATCCAGCCTGCTGACACACCAGCGAGTTCACAAGTGACTGCACGGGTTGGATTCTGCTGTTGTTGCTGCTGTTAATCACATTCAGGACTGAACCATGTTCATTCTGACAGTTGGGGTTTGTTTCTGCTGATGTTAATAACCCCTATAACTGGGCTGGAATTTAATATTCTGGATAGATGTCAAATAAACGAGCTTTGTTTTAAACACATTATTGTAGATTTTCTTCTTTCCCACCTGAGTGTTTAGCATCACCTAGCTGGAGCTCAAAGGACAATCTGGGGGAGGATCGTACGGTGGGAACAGAACTCCAGCCTGGACGCAGTCCTTCAGGGCCACACTGAGAGGGGCAAATGGCACTTTGGTCTTTCTTGTCTCTCTTCACTGACAGCAAAGTAGCCGTGCAGGTTAATCTCGAGGCGTGTGAGAAACGTGTCCCAGCCGCTCTCTGCCATGGTTCAGAGCTCCTAGGCACGGAACAGAAGGCTCCTTTAGGAATGTACCCCAGTGCTTTTTTTTTAATGGCCTTTTTAACCTGTGTTGCTACTTTTAGTGATTTGTGTATCTGTATCCCTGGATCCCTCTGCTCCTCTAGCCCATTTAGACTCTTAGGGAGAAATTCGGTGGTGCCGGGGCTAATTTTAGCGCCCCAAAAACGTTAGCGCCCCTGCGCATTAAATTCAGTGGTAGCGCCCCAGGCAGGAAGCAGGGTGCTACTGGAAGCGCTCCCCTCCCTCTTGAGGTGCTACCAGTGAATTTCACAGCGATTCGTGTAACAGCGCCACGCCCGCCGGCACATAGCACCGTGTCATAGCAGACCTCCCTCCCTGATTAAAGGGGAGGGGCCTAGCACTGCACACACCGGGGCCCTGCTGGACCACCGGGGAGCGGGGTGTCTGATCAAGAGGAGCGCCGGGCTGAGCAATCGCGGCCGACACCCCGAAGAAGAAAGGGAAAGGGGGCAGGTGCTGGCAGTCGGCCAAAATAAAAAGTTGCCGCCCGACACCTGCCCTTTAAGTGGCATCGCCGCGGCTGCAGAAACGACCCCTGACCCTGTCGGACATATCGTCCGGTGATAGGTATGGGGTCGCAACCCAAGGTTGCAGCCGGGGTGCTGCGCATAGTGATGACGTCATTGACGGCGGTGCAGTGCCACGGGGAGCTACAGACTACCTCCGCCGCTAACCTCCCGCTGAATATCGCGGGAGGCACAAAGCAACCCAATTTCTCCCCCTTGTCCAAATAGTGAGTGGCCTCCTTATTCTTCCCACCAAAGCACACCGCCTCACACTGACCTATAGTGAAATTCATTAACACACCACCTCACACTGACCTATAGTGAAATTCATTAACACACCACCTCACACTGACCTATAGTGAAATTCATTAACACACCACCTCACACTGACCTATAGTGAAATTCATTAACACACCACCTCACACTACGATGGTATGAGGCGTGAGTTGGGTAGGTTTGATTGGGGAATGTTACTCAAAGGGTTGACGGTGGATAGGCAATGGCAAACATTCAAAGATCGCATGGATGAACTACAGAATTTGTTCATCCCTGTTTGGCATAAAAATAAAACAAAAAAGGTGACTCAACCGTGGCTAACAAGGGAAATTAGGGATCGCATAGGATCGAAGGAAAGGACATACAAATTGGCCAGAAAAATCAGTAAACCTGACGATTGGGAGCAGTTTACAATTCAGCAAAGGAGGACAAAGGGATTAATTAAGAGGGGGGAAATAGAATATGAGAGTAAGCTTGCAGGGAACATAAAAACTGACTGTAAAAGCTTTTATAGATAAGTGAAGAGAAAAAGATTGGTGAAGTCAAGCGTAGGTCCCTTGCAGTCAGAATCAGGGGAATTTATAATGGGGAACAAAGAAATGGCAGACCAATTAAATATATGCTTTGGTTCTGTCTTCACAAAGGAGGACACAAATAACCTCCCAGAGATGTTGGGGAACATAGGGTCTAATGAGAGGGAGGAACTGAAAGAAATCAGCATTTGTAGGGAAATGGTGTTACGGAAATTGACGGGATTGAAGGCCGATAAATCCCCAGGGCCTGATAATCTACATCCTAGGGTACTTAAGGAAGTGCCCTAGAAATAGTAAATGCATTGCTGATCATCTTCCAACATTCAATAGAATCTGGATCAGTTCCCATGGATTGGAGAGTAGCTAATGTTACCCCACTAT
This sequence comes from Somniosus microcephalus, assembly GCF_052327205.1. NCBI lineage: Eukaryota > Metazoa > Chordata > Chondrichthyes > Squaliformes > Somniosidae > Somniosus > Somniosus microcephalus. The sequence goes on from NW_028225179.1 coordinate 3,034,185, forward strand.
TCAAAAAAGGTGGTAGAGAGAAAATGGGGAATTATAGACCGGTAAGCCTGACATCGGTAGTGGGGAAAATGCTAGAGTCCATTATAAAAGATGTAATAGCAGAGCACTTGGAAAACAGTGACAGGATCGGACGAAGCCAACATGGATTTACAAAAGGTACATCGTGCTTGACTAATCTACTGGAATTTTTTTAGGATGTAACTGGTGGAATAGATAAGGAAGAACCCGTGGATGTGGTGTATTTGGACTTTCAGAAGGCTTTTGATAAGGTCCCGCATAAGAGATTAGCGTGTAAAGTTAAGGCACATGGGATTGGGGGCAAGATATTGACTTGGATAAAGAACTGGTTGTCAGACAGGAAGCAAAGAGTTGGAATAAACGTCTCTTTTTCCGAGTGGCAGACAGTGACTAGTGGGGTACCACAGGGATCGGTCCTAGGACCCCAGCTGTTCACAATATATATAAATGATCTAGACGAGGAAACTAGATGTAATATCTCCAAGTTTGCAGACGACACAAAGCTGGGTGGGCATGTGTGCTGTGAGGAGGATGCCGAGAACCTCCAGGATGATTTGGACAGGTTGGGTGATTGGGCAGAAGCATGGCAGATGCAGTATAATGTGGATAAATGCGTGGTTATCCACTTTAGTGGCAAAAACAGGAAGGCAGATTATTATCTGAATGGCAATAGATTGGGAGAAGGGGAAGTGCAACGAGACCTGGGTGTCCTTGTGCACCGGTCGCTGAAGGTAAGCATGCAGGTGGTTAAGAAGGCAAATGGTATGTTGGCCTTTGCAGCGAGAGGGTTCGAGTACAGGAACAAGGATGTCTTGCAGTTGTACAGAGCCTTGGCGAGACCACATCTTGAGTATTGTGTGCAGTTTTGGTCGCCTTATCTGAGGAAGGATGTTCTTGCCATGGAGGGAGTGCAGCGAAGATTCACCAGACTGATACCTGGGATGGCAGGAATGATGTATGAGGAGAGATTGGGGCGATTGGGCTTATACTCGCTGGAGTTTAGAAGAATGAGAGGGGATCTCATTGAAACTTATAAAATTCTAACAGGACTAGACAGACTAGATGCAGGAAGGATGTTTCTGATGGCTGGGGAGTCCAGAACCAGGGGTCACAGTCTAAGGATAAGGGGTAAGCCATTTAGGACAGAGTTGAGGAGGAATTTCTTCACCTGTGGAATTTTCTACCACAGAAGGCAGTAGAGGCCAATTCATTAAATATATTCAAGAAGGAGTTAGAGATATTTCTTAAGGCTAAAGGGATCAAGGGATATGGGGAGAAGGCAGGAACAGGGTACTGAGTTTGGATGATCAGCCATGATCTCATTGAATGGCGGAGCAGGCTCGAGGGGCTGAATGGCCTACTCCTGCTGCTGTCTTCTATGTTTCTAAGTTACTGTGGACACGCGGGACTTGCATGTTCACTCTGATAGAGGATCAATATCAGGTACGGTAGAGGACAGAGGATCTGCTGACCTTATATTTCCGAATAAGGCATTAAAGTTGGTGACATGAGACTCTCAATTCTGCTAATTAATAAGACAAGGCATTAGCTAGAATCTTACACCCCAAAGTCCCTCTGTTCCGCTATACCTTTTAAAGTTTTACCATTTAATGGAGATTTCCTACTTTTTTCTTCCAGCCAAACTGCATCACCTTATAATTCACTGCGTTAAATTTCCTCTGACATCTACATGCCCCATTTACTAACCTGTGTATTCACACTGAAGTCACTTACAGTCCTCTTCACAGCTTCCCACAATCCATATTTTGGTCTCTGTTGTGTTTGTACACAACTACATAAACTAATAAAGCAACAGAGACTGAGAGTAACTTCAAGAGAACTTTACTGGGTAACTGGAACTTCAGCACTGACTGTACAAATCGATACGCGTCTGTTATATACGCTCGCAACTAAGGATATACATCTGCTAAACAAAGTAGTCCCTTCAATGTTGTATACATTACACTTGCTCCCCTTTTAGTTTAATAGTATATTAATGCAAAATTTCTATAATTAACATACAGAGCCTGTCTTTACAGTAACAAAATTCAAATTCCAACATAAATTTTATTTACAAGTCAAGTCTCTGGGGAGGCCTCCTCTGCCTCTCTGGGTAACGTCTCTCCAGACTCTCTTGCTTTGGGGAATGAGACTGTACAGGTACAGTTGCATCAGGTGAGCTATCAGCACAGGTAGAGCTCTCAGCTGTGGACGAGGCTGGTGCTGATGCTGATGAATCAGGAGTGTCTGTTTCCATGTCAGGTGAGTCTGGGCAAGGTATAGGGGCGTTTTCCACCTGAACGTCCAGAATTTGGTCCACATGACGTCTCAAAGCGTTCTCTCCCACATCTACAGTATACATCAGATACATAGATACATAGATACATAGAAGATAGGAGCAGGAGTAGGCCATTCGGCCCTTCGTGCCTGCTCCGCCATTTAATGAGATCATGGCTGATCCTTTAATTCAGTATCCCGTCCCCGCCTTCTCTCCGTAACCCTTAACCCCTTTTGCCTGTAGAAATATATCTAATTCCCTCTTAAATATATTTAATGAGCTGGCATACACTGCCCTCTGTGGCAATGAGTTCCACAGGTTCACCACTCTCTGAGTGAAGAAATTCCCCCTCATCTCTGTCCTAAATGGTTTAGCCCTTATCCTTAAATTATGTCCTCTAGTTCTGTTCTCACCCGCCAAGGGAAACATTCCTTCTGCATCCAGTCTGTCTAGACCTGTCAGAATTTTATACACTTCTATGAGGTCCCCTCTCAATCTTCTAAACTCCAGTGTGTACATCCCTAAACTACATAGTCTCTCCTCATAGGTCATTCCCGCCATTCCTGGTATCAGCCTGGTGAATCGCCGCTGCACCCCCTCCATGGCAAGAACATCCTTCCTCAGATGAGGCGACCAAAACTGTACACAGTACTCGAGGTGTGGTCTCACCAGTGCCCTGTACAGCTGCAGCAAGGTATCCCTGTTCCTGTATTCTAACCCTTTTGCTATGAAGGCCAGCATACCGTTTGCCTTCTTGACCGCCTGTTGCACCTGCATGCTCGCCTTCAGTGACTGGTGTACAAGAACACCCAGGTCTCTCTGTACTTCCCCCTCTCCCAATCTATTGCCATTTAAATAATAATTTGCCCTCCCGTTCCTGCACCCAAGGTGGATAACTTCGCACTTGTCCACATTATAGTGCATCTGCCATTTATCCGCCCAATCGCCCAGTCTGTCCAAATCGCTCTGGAGCTTCCTGGTCTCTTCCTCTGAGCCCACCCCCCCCTCCTAGTTTAGTGTCGTCTGCAAATTTGGAAATGCTGCATCCGACTCCCTGATCCAGGTCATTAATGTAAATTGTGAACAGCTGGGGGCCCAGGACAGATCCCTGTGGTACCCCACTTGTTACTGCCTGCCATTCAGAAAATGAGCCGTTTATTCCAACTCTCTGTTTTCTATCTGACAGCCAGTTCCCTATCCACGCCAAAACTTTCCCCTTTATCCCATGAGCCTCAATTTTCCATGCTAATCTTTTATGTGGGACCTTATCGAAGGCCTTTTGGAAGTCCAGGTACACCACATCTACTGGCTCTCCCCCATCTATTCTACCAGTTACTCCCTCAAAAAATTCCAATAGATTAGTCAAGCACGATTTACCCTTTGTAAATCCATGTTGACTCTGTCCTATCCTGTCCCCATTTGCTAAGTGCTCCGCTATTTCATCCTTAATGATGGACTCCAGCATTTTGCCCACAACTGATGTAAGGCTTACAGGTCTGTAATTACCTGCTTTTTCCCTACCCCCCTTTTTGAATAGTGGGGTAACGTTAGCTACCCTCCAATCCATCGGCACTGTTCCCGAGTCTAATGAATTCTGAAAAATCATCCTTAGTGCATCCGCTATCTCTAGGGCCACCTCCTTCAGTACCCTAGGATGCATGTTATCAGGCCCTGGGGATTTGTCCACCTTCAATCCCTTTAGCTTCCTTAACACCATATCCTTAGAGATATTGATTTGCGTCAGTTCCTCCTTTGCCAATGTCCCTATTTTTCCCGATATCCCAGGGAGGTTTTTTGTGTCTTCCTTCGTAAAGACTGACCCAAAGTATGCATTTAGTTGATCTGCCATTTCCTTATTTCCCATTATATATTCCCCCGTATCTGACTGCAATGGACCAACTTTGGTTTTCACCAGTCTTTTCCTTTTGATATACTTATAAAAGCTTTTGGAGTTAGTTTTTATATTTTCCGCCAGCTTGTTTTCGTAAGCTATTTTGCCCCTCTTGATTATGCCCTTTGCCCTCCTTTGCTCTATCTTAAACTGTTCCCAATCTTCCGCTCTGGCGCTTTTTTTGGCTATTTTATACGCCCTATCTTTGGATTTTATGCTGTCTCTAATTTCCCCTGTTATCCACGGTTGAGTCACCTTTTTAGATTTCCTTTTATGCCAGATTGGTATAAACAATTTTTGCAATTTTGTCATTCTATCTTTAAATGTTTGCCATTGTTTATCTACCTCCAGTCCTCCCAGGAACGTTGTCCAATCAGACCTACTCAGTTCCCGTCTCATGGCATCATAATTCCCCTTGTTTAAATTCAGGACCTTAGTCTCTGAGTCAATTTCTTCGCTCTCCATTTCGAGTGAGAAATCGATCATGTTATGATCGCTCTGACCCAAGGGTCCCCGTACAACAAGATTACTGATTAGTCCCTTCTCATTGCACAGTACCCAGTCCAATATAGCCTGTTCCCGAGTTGGTTCCTCGACATATTGATCCAGATAACCATCCCTCAAACACTCAAGGAATTCCTCCTCCTCATTATTTTTACTGATTAGGCTAGTCCAATCTATATGTAAGTTAAAGTCACCTATGATGACAGCTGTGCTCTTATTGCACGCTTCTCTAATTTCCCTCGTGATGCCCTCCCTAACCTCTATTTTACTATTTGGAGGCCTATATACCACTCCTATTAATGTTTTTCGCCCCTCGCTATTTCTTAGCTCCACCCATATAGATTCTGTATTAACTGAGTTAATATCCTTCCTTTCAATTGCATTTATCCCCTCTTTTACTAGCAATGCTACCCCTCCTCCCTTTCTTTTTTGTCGATCCTTCCTAAATACTGAATACCCCTGTATGTTAAGCTCCCAGCCCTGCTCACCCTGCAACCATGTTTCCGTAATCCCAATTAGATCATAATTATTAACCTCTATTTCCACAGCTAATTCATCTACCTTGTTCCTGATGCTTCTCGCATTAAGGTATAAAACCCTCAGGCTTTTTTTATGCTCACAATTTTTATGAATTAGCTTGGCCCTTCGTTTTTTGTTCCTCACCCTTTTACCATTTATTTCTGTCTGCCTTTCACTTTCCTCTATTTCACTACATAGGTTTCTAGCCCCCTGCCATACTAGTTTAAATGCTCCCGAACTGCTTTATCAAAAATTACCCCGAGAACATCAGTTCCATCTCTGCACAGGTGTAGACCGTCCCTTTTGTATAGGTCACACCTACCACAAAACTGGTTCCAATGCCTCAAAAATTTAAAACCCTCCCTCTTACACCACTGCTCAAGCCACGTATTTAGCCTAACTATCCTGTTCTCTGTACTCTTACTAGCACGTGGCACTGGTAGTAATCCAGAGATTACTACCTTCGAGGTCCTACTTTTTAGCTTGGCTCCTAACTCCCTAAATTCTACTTGTAGGACCTCTTCCCTTTTTTTAGCTACGTCGTTGGTACCAACATGTATCACGACAACTGGCTGTTCCCCCTCCCCCTCCAGAATGTTCTGCACCCGCGCCGAGACATCCTTGACCCTTGCACCAGGGAGGCAACATACCATCCTGGAGTCTCGGTCGCGACCACAGAAACCCCTATCTATTCCCCTTACAATCGAATCCCCTATTACTATAGCCCTGCCACTCTTTTTCCCTCCCTTCTTTGCAACAGAGCCAGTCATGGTGCCATGAGCCTGGCTGCTGGTGCCTTCCCCCGATGCGTCACCCCCCCCGACAACAGTACCTAAGACGGTGAACCTGTTGCTAAGGGAGACAACCCCAGGGGATTTCTGCACTACCTTCCTGCCCTTGCTCTGCCTTTTGGTCACCCATGTACTGTCTACGCTGGCCTTAACCTGCGGTGTGACCAACTCACTAAATGTGCTATCCACACCCCTCTCAGAATCGTGGATGCTCCAAAGTGAGTCCATCTGCAGCTCAAGGGCCGTCATGCGGTCCCACATGAGCTGCAGCTGGACACACTTCCCGCACACATAATCGTCAGGGACACAGGAAGCGTCCCTGATTTCCCACATGTTACAGGAGGAGCATGACACAGGTCCGAGCTCTACTGCCATGACTTAACCCTTATATTACTTTTTAATTTTCTAGTTTTAGTTTATTTATCGACTTTTGTTTTCCCGAAGCTTACTTAGACCAATGTATACTGTACTCCTCTTATTCCTTTTTAAACTAACCAAATCCCACTAGTTTTGGTTTTACTTTCTAGGAAGGTTTGAGGAAAGTACTTACCAGTTAGTCTTACCTCCCTGGTCTTTCGCTGACTTCCTGGTCTTGTGTCCCCTTGGTCCTACGCCGACTTCCCGCTCCTCCCGGTTCCTGCCCTGCTGAAAAGAAACTGAGACCAAAAAATTTGTGACCTCTGTTTTTAGACAGCTGCCGCACTGGGGCCTACCTGGGCCTCTGGAGCCTCTTGTAGTCGCTCTGCCGCTCAGCTCCGCCTCCACCCGCTGCCGATGCCGCACTGGGGCCTACCTGGGCCTCTGGAGCCTCTTGTAGTCGCTCTGCCGCTCAGCTCCGCCTCCACCCGCTGCCGATGCCGCACTGGGGCCTACCTGGGCCTCTGGAGCCTCTTGTAGTCGCTCTGCCGCTCAGCTCCGCCTCCACCCGCTGCCGATGCCGCACTGGGGCCTACCTGGGCCTCTGGAGCCTCTTGTAGTCGCTCTGCCGCTCAGCTCCGCCTCCACCCGCTGCCGATGCCGCACTGGGGCCTACCTGGGCCTCTGGAGCCTCTTGTAGTCGCTCTGCCGCTCAGCTCCGCCTCCACCCGCTGCCGATGCCGCACTGGGGCCTACCTGGGCCTCTGGAGCCTCTTGTAGTCGCTCTGCCGCTCAGCTCCGCCTCCACCCGCTGCCGATGCCGCACTGGGGCCTACCTGGGCCTCTGGAGCCTCTTGTAGTCGCTCTGCCGCTCAGCTCCGCCTCCACCCGCTGCCGATGCCGCACTCAGTGGTCCCTCTCTTGTGGATATTGTATCTGGTTGCCACTCTTCCGTCCGGAAATCACGAGCAACAACTGACTGTCCCACACTGAAGCTTCTTGTTGGCTTAGCATTCAAATGTTTGAACTGTTTGTTCTCTACATCATGACGTACATTCGGTTTAAGAAGGTTCATGCGAGATCTCAGGTTCCTGTTCAGAAACATTATCGCTGGAGTCTGATTAGTGGCTGCGTGTACTGCGTTCTGATAAGCAAAGAGGAAATTGTCTGTCTTGTGTTGCAGTGGTAGATTCTCGCTGTACATTGCTTTGATGGCCTTCTTGAAAGTCTGTACGAATCTTTCTGCCAAGACATTTGTAGCTGGATGGTACGGGGCAGATGTGTAGTGCTTGATTCCATTTTTCCTCGTGAACCTTTGGAATTCGTCAGAGACAAATTGTCGTCCATTGTCTGTGCAGATTTGTTCTGGTAGTCCATTTCTAGCGAACATGGTCCTCAGAACTGAAATGGTCTTTTCAGATGTGGTTAATTTCATTTTAATGACCTCGGGCCATTTGGAATGTGCATCGACTGCAATCAAGAACATGGAGTCCATGAACGGTCCAGCAAAGTCGATGTTGCCATGGTGATGAGGGCCATTCCCATGGGTGGAGAGTGGCTTGTGGTGGTGCGTTCTGGACCTTTTGACATCCTGAACAGCTCTTTGTCAGGTCCTCGATCTGTTTGTCAATTCCCGGCCACCACACGTATCCACGTGCAAGGCTTTTCATCTTTACCATACCTAAGTGGCCTTAATGCAGTTCATCTAGCACTCGGTCACGAAGCTTGGGAGGAATCACAACTCGTGAGCCGCACATCAGTGTTCCTCGACACACTGATAACTGCTCCCTCCTAGCTGAGAATGCTGGAAATAATGAGTCACCATGCGCTGGCCATCCCTTCACAGTGATGTCATAAACTTTTGACAATGTAGGGTCATTGCGTGTTTATCTTTCAATGAGGGAGTTTGTCACTGCTAGCTGCTCAACTATTGTGTGAAATACCTCTGCTGAGTCAACTGTTGTAGTTTCTTCTGAGGTCGGCAGTGGTAAACATGACAAACCATCAGCATTGCCATGTTGCTTGGTCCCCTTGTATTCAATGTCATACAGGTGAGCCCCTAGGAAGAGTAACCATCGCTGCAGCCGTTGTGCCATCATCACTGGAACGCCCTTCCTTGGGTTGAAGATTGAAACGAGAGGCTGGTGGTCAGTTAACAGTGTAAACTGTTGACCATACAAGTAGTGGTTGAATTTCTTGACTCCCCACACAAGGCTGAGGGCCTCTCGGTCAATCGGTGCATAATTGCATTCAGCTGTAGTCAAGGATCTTGAAGCAAAGGCTATTGGTCTCTCTGAGCCGTCTGGCAACTTATGTGACAACACGGCACCAATGCCATAGGGTGAAGCATCACATGCCAGTCGAATAGGTAAGGATGGGTCAAAGTGAGCTAGCACCTCTTCTGAAGTAATGAGTCTTTTACTCTCTTGAAAAGCTTGTTCACAGCTGTCACTCCACTTCCATTGTGACCCTGTCTGTAGCAGTGCATTTAGTGGATGTAACACTGTGGATAGGTTGGGCAAGAACTTGTGATAGTAGTTCACCAGTCCAAGATATGATCTCAACTGAGACACATTTTCAGGTGTTGGTGCATTAATCACAGCTTCAATCTTGTCTGGAGACTTGTGTAAACCGTCCTTGTCCACAGTATGAGATTTCCTTTTTGAAAAACTCACACTTGTCTTGGTTCGCTCGGAGCCCATACTCCCGTAACCTGATGAGCACCTGTTCAAGGTTGGAAAGGTGGTCATTGTCATTCTTGCCAGTAATGATGATGTCATCAAGATAACACTGAGTACCTGGGATCCCCTGCAGGACTTGGTCCATTGCCCTTTGCCAGATTGCAGGAGCTGATGCTATTCCGAATACCAGCCGATTGTACTGGTAAAGGCCTTTGTGCGTATTTATTGTTAGGTACTTCTTTGATGCATCATCAATTACCATTTGGAGATAGGCCTGGGCCAAGTCAATCTTTGTGAAGCGTTCCCCTCTTGACAGGGAAGCAAAGATGTCCTCAATGCGAGGCAATGGGTACTGTACTGTGTGGAGGACTGGGTTAACAGTCACTTTAAAGTCTCCACAAATGTGCACTTTTCTTGGCTTTCTTGGTTTTGTGCTGGAGGTTTTCTTCATCACTGGAACTATAGGTGTGGCCCATTCACTCCAATCCACCTTGGACAGGACCCCTAACTGTTCCAAGTTCTCCAGCTCTGCTTCTACTGAAGGGCGAATTGCATAAGGCACTGGTCTGGCCTTGTGGAACTTTGGATTTGCGTTCTCCTCAATCTTAATTTTGCTTTCATGCCCTTAAGTGTTCCTATTCCCTTCTTGAACACTTCCTGAGAGTCAGAGAGTATTTGTGACAGTCTCTCAGGAGTGGCATTGCTGTCCTCCTTTGCTGACACAAACAGTGCTTGGATGGTGTGCCAATCCAACTGTATTTTCCTGAGCCATTCGCGTCCCAGCAATGGTGGTCCTCCATTTTCCACTACATAGAGGTTCAATTGCGGTATTTTTTTTTCTTTGTATGTCACTGTCACTTTTATTTTACCTTTGGGGCACACTCTTTGTCCTGTGTATGTCTTTAACAGTACTTTAGTTGGCCTTAGCGGTATGTGTGAAAACAGTCGTTTGTAGTCATGTACAGAGATCACTGTTAAAGCTGAGCCTGTGTCCAACTCCATTTTCAGCCTAACTCCTGCCACTTCTGGAGTAACCCATATTATTCTGTGATCCTCTGTTTCTTTCACACTGTGTAGTTTTAGACAAGCCAGATCCTCTTCCTATCTCCAGTCACTTGGTGTACCCTCTTGTATCTATCTTTGAAATGTTTCTTGTTTCCAGTCTCTCGGTGTGCCTTTTTGTTACTCTGTATTGTATCAGTTTTCTGCTTTGCTTTGCAGACCCTTTCAATGTGCCCTCGTTTGCTACATTGTCTGCAATCTTTGGGCTAGATTTTCAGTATAGACAGTTTTGGGGCGCTAACCTTAGCGCCCGCCCGAAGTTAGCGCCCGCCCCAAAGTAGCGCCCCGTTGCCGGAAATTCAGTGGCTTCGCCCTAAGAGGTTGGTGGAGCGCTAAAAGAGGCGTTCCACTACTATCTTTAGGCGCTAAGCCGGCGGTGCAGAGCGCAGCGTCCGAGCTCGGGCGCAGCGCACGGCAGACACTCTGGTGCCAGTGAGCTCTTAAAGGGGAAGGGTGCATGTGTTTTTGGAGGAGGAGGAGGAGGAGGAGGAGGAGGAGGAGCCATTCACAACAACACACTGGATCCTTCCACACAACAGATGCAGACTGCCATTTATAGTGCAGGAGGAGTGCCCTTTAATTTGCGCTCCCCAGAGTGTGTTGCGTTCCATTTTACAAACGCTCTGGACGCCAGCCGCAGAATGGGGCGGTCCGACTGAAGTTTGGATTCGGGGCGGCCAAAGGGCGTTGCACGAGGATGTGACGTCATTTTCTGCGCGCGCATCCGGGCGGCCGCTAAACTTTGCGCCGGCGCTAATGGGCAACTTAATTTGGGGCGGGGCGCAAACTGCGCTGCGCCCGGGCGCTACACGAATAGCGCCCAAAAATCACTTCTCTTAAGGCGCTAACTGCTGGCGCAAGCAACTGAAAATCTAGCCCCTTGTCTTTAAACCAACAGTCATTGTGGTCATGTGACATTTTACCACAGCAATAGCACTTTTTTTCTGTTTCAGAGACATTTTGTTAGTGGAATATTCCAGGGATTTTTGTTGAATTTCTAAAGCGCCACGTGCTGCTGCTTCCATTGAAATTGCAATACTTAGAGCCTTCTCCAAGGTGAGATCTTTTTCAGACAGGAGCTTCTTTTGTGTGCTTTCACTTTGCATACCACACACAAATCTGTCTCTCAATGTGTCTGATAAGCCCACTCCAAATTGGCAATGTTCTGATAATTTGCGCAACTTTGCCAAATATTCAGAAATGCTTTCAGTTTTGCCCTGGTTCCGCTTAAGGAATTTAAATCTTTCCGCTATAAGCAGTGGTCTGGGGCTTAAATGGTCTTGGAGTGTGTCCACTATTTGTTTGAATGTTTTGTTTGCTGGCTTTTCAGGGCTTAGTAAACTACGTAGCAGCCCATATGTACTTGCGTCCATAACACTTAGCAAAACAGTGGCTTTCTTTCCTACCTCCACTCCGTTAGCCTCACAGTACAACTCCACTCTTTCAATGTAAGTTGCCCAGTCTTCAATGCTGCTATCAAATGCTGCAATCGTGCCAATCATCGCCATTTTTCTTTTTCCAAACCCGTTTTTCTTTCTTTACTAGTTAGCTAGCGTCATGCAAGTCCTGTGCACTTTTCACTTGACTTACGTAACCCCTGCCTAGCTTAGCAAGCGTGCTCCATTTTCTCTACCTTCTCGCTCCTTTCTTCCAAGTTTCAGTGTCCTCTGGATGTGATGCCAGAATAGGAAGACATATGCTCATAATTCTCATCGCCAATTTGTTGTCTTTGTACCACTACACACAACTACAAAAAACAATAAAGCAGCAGAGACTGAGAGTAACTTCAAGAGAACTTTACTGGGTAACTGGAACTTCGGCACTGACTGTACAAATCAATACGCGTCTGTTATATACGCTCGCAACTAAGGATGATGTACATCCACTAAACAAAGTAGTCCCTTCAATGTTGTACACATTACAGTCTCATCCGGAGATTTTGACCTTGTGCTCCATATAGCCAAGCCCATATCATAGAAACATAGAAAAATAGGAGCAAGAGTAGGCCATTCGGCCCTTCGAGCCTGCTCCACCATTCAATATGATCATGCCCGATCCTCTATCTCAGTACCATATTCCCGCTCTCTCCCCATACCCCTTGATGCCTTTTGTGTCTAGAAATCTATCTATCTCTTTCTGAAATATATTCAGTGATTTGGCCTCCACAGCCTTCTGTGGTAGAGAATTCCACAGGTTCCCCACCCTCTGAGTGAAGACATTTCTCCTCATCTCAGTCCTAAATGTCCTACCCTGTATCCTGAGACTGTGACCCCTTGTTCTAGACCCCCCCCACCCAGGGGAAACATCCTCCCTCCATCCAGTCTGTCTAGCCCTGTCAGAATTTTATACGTTCCAATGAGATCCCCTCTCATTCTTCTAAACTCTAGTGAATACAGGCCTAGTCGATCCAATCTCTCCTCATACGACAGTCCTGCCATCCCAGGAATCAGTCTGGGGAACCTTCGCTGCACTCCCTCTATGGCAAGTATATCCTTTCTTAGGTAAGGAGACCAAAACTGCACACAGTTCTCCAGGTGTGGTCTCACCAAGGCCCTGTACAACTGTAGTAAGACATCCTTACTCCTGTACTCAAATCCTCTTGCAATGAAGGCCAACAAACCATTTGCCATCCTAACTGCTTGCTGCACCTGCATGTTTGCTTTTAGTGACTGGTGTACAAGGACACCCAGGTCCCTTTGTACATCAACATTTCCCAATCTATCACCATTTAAATAATACTCTGCCTTTCTGTTTTTCCTACTGTTGTGGTGAAAATAAATTCACATCTAAACCATGTAAAAGTAAAAAGATGCAGTTTATTATCAGAGCTCTGGGAGAAGAGTCTCAGACCCCGTGGTCTGTGTGAGCACCTTCTCGTTCTCTCTTGGTTGGTACAGCTTTTTATTCTATTTTCATCCAATCACATTGTATTACAATAATCACCTGATCACATTGTATTACAATAATCACCTGATCACATATGGATTCTTTTCAGTATTAATAAAGGTTAGTTACATCTTACTATGCCTTTGGTTACAGGTCAAATTCCCATGACCCCTATATTCTGCTGTGTCTACAATTTTTAGCTAAAGCAGCATATTCCTTATCGCTTACGCAGAACACACATATTCTGTCTGGCCCCACAACTGCGTCTTATCTTGGTTTTTCGAAGCTTCTCACATTGTTCTTTGTTTAGTTTTGCCTTTTTACGTAAGTCAATTTTTATTGTGATATTTCTTACCTTATTCACTTTCACATGACCCCACTCCTTTGTTCTGAGTTTAATTTTGCTGGCATCACTTAATTAGTGGTCACCTCGGCTGTCCGAATTCTGAGAGGGTTCAATTTAACCCCTTCAATACAATAGCTAATTAATCCTCCCCTGCAATGATTCTGGCAGCTAGGCCCTCGTGATCCTTCTTGGTCTGCAACACTGGGCTGCAGGTCATAGGTTACAGTATCAACAACTCGTTTATAACTGAGCCCATTCTTTCTGTTCTATTTCTTATCTCTGCCACCTGGATTATGACGTCTGGTTCTACAGGCTGCCAGACCATATTTGCTAGGCTGAGGTTTCTTTAATAATCTACGCAAGCCATTTTGTTTCTTTATGTTACTACTTTAAGTTTAGCTGATTTTATTAAATCATTCTCACAGTTCAGCATTAGCTGTATGTAGCTTGGTGGCTATGCCTTATCTTATTCTTGCAAGGCTCCATTGTATGAAGTCCTTGAGCTGGGCAGACATTTTATCGTCACCTGGCTTCTCCTCAGCTCTTAGTGATCTCGCACATGACCCCTCTCTCTTTAATTTGTTTGCCCTGCATTTTAAACACTGAAAGGATTTGCTTTTAACCCTTTCAATCCCTCCTGTTGGTCCCGCACCAAATTTAAACTTTGGCTAGGGATACCAACTTCTCTTCCACTTTTACCATCCCCGGGATTACTCCTATACTGATGGCTTAAACTTAGTAGCTAAGCTCATCTTTCCCCTCTGTCTATCTTGTTGTGCTAGGCGTGGTAGTCTGTGCAAATGACTAATGAACTTTACATGTATGTTACTATCGCTATCAGTTCATTATCCCGCATTAACTGTTCGGTTTCAGGCTCAATATTGATTATATCAACTGTAGCAACCGGCACTATTCGGGACACAGCTGCCCTACAGAACCGTCATTATAACACAAAATAATACTACAACTATAATGACAATTAGAAGTCCTTATCATTTCTATTTGTCTTTTGATGCTTGATATTCGACCTTGCTGGCATTTATGCTATCTTTTTCCGCTTGCCTGTTGTCAGTCCCTGGTCTAAAAATTAAAACCCATCTTTGAATCTAATAGCTATTTCTTACAATTCCCTTTTTTTTTTAGAAGGAAATACCTTTATTGACTTCTCACAATCGGCTCTTGACTAATCTAGCCAGCTCTTATTGCTCTCTCAACTTGGGCGTTAGTTAGTAGGGAGTCTTGAAGATTTCTCCCTTCCTTACAGTCCATTCCTTTGAAGAGAAGGAGCAACCTCTGACCCCTTACTCAAATTCAGTTCACTGTTCCGGTGTTCCAATTCTGCCCCGCCTGGGATATCCTCTGTTTCTTCTATCTTTCCTGATGTTACCCCACCTGGGGTCTCCTTTACATTGCTTCGGATCTTCTCTTTTGGTGTGCTCAATTAATTTGTTAGTGCTTGTCAGTCATGGGCATGAGTACCCAATTGGCTTATGTATCAAAGTCTTACTACACACGTTACATATATCAAATACACTATCATTACAAGTTGGATAACTACCAAAGCATGTGAAATAGTACAAACCTAAGGGTGTGCTGATGTATTAAGCCCAATATCCCATCAATGTGAGTTGTCCCCTATGCTGTCAATTTCAATATCTATTCTCGAGTTGTCTTGCTCCAAAACATAAAAATGCTTTAGGGAGGAGTTCAGTCGCATCATGAGCTCACTGAAACCCGCAAACAACAGGGGAATGTCATATCTGTGTATCCGAATTGTGCCACATAATTGTGTAGCTCATACTTAAAAATGTGTTGGTTGATGGGACAGGTCCTGTTAGACCCGTAAAGCATGGTAATTGCAGTAGTAGTGACACGGGGGCACCACTAAAATCACCTCATACTGGATTCGTACTGGTTTTTCCCACGCTCTGTTACCTACAAAACACAATTATTACAGTCATAGTTAAATTCAGTCTTACAATCATATCAAATACATTACAGTTTAACATCTAATCAACAAATCATGGATTTAAAAGATTCTCCAGATCTCTCTTTTGCTCGTATCCATCTTGTGGATAATTCTTACTAAACATGATTTCTCCTTAGCCCTCGATTGTATCAATCCAGATTCCTTGCAACTCTCCACTTCAACTTCAATCCCTCCAACAGGTACCCGTGTGTTTAACTCTATTCTGATTGTTTCATTAATTAGATAGTTTCTCGATGGAGTATGCTTTAAAAGTTGCCTCGCTCTCCTGAGCCACATTAACCATTTCATGTCTTGCTGTTGTCAAGTAACTGAGCATGTCTGAGACCCATTCTTCAGTGCAAACTCAACATACATTCCTGGATGGTAATTACCTCATACGTATTGAATCACATTTGCACACTCATATCAGTATCCCAATATCGTGCCACACGTGCCATCCGATACAAGCCTTTCTCGGGCTTTCAGGTATCTTATCGAAAGATTGTAGTCACCTGGAGATCTTTGCTCATCTTCCTCTGCATGGTCCCGATGTCTTGGGTAGTGGCCAGACTATCAAATTCAGTTTTCTTAAAAGTTCATTAAAGGCAGGGACACAAATGTCTCCAAGAGAAAACTATCAATTTACTATTCTTAACTACATTTTCCTGACTTTCACGAGAAAATTTTGAAAATTCCCATTCAGTAGTGTAATTCTCCTGTTTCAATCTTACACTCTCAATCACTTTCCTTTAATTACCATTCATATTTTATTCATGAGTCCTGGAAAAACTTTACGGTCCAGTACAATATTTAAGATAGAAAACATAGATCAAACGTTCTCACTTGATCCAAGTTATTAACACATTTTATTATCATTATTTTTAGAGGATCTTTTATTTTCCCAAAAGTAACCAAATATATAGCGCCTGAGTCCATTTTGTCATTTCAAAATTATCCCAAAATCCAAATAGCAGTACAGTTGAACTGATAGGTTTTGTCAATGTTCAATTTCATCTCTATCAATTTATCTTCCATTTCCAATTTCAGAAACAAGTGATTCTCAGGCTAGGTAGCTTACACAGTGTTTTTAACATTAGAGACAGAAGTGCTGCAATTAGTTTACAAGGTAACTTCCATATAACAAAAGCACATTGGCAACTGTAACTTTAAGGCAGAAGCTTATCTTTTGTAAAACTATGAACAGACAAACAAAACAAAATAGCACATTCTTGCAGAAAACAGTAAATTACGTCATATTTTCTTATCAAATCAAACTGCTTTAGAAGATTTCACCATAGCAACCGCAACTCCAAGGTTAAATCTTAGACTGAAACTTAGGGCTAGAAATTGGGTTGCTAGCGCCTCCAAATAATGCCTAAAGAGGCCAAAAAATGGGGCACTAGCCAATTTCCGGGTGGGCGCAGGAAGCCTAGTGCCTCGCCCCATATTGAGCATGGTTTTAGCGCCGGTGCTAACTCTTAGCGCCCGCTCATGGGCGCAGGCAGATTATGACGTCATTTGAGTGTGCAACGCCTTTTGGGCGCCCCCGTCCGCAAATTCAGTGGCCCACCCCTCCATAGCGCCTGGCGCTATTAGTGATAGCTTACCTGGAACCTTACCAAGTCGCACTCATGCTGCAGGGGCGTTATTTAAAGGGGACTGGTGTGGTTTAAAAGCGGCAGCCATTTCTGCAGCACAACTTCCTCGAGCGCTGCAAGGAGTTGCTGAGCTGCACACAGAGAGCCTTTTGACCACTGGGTCCACGCTGGCAGAGGAACTTCGCCATTCGGACCATTGCCTTACTGCTGGTGAGCATTTAGAACGGCAAAGCTACTTGCGCGCACTTATTATGGACGCGGACGTCCTGCTGCTGCATTATCTGCAAAGGGCACTGAGACACAGGGAGAGGGGGCCGGCCGTGCCCAGACGGAGGAGGGGCTACAGATGTCGCCACACCAGACCTTACGCTGCCAGGGTTTTCCGCCAGCAGTTTTCCTACATGAACATGTCGGAGGAGCAGTGTGTCCGAAGGCTGCGCTTCAGAAAGGAGGTGGTTACTGAGCTGTGCCACCTGCTTCGGACAGATCTGCAGCCTCAGTTAAGGTGCAGGACATCTCTGTCGGTGGCTGTGAAGATGACTGTTGCCCTGAACTTCTACGCAAGCGGCTCTTTTCAGGCTGCATCTGGCGACATAGCCAGCATCTCCCAGTTTGCGATGCATTGCTGCATCCGTCAAGTGACTGATGCCCTGTTTAGAAGGAGGCGGCAGTACATCTCCTTCCCAATGACCCCGGACAAGCAGCGGGAGCGCACAGAGGGCTTCGCAGCAATCGCGGACTTCTCCATGGTGCAGGGTGCCATTGACTGCACGCATGTGGCTTTGCGGGTGCCTGTATTCAATCCGGAGGAGTTCCACAACTGCAAGGGGTTCCATTCCCTCAATGTCCAGCTGGTCTGTGACCACCGACAGCTGATCCTCGCAGTGAATGCGCAGTTCCCAGGCAGCAGCCACGATGCCTTCATCCTGCGCCAGACTACTGTTGCAGACCTTTTCGAGGCCCAGCCTCAACCAGAAGGCTGGACTAGGGACAGGGTCACTGGCAAGGCTTGGAAGCTAAGCAGAGCCAGGCCTGGTTAGTACCTGCAGGGCTGACCATCAGGGAAGACCAGGTGCAGAAGGTCACGGAAGGAGCCCCGAGGAGGGGCGGTTGGTGAGAAGGTCACGGAAGGAGGAGCGGCTGGTGAGCAGGCCCGGGCATTGGGCTGAAGATTGTCGGTCAGGAGGAATGGTGGAAATGGAATGGCGGCGCGCGCCGACGCAGCGGCTTTGCTTCTCCCAGTCATGGGAGCTTGCAAGATCACATTTCGTTGTTCATGTACTTGTGCAATGACAATAAAGTTGAATTATTATTATTATCGGGGACAAGGGCTATCCTCTGTGCCCGTGGCTGATGACCCCACTCCGGATGCCCAGAACCCCTGCTGAAGAGTGCTACAATGCGAGCCATCAGGCCACACGGAACATTGTCGAACAGACAATCGGCATGCTGAAGCAGCGTTTCCGCTGTCTGGACCATTCCGGCGGAGCACTGCAGTATTCACCTGAGCAAGTCTCGCACTTCGTGGTTGTTTGCTGCATGCTCCATAACCTTGCTATCCTGCGTACCCAGCCAATGCCACCAGACATTGCCGCCCCAGCGGAGGAGGAGCAGGAGGAGGAGGAGGAGGAGGAGGATGGGAGGGAGGTTCTAACTGGAAGGGCCATGCGTCTGAGGCTGATCACAAATTGATTCTAGGCCACTCTGACGGAATGCTTGCAGCCAATCCAAGAACAGGAATGGAACCGACCTCATACCCCCAAGCCTGTGAAGGGCAAGATGCATACAAATAGCAGGCATGGCCATTCTTAAGGAATAAAAAAGTGTTTATTTACAAAAACGTGCTCCCTTCCAACATTACTAAACAAAACGAACAGAAATCAAAAGTCACAGACGGACACATTCGTCTCTCCCTCCCGTGAGACAGATGAAATAAAACATGACAGTAGACAGAGACATTCCCATGGGCTTGGTTCCAACTGGCCAGACGCTTCAGGGGCACCCTTCAGTTCTTCCCCCCCTGATGGGGAGCGTGGTCTTTTGGACGTCTGTCCCCTTCCCACCCTGGAGCTCCTCCTTAAGGGGGCCCCAGTGGCTGCAGCAAGGCTGGGGGAGGCCTGCTGACTGTCCCAGAGCACAGATGCCCCTGAGGTGCGGCCTGGACGACCTCACACAGAATCACACAGAATCTACAGTGCAGATAGAGGCTATTTCGGCCCATCGAGCCTGCACCGACACATATCCCACCCCATCCCCGTAACCCCACGTATTTAATCCCCTAACACTAAGGGTCAATTTATCATAGCCAAATCAACCTAACCTGCACATCTTTGGACTGTGGGAGGAAACCGGAGCACCCGGAGGAAACCCATGCAGACACAGGGAGAATGTGCAAACTCCACACAGACAGTCGCCCGAGGCCAGATTTGAACCCGGGTCCCTGGCGCTGTGAGGCAACAGTGCTAACCACTATGCCACCGTGCCCCCTGGGCCTAGAGGGCCCGGCTGCTGACTGCTCCACCTGTGCATGGGTGGAGCCAGTCTGCCCTGCAGGTGCTGGCAGCTGCAGTGAAGTGCCAGTGGTGGGAGCAGGAATGCTGTCATCCTGAGAGAGGACAGCACCTCCCTGCTCGACCAACACACTGGCACTCCCACGGGGCAGTACCTCAGCATCCGGAGCAAGCACAGATTGCTGGCCTGCTGCGGTGCTGTGAGGTCCCCGGGTAATCATGCCTGAGCCATCGAGGGTGGCAGCAGTCACTGGTCGCGTGGCCTCCATGTGCCTCTGCAGGAGACCAGCGAGTGACTGCATGGCAGCACTTAGCCCTTACGTGGTAGGTGCCAGTGCTTCGGCGAAGTCCTGGACAGTCCTTTGCATTGCTTCAGTGAAGCCCTGGACAGTCATTTCCATTGTCCCGCGGAAGTCAGGGAGACTCCTCTCCATTGCTTCGGTGAAGCCCTGGACACTTCTTGCCATTGCCCCATTGAAGCCCTGCACAGACCTTTCCATCGCTGCGCTGAAGCCCTGGACAGACCTTTCCAAAGCTGACCTGAAGTCCTGCGCACTCCGGGCCTGTGCTGCGCCAATGTCTTGAACAGTGGTCGCCAGTGTCTCGGTGGCTTGAGGCAACATAGAAACATAGAAGATAGGAGCAGGAGTAGGCCATTCGGCCCTTCGAGCCTGCTCTGCCATTCAATGAGATCATGGCTGATCAGCCAAATTCAGTACCCTGTCCCTGCCTTCTCCCCATATCCTTTGATCCCTTTAGCCTCAAGAAATATATCCAACACTTTCTTGAATATATTTAATGAACTAGCCTCCACCGCACTCTGTGGCAGAGAATTCCACAGGTTCACCACTCTCTGGGTGAAGAAATTCCTCCTCATTTCAGTCCTAAATGGCTTATCCCTTATCCTTAGACTATGACCCCTGGTTCTGGACTCCCCGGCCATCAGAAACATCCTTTCTGCATCTAGTCTGTCCAGACCTGACAGAATTTTATAGGTTTCGATGAGATCCCCTCTCAATCTTCCAAACTCCAGTGAGTATAAGCCCAATTGACACAATCTCTCCTCGTACGTCATTCCTGCCATCCCAGGTATCAGCCTGGTGAATCTTCGCTGCACTCCCTCCATGGCAAGAACGTCCTTCCTCAGGTAAGGCGACCAAAACTGCACACAATACTCAAGGTGCGGTCTCACCAAGGCCTTGTACAACTGCAGCAAGACATCCTTGTTCTTGTACTCGAACCCTCTCGCAACGAAGGCCAACATACCATTTGCCTTCTTAACCACCTGCTGCACCTGCATGCTTACCTTCAGCGACTGGTGCACAAGAACACCCAGGTCTCTTTGCACTTCCCCTTCTCCCAATCTATTGCCATTCAAATAATAATCTGCCTTCCTGTTTTTGCCACCAAAGTGGATAACCTCACATTTATCCACATTATAGTGCATTTGCCATGTTTCTGCCTCTGCAGCCATGAGCTCAGTGTGCCTCCGGCCAGCCTGAGCGCTCACTTCCCTGAGGGCATGCACATCCTCTGCGTTCTCTGCAGCAGCACTGGTGGCCTGACTCGCCCTCTGGGGAGACGGCCCCCGATCTTCCCTTCTCCCCCTGCATTGCTGCAGGCTGCTGGGGCCTGCTACTGGCTCCTCGTCCGTGGTGTCCTCCCCGCTCCCCTCCCGGGATGGTGTGCCCCCAGTCCGCCGCTGCGCTGGCTCGCCTGCGGCTTCATCTGGTGTTTCGGCATCATCCTGGTCGCCGCCTCCAGAGTCACCCATAGTGGTAGCTTCAGGGCCCGACTCCTCCCTGGACGAGCCAGCAGCTGAAAGCAGGGAGGTACAGGAGTGGCATTAACGTGAGGATAGGGTGGCAGCGAGGGAGGCATGGAGGTGCAGGAGTGGCATTAATGTGAGAACAGGGTGGCAGCGAGGGAGGCATGGAGGTGCAGGAGTGGCATTAACGTGAGGACAGGGTGGCAGCAAGGGAGGAATGAGTGCTGCAATATACTGCAGTGGATCCACAGTCAGAGATCATGCTGCTGGGGGGAACAGTTGGGAGGAGAGAGATCCAAAAGGCGATAGCCTTACCATCGTAGGCCACTATGGGGTCGGCAGCTCCAGAGGCGGCAGGACCAGTCAGCCAGGTCCCCATGATATGTTGGCCCCTCTCCTCCAGGTCGGTGAGAGCCTGGACCTGGGCACGTCCTCCTCCGGTGGCCATTTGCTGGCGTCGGTTATGTGCCAGCTTCCCCTGCAACAGAAAGGATGGAAATTGCTGAAACGTCCTGCACTGAGCACACATCAGCTGCCCCCCATGGTTGAATAGCCCTTACATCATGCACTGAGCAGCATGTGCATGTGTCTTTCCTGGCGGCTCGCCCACCCTCTAGCCAGAAAGTCAGGTGCACATGGAGGGATGAACAAGACCGTGGAAAAGGCACTCACCCTGACGACCCGAGTGAGGTCGTTGAACTTCTTCCGGCACTGGACCGCAGTGCGAGGGACCACGCTCCTGGAGCCCACTCTGGTGGCCACGTCCCTCCAGGCGCGCCTGTGTTTGGCATGTGGCGCCTTCCTGCCATCCTGGGGATATAGCGTTTCACGCCGGCGCTCCACAGCGCCAACCAAAGCCTCCAGGGCCCCCCCCATCAAAGCGTACAGCACTCTGCCTGACCCTTTGCATCTTTGCAGAGCCTGGAGTGCCTCTGTTTAGCCTCCACCGAATTTAAGGCGTGCCAGGAAGTGTTGTGTCTTGTGATTCCAATTGACCCGCCCCTTTCAGAGCTGTCCGGCGCCAGTGTGTCTCGGGGTCACTGATTATTGACAGCACCTGCGCTGTGCCCCACCGCGGCGAAATTGTGTTGCGCCTCCAAATTAGCACCTTAAGAGTAGCGTGCAGTGCCTGATTTAGCGCCGCAATCACCATCAGGGGTGCAGCGACCCAATACAGCGACAAGTTGCGTCTGGCGCTAAACTTTGCGCTTTGCCAGGACTAGCGCCCCAAACGGGGCGAGACCGAATTTCTAGCCCTTAATCTTTTGTTAAACAAACTTTTTGTTGCTCTTCTCAGTTTTTACACACCAGCTTAACTTAAATTCGTTCAAAGGTTTTTTTTCCAATTCTTGGAGCACAATCTTATTCGCACCTTCTTAAAACTTCCAAACTCCAAGACTAGACAAAAGTTTTTAAACGCTTTTAACACAGAGAAGTGGTTGGAGCTAAAACAAATATAACAGAATCTTTCTTTTAAAGACAGACTTTCAGACAAAAGAAATACTGTAACTTCTTAAACATTCATAGTCTGGAAAACTTTCACACTTTAACACATGCTTTCACACAAACTAAAATTCCAGCATTTTTTAAGGTTCCTTTTACTCAGCAAATCTTGTGTTTTATTTGTCTCAGCACAAATGTTAATAACTTCCATGTCAGTAAAACTTTCAGTTTCACTTTTTTTTCCCTCTTTTTCCATCGGTGTCCCCATCTTCTTTCTCCTTGTTTATCCTTTAGTTTTGCCAATTGTTTTTCTCTAATTTTGTCACCTGCTCCTGTAGATTTTCGTTTTAATTTCCTTGGTCTTTTGAATGACCGTTACTAATTGGTGTACCAATAAAACTCCCGCTTTCTTTGTCTTACTTCCCTTTTGTGTCTCCCACCATTCTCGTTGGTACACTGGTACCTTAGACGGATCCCATCCATCCTTTTTCATCTTATCTATCAAACCCTTCCGGTCTTCTGCATAGAGCCTGGTAAGAGACCCAGGGGGTCCCCATTCCATCTCTTTCCCCGACGCCATATCCAGTCCTACGTCAGTCTTACCTACTCTGCTGCATTTCTCTGTGCGGGTTTGCCATGATCCTGTCTTTATTCATGGTACGTCCGTGACCTGGGATTTCTCCCCTCCGTCTTACCTCTAGTAACACCCCCAGTGGTCGTAAAAGACTTTTTAAGTGGTTAATTAATCACAATTAAGCACACATATATTCATTGACTTCACGATCCCAGGGTACTTTGGAGTCTCTCAGCCTACTTGATCCTGGCCATCACGTGGGGCCCAATCGCCCTCTTAATTCCGGCTCAGGCTAGGGTCGATGAGACAGGCACCCTCCTTGTCCTTGTCGATCAGTCAATCACTCATTCCTTTGTGACCTCTATCGCTACACAGTGTTCCCTTAGTTCATGCGATCCACACTCACACAACTGTGTTCTCTCACCTCTTACAGACTTTCACTTGATTCATGATGCTACGGCACTGTCCCTCTGCCTTCCCAGATGACTCAATTTCTGGACGGTCAAAATTTGACTTCTCGTCCGGGTTCACTGGTACAGGCAGTCTTTCAGTTCCATAGCACCCTGCTCGCCGCACCAATTTGTTGGTGAAAAATAAATTCACTCGAGTCTGTCTTAAAGTAAAAGTGATAGTACACAGTTTATTAACAGAACGTTCTGGGAGAAGGTCATAGACCCCGCGGTCTAGTGACACCCTTCTCGTTCTCTCTTGGTTGGTACAGCTTTTTATTCCATTTTCATCCAATCACATTGTATTACAATAATCACCTGATCACATATGGCTTATTTATTCTTTTCAGTATTGGTAAAGGTTAGTTACATCTTACCATGCCTTTGGTCACAGGTCAAATTCCCATGACCCCTATATTCTGCTGTGTC
Source organism: Somniosus microcephalus (assembly GCF_052327205.1). Taxonomy (NCBI): domain Eukaryota; kingdom Metazoa; phylum Chordata; class Chondrichthyes; order Squaliformes; family Somniosidae; genus Somniosus; species Somniosus microcephalus. The sequence continues at coordinate 3,058,258 of NW_028225179.1, forward strand.
TACAATTTTTAGCTAAAGCAGCATATTCCTTATCGCTTACTCAGAACACACATTCTGTCTTGTCCCACAATTGTGTCTTATCTTGGTTTTTTGAAGCTTCTCACACTGTCTTTTGTGCAAGACTAGCGAGAGTAGCACTTTTTCAATCTGTACTGTCTTATCTTTCTTTTTCACATAGCACTTTTCAGTCTGTCCTTTCTTTAGTTTTGCCTTTTTACGTAAGTCAATTTTTATTGTGAAATTTCTTATCGCCACCTGGTTTCTTTTAGCTCTCGTTCATTCTCACATGAACCCATTCCTTTGTTCTGATTTTAATTCTGCTGGCATCTACTTTATTAGTGGTTACCTCGGCTGTCTGAATTCTGAGAGGATTAATTTTAACCCCTTCACTATAATGTGGCACTTGTCGAACGCCTTTTGGAAATCCATGTACACCACGTTAACCACATTGCCCTCATCAACCCTCTCTGTTACCTCATCAAAAACTCAATCAGAACCAGAGCGGCTGGGCCCGGCGGACATGCGGCCAGGGCCCCGGCACCAGGAAACCCAGGGTGCAGCGCCTCTCCCATCCGAGCCGCCGCTTCCCGGTTTCTTCAGCTGGTACCACTGAGTCCGACTCGGGACAAAGGACAGGAGCCATGCTCTCAGAATGGCCTGCGGCCCCGGGGAGCATGCACACTCTCAGCGGGGAAATCGGCGCATTGCATAGAGCGGTTTCTGGGGCGCGGGGAACTGTGGGTGCTGCGGCCGCCATCAGTCAGCGGCTGTGGGGAAGAGTTTTATTGCAGGCTGACGGAAGGTAGGTCCCTGGCCGCCTGTGTAGGTCTTTTTGTTGCTTCATTGTTGAGGATGTAACTAGTAAAATAGATAAGGGAGAACCAGTGGATGTTGTGTATTTGGACTTTCAGAAGGCTTTCGATAAGGTCCCGCATAAGAGATTAGTGTGTAAAGTTAAGGCACCTGGGATTGGGGGCAAGGTATTGGCTTGGATAGAGAACTGGTTGGCAGACAGAAAGCAAAGAGTTGGAATAAACGGGTCTTTTTCTGAGTGGCAGGCAGTGACTAGTGGGGCACCGCAGGGATTGGTCCTTGGACCCCAGCTATTCACAATATATATTAATGATCTAGACAAGGGAACTAGATGTAATATCTCCAAATTTGCAGACGACACAAAGCTGGGTGGGCGTGTGTGCTGTGAGGAGGATGCCGAGAAAGTACAGGATGATTTGAACAGTTTGGGTGATTGGGCAGAAGCATGGCAGATGCAATATAACGTGGATAAATGTGAGGTTATCCACTTTGGTGGCAAAAACAGGAAGGCAGATTATTATTTGAATGGCAATAGATTGGGAGAAGGGGAAGTGCAATGAGACCTGGGTGTCCTTGTGCACCAGTCGCTGAAGGTAAGCATGCAGGTGTAGCAGGCGGTTAAGAAGGCAAATGGTATGAGTACAGCAACAAGGATGTCTTGCTGTAGTTGTACAGGGCCTTGGTGAGACCACATCTTGAGTACTGTGTGCAGGTTTGGTCACCTTATCTGAGGAAGGATGTTCTTGCCGTGCAAGGAGTTCAACGAAGATTCACCAGGCTGATACCTGGGATGGCAGGAATGACATATGAGGAGAGATTGGGACGATTGGGCTTGTACTCGCTGGAGTTTAGAAGAATGAGAGGGGATCTCATTGAAACTTATAAAATTCTGACAGGACTGGACAGACTAGATGCAGGAAGGATGATCCCGATGGTCGGGGAGTCCAGAACCAGGGGTCACAGTCTAAGGTTACGGGGTAAGCCATTTAGGACAGAAATGAGGAGGAATTTCTTCACCCAGAGAGTGGTGAACCTGTGGAATTCTCTACCACAGAAGGCAGTAGAGGCCAATACATTAAATATATTCAAGAAGGAGTTGGATATATTTCTTAAAGCTAAAGGGATCAAGGGGTATGGGGAGAAAGCAAGGACCGGGTACTGATTTTGGATGATCAGCCATGAGGGGCCGAATAGCCTACTCCTGCTCCTATCTTCTACGTATGTTTCTATGTTTCAGTTTGAGCTGGAGTGGAGATGGAGGAGAAGCTGCTGGGTTTAACCCCCAGTACTTCTGAGCCCAAGAGGACCCAACAATTTCCAATGTGAGACTGTCAAGGGAGGTGGATTCTAGGGGAGATTAGGTTGTTACACAGACACTGTCCGGACAATGTAGAAGAGTTTTGTTTTAGGAACAAGTATTTCTGTACAGGCTTTTAACCCAGTTTACATCTACAGATTTGTTTTAATTCATTCTTGGGATGTGGGCGTAGCTAGCAAGAGCAGCAAATGCAGGAAACTTTCTGGTATCCGGCACTGACGGGACCAAGCTGGTGCCGGTCGATCAACACTGCCGGAGAAACGCGCGCTATAGTTAAAAGATATGAAGCTTCTGAGCTCCGTCTGAAGCAACAAACCCTGTTGCTTAGCAACAGCTTCATATCAGTCGGCGCAGCTTGCAAGCGTCTCTGTAGCTAAGCAACAGCTTTAGCTAGACGCTTGCAGAGCCACAAATGGAGAAAAAAAGCAGCTAAAAGTAAAAAAAGTTATCTGAACCGACTCCTGAATTTTGTCGGTGGATAGAGCATTCCGGACATTTAACCTCCGTTTAAACGAAAGTTTCCTGTATTGCCAATCCCCAGTTTCCCGTTGAGAAGGGGGTGGTGAGTGACCTGCTTGAGCTACTGCAGTCCGTGTGGTGAAGGTATTCCCACAATGTTGTTCGGTAAGGAATTCCAGGGTTATGACACAGCAACGATGAATATATCTGAGCCAGGATGGTGTGTGACTTGGAGGGGAACTTGGAGGTGATGGTGCTCCCATACAACAGCTGCCCTTGTCCTTCTAGGTGGTGGAGGTTGCGGGTTTTGGAGGTTCTATCAAAGTTCTGGTCGAGTTGCAGATGTATAAAGTTTGTTTCCTTCGCCCCCTCCCCCTCCCACACCCACCTCTCTCTCTCGCGCTCTCTCTCTCTCTCCTCCCATAGAGGCCAGAGTCTTGTGTAGGCCCGGACCAGGTGGTGGATTCCCTTCCCTGAAGGACATCAGTGAACCAGTTGGGTTTTTATGACAATCCGGCAGCTTTCATGGTCACTTTTTTCTAGTGCCGGCCCCACAATTGACCACATTCATTGTGCTCAATTTCACAACCTGCCTTTGTTTTCTTGTGGGTTGTCTCTCACGCTCCCTGTTTTATATTAATTTTACAGGGCACTGGAAGGGGAGGATTTGCAGAGAGGAAACTCAAACCAAACATCACTTCAAGATCTGACAGTCACTCGACTCATCGGATCTGAATATCATCGGCCTCTGAACATGGAAGCAAAAAGCACCGTTCACAGCGGGGAGAAACCGTACACGTGTTCTGTGTGTGGACAAGGCTTCAGCCGACCCTCTGGCCTATCGAGACACAAGTGCATTCACACCGGGGAGAGGCTGTTCACCTTCCCTGAGTGTCGGAAGGGATTCACTCAGTCATCCCACCTCCTGACACACCAGCGCACTCACACTGGGGAGAGGCCATTCACCTGCTCTGAGTGTGGGAAGGGATTCACTCGGTCATCCAACCTGCTGATACACCAGCATGTTCACACTGGGGAGAGGCCATTCACCTGCTCTGAGTGTGGGAAGGGATTCACTCGGTCATCCAACCTGCTGATACACCAGCATGTTCACACTGGGGAGTGGCCGTTCACCTGCTCTGAGTGTGGGAAGGGATTCACTCAGTCATCCAACCTGCTGATACACCAGCGTGTTCACAGTGGGGAGAGGCTGTTCACCTGCTCTGAATGTGGGAAGGGATTCACTGAGTTATCCCACCTGCTGAGACACCAGTGAGTTCACACTGATGAGAGACCTTTTAACTGCTCGGACTGTGGGAAGTGCTTTAAAAGTTCCAGGGAACTGATGCGCCATCAACGTGTTCACACTGACGAGAGACCGTTCAGGTGCTCGCACTGCGGGACTAGGCACGGAACAGAAGGCTCCTTTAGGAATGTACCCCAGTGCTCACTATACACCAGCACACTCACACTGGGGAGAGGCCGTTCACCTGCCCTGAGTGTGGGAAGGGATTCACTCAGTCATCCCACCTCCTGACACACCAGCACACTCACACCGGGGAGAGGCCATTCAACTGCTCTGAGTGGGAAGGGATTCACTAATTTATCCCAGCTGCTGACACACCAGCGAGTTCACACTGGGGAGAGGCCGTTCACCTGCTCCGTGTGTAGGAAGGGATTCACTCGCGCATCCCACCTCCTGACACACCAGCGAGTTCACAAGTGACTGCGGGGGTTGGATTCCGTTGTTGCTGCTGTTAATCACATCCAGGACTGAACCATGTTCATTCTGACAGGTGGGGATTGTTTCTGCTGATGTTAATAACTCCGGGATCTGGGCTGGAGTTTAATATTCTGGATATATGTCCAATAAATCAACTTTGTTTTAAACACATTGTTGTCGATTGTTGTCTTTCCCACCTGAGTGTTTAGCATCACCTGGCTGGAGCTCAGAAAGGACAATCTGGGGGAGGATCATACGACGGGAACAGAACTCTAGCCTGGACACAGTCCTTCAGGGCCACACTGAGTGGGGCAAACGGCACTTTGGTCTTTCTTGTCTCTCTTCACTGACAGAAAAGTTGCCGTGCAGGTTAATCTCGAGGTGTGTGAGAAACGTGTCCCAGCCGCTCTCTGCCATGGTTCAGAGCTCCTAGGCACGGAACAGAAGGCTCCTTTAGGAATGTACCCCAGTGCTTTTTTTTAATGGCCTTATTAACGTGTGTCGCTACTTTTAGTGATTTGTGTATCTGTGTCCCTGGATCTCTCTGCTCCTCCAGCCCATTTAGACTCTTGGGGGGAAATTCGGTGGTGCCCCCTTTGGGTCGCTAACGTGACCGGGGCTAATTTTAGCACCCCAAAAAAGTTAGCGCCCCTGTGCATTAAATTCAGTGGTAGCGCCCCAAGCAGGAGGCAGGGTGCTACTGGAAGCACTCCCCTCCGTCTTGAGGTGCTACCAGTCAATTTCACGGCTCTTCGTGTAACAGCGCCACGCCCGTCGGCACATAGCACCGTGTCATAGCAGACCTCCCTCCCTGATTAAAGGGGAGGGGCCTAGCACTGCACACACCGGGGCCCTGCTGGACCACCGGGGAGCGGGGTGCCTGATCAAGAGGAGCGCCGGGCTGAGCAATCGCGGCCGACACCCCGAAGAAGAAAGGGAAAGGGGGCAGGTGCTGGCAGTCGGCCAAAATAAAAAGTTGCCGCCCGACACCTGCCCTTTAAGTGGCGTCGCCGTGGCTGCAGAAATGACCCCTGACCCTGTCGGTCATATCGTCTGGCGATAGGTCAGGGGTTGCAACCCAAGGTTGCAGCCGGGGTGCTGCGCGTCGTGATGACATCATTGCCGGCGGTGCAGTGCCGCGGGGAGCTACCGACTACCTTTGCCGCTAACCTCCCGCTGAATATCGCGGGAGGCACAAAGCAACCCTATTTCACCCCTTGTCCAAGTAGTGAGTGGCGTCCTCATTCTTCCCACCAAAACACACCCCCTCACACTGATCTACAGTGAAATTCATTAACCCACCGCCTCACACTGATCTATAGTGAATTCATTAACACACCGCCTCACACTGATCTATAGTGAAATTCATTAACACACCACCTCACACTGATCAGGTGAAATTCATTAACACACCACCTCACACTGATCTATAGTGACATTCATTAACACACCACCTCACACTGATCTACAGTGGAATTCATTAACACACCACCTCACACTGATCTACAGTGAAATTCATTTGCCAATTACATGCCCATTCTGAAATTTATTAATGTCTTCTTGCATTTTGTCTTCCTCAGTATTAACTCTACCTCCCAATTTGGTGTTATCGACAAACTTTGAAATTGTTCTTCTGATTCACGAGTCCAAATCGTTTATGTAAGTGGTGAACAATAGTGATCCCAGCGCCGATCCCTGTGGAACACCACTTCCCACCTTTTGCCAGTCTGAGTAGCTACTCTTAACCCCTACTCTCTGTTTTCTGTTTTGTGACCAGCTTGCTATCCATAACAGTATGTAAGATTGACAAGATGACCAATGTCAGGCCGTGTGGAGGGAAGGGCCAGGCAGCAGAATGGATGGAAAGCTGGCTACAAAACAGAAATCAGAGGGTTGGAGTTAAGGGAAGTTTGTAGCGATCTTTCCATCCATTCTGTTGCCTGGCCCTTGACTCCACACGGCCTGACCGTGGTCTTCTTGTAGACCGTACATACTGCAGACACAGTGCACCAGTGGTGGAGGGGGTGGATATTGTGTCGTGTGGCAGGGGCGCTGATGAAGTGGATTTCTCTGTCCGTGAGTTTTGAGGCATTGCTAGTTGCGTTTTTCACCTCTTTCCACTTTTGAATAAAACCTTGCTACCAGTTTATTAAAGCCATTAACGGCCGCTCGGGTGGGACACACCAATAAATGAGGCCTTGTTTCCCTCAGAATGACAGGCCTGAAACCTGAGTTAGAAAACATTTAGTAATTAAACCAGACTGGGCGGGGCCTGAGGTGTGAGTTAGTAACGGAAAATTGGTGGCCAGCGTACTTCACACCAGGGCTGAGGACCCGGGGACTCGGGTTTCTGTGTCATTTATTGATTAATTTTGTTTATTGCCCAATCTCAATCAGACTGGCGGGTCATCTTGCTGTCTGACAGAGGTGTGGGTCCCCAATGGAGGGCTCTCTATGCAGGAGTCCTTCCCAGCACCATTGGGGATCTGGGGTGGAGACTGTTGCAGGGAGCTATCGTGTACAACAGTTTAAGCTCCTTTCCGGACTCCAAGGTCAGATGTGTTTTCTGCGGCCTAGAGGAGTCCACGGGCCGTGTATATATTCAGTGTGAGAGGTTGCAGCCCCTGTATAGTTCCCTGAAGGGGCTGCTCCTCAACTCTTGGTTACACTTTAGCCCCACACTCCTAATCTTTGCGTACCTGGTGCGGAGGGGCGTGGGTAAGTCGGAGGATCTTCTCCTGGACCTGCTCTTGGGCCTGGTGAAAACAGCAATTTGTAGGCCCAGGATGGGCGGGGCCCATGGGGGGGGTCACTCTGGCTGCCTGCCTCTCTCCCGTGGTCTTGTCCCTGCCTGGGTGGCCCTGGAGAGGGAACAGGCGGTGTCCACCAGTTCACTTGATACCTTCCTCGACTGGTGGACACAGAAGGTATCAAGATGCGATAATCGATCCTCACAATCACATTGTGACTTAATTATTAATTGTGTGTGTGTCACAAATACATTTCTTCTATTTTGCTACAAAATCTCTGCTAGACATGTTAAACTACTAGTTATTTAATCAGGGCTGCAGCTGCTGAAATGTTGACTGTACTGGGGTTTGTGGCCAGAGCTGGCAGACATGTTGTTCTGAAGTCTGATCTCTGACACCTGAAGAGTCTGTTTATGTCGTGTTGTAATGACCTTTTTCTGTTGCCTGGTGTCAGAAATAGAAATCAAAGGGAGATGATGCCCCACTCTGTTAATCAACTCTTTGACACATTTCCATGCATTTCCTTTCTTAATTTATAAAGATCACAACTCCATTAGTGAACAATGGATTGCCAGTCTGCCACTTTTTAGTGATGCTTGAAAGGATCCGCTGTGAAGCTACACCTGCCCATCTGTCTGTGTGTCACTGTGTTTGGGTTGTGTTAGACAACAGTCCTAATATCTCACCTACATCCATTACAATTTTTGAATGTTAGATTGTACTTGGAAGAAGTTGAGTTTGAATCTGACAATTCTGAAATTGGGAGCTTTTAATGATTTCTGTTTTTCACATAACTATATAATGATGTGATCATTCAAGGCAAATTAAAAGATGCTGCTATTTACTGAACACAACTGAATAATTCTGCAAGGATGCTATTACAGTCTTCCTCAGTATTAACTACACCCTCCAATTTAGTGTCATCAGCAAATTTTGAAATTGTGCTTCTGATTCCCAAGTCCAAATCATTCATGTAAATGGTGAACAACAGTGGTCCCAGCACCAATCCCCATGGAACACCACTTCCCACCTTCTGCCCGTCTGTAATTCTGAGGGAAACTTATGAGGCCTCGTTGTTTGCGTGTCCCACTCGTGAGGCTGTAAAAGGGTTTAATAATTCGGCAACAATTCTTATAAAGGTGGAAGGAGGTGAAAAACGCCAACAGCGTTGCCTAAAACACAAAGACAGAGAAGTTCACTTCATCAGCGCCTTGGCACAGAACTCAATATCCACCCCCTCCACCATTGATGTACTGTGTCCACAGTAAGTACGATCTACAGGCTGACCAAGGTCAGGCCGTGTGGAGTCAAGGTCCAGGTAGCAGAATGGGTAGAAAGATGGCTCCAAAACAGAAATCAGAGGGTGGAAGTTAAGGGGAGTTTCTCGGACTAGCAGAAAGTGAGAAATGGTGTCCCATACGGATCCGTGCTGGGACCACTGGTGTTCACTATCATTTGGAGTCAGAAACTAGAGGCATGTTGTTGGAATTTACAGATTACACCAAGTGTCTTCACCCGATCACCCACGAGGGTGGGCTCTGTTATTTAGCCAATAAAATTGATATACCTATCAATTCATCCAATGAAAAGCGACGAGTTAAGATAGTAACTATAGGTTTTTATTGGCTAAATAACAGAGCCCACCCTCGTGGGTGATCGGGTCCAACAAGGAGGAATACCAGCCAGTCGACCACCTTTATACCTGGGCAAGCAGGCGGAGCCATGGGCGGAGTCAGCTGTGGTCAGCCCAGGTATAACAGCGTGACAAGAGGTGACCTTGTGTAGTGATACAACAGTGTAAACAGTGATAACCATAGTGTAATGATATAAACAGTGATAACCATAGTGTAACGATAGTGAATGATAAAAGTGGTTTACCACACTGTGCAAATGATCCATTGTGCTAAGTGCGATAGAATTTTGAACAGACCTAGCAGCTCAAAACTGGGTACCCATAAGGCGCTGTGGGCCATCAGCAGCATTCATCCATCCATAGTGGAGGGCCCCATAGGCATGAGCATTAATCCTCCTCTGGGGAGGGCCCATCGGCCCAAGCATTCTATTCAAGAAAGGAGGGAGAGCAAAAACAGGGAACTACAGTCCAGTTAGCCTGACATCAGTCGTGGGGAAAATGCTGGAATCCATTACTGAGGAAGTGGTAACAGGGCACTTCGGCAGAGTGAACATGGTTTTATGAAAGGGAAATCGTGTTTAACAAATGTATTAGGTTTTTTAAGGATGTAACTGGCAGGGTAGATAAAGGCGAACCAGTGGATGTAGTATATTTGGATTTGCAAAAGGCATTTGATAATGTGCCACATAAAAGGTTGCTAAGCAAGATAAAGGCTCGTGGTATTGAGGGTAATGTATTAGCATGGAGAGAGGATTGGTTGACTGACAGAAAACAGAGAGTAGGAATAAACAGGTCAATTTCTGATTGGCAGGCTGTAACTCGTGGGGTGCCGCAAGGATGCTTGGGCCTCAGCTATTTACAATCTATATCAATGATTAGATGAAGGGACCAAGTGCAATGTATTCAGGTTTGCTGACAATACAAAGCTAGGTGGGAAAGTAAGCTGAGAGGAGGACACAAGCAGCCTGCAAAGGGATGTAGACAGGTTAGGTGAGGGGGCAATAAGACGGCAGATGGAGTATAATGTGGAAAATTGTGAGGTTATTCACTTTGATAGGAAAAATAGGAAAACAGAATTTTTTTAAATATTGAGGAACTATTAAATGTTGGTGTTCAGAGAGATTTCGGTGTCCTCGTACAGGAAACACAGAATGTTAGCATGCAGGTACAGCAGACAATTAGGAAGGCAAATGGCATGTTGGCTTTTACTGCAAGGGGGATGGAGTACAAGAGTAAGGACGTCTTACTACAACTGTACAGGGCCTTGGTGAGACCACACCTGGAGAACTGTGCACAGTTTTGGTCTTATCTGAGGAAGGACATACTTGCCTTAGAGGCGGTGCAACAAAGGTTCACTAGATTGATCCCTGGGATGAGAGATTGAGTAGATTGTGCCGATACTCTCTGGCATTTAGAAGAATGAGAGGTGATCTCATTGAAACATGTAAGATTCTGAGGGGGATTGACAGGGTAGATGCTGTGAGGTTGTTTCCCCAGACTGGAGTGTCTAGAACTAGAGGGCATAGTCTCAGGATAAGGCGTCGGCCATTTAAAGATGAGGAGAAATTTCTTCACTCAGGGTTCTGAATCTTTGGAATTCTCTACCCCAAATGGCTGTGGATGCTGAGTCGTTGATTATATTCAAGGCTAAAATAGATAGATTTTTGGACTCTAGGGGAATCAAGGAATATAGGGATTGGGTGGGAAAGTGGAGTTGAGCTCGAAAATCATCCATGATCTTATTGAATGGCAGAGCAGGCTCGAAGAGCCGTGTGACATACTCCTGCTCCCAATTCTTATGTTCTTATGTATGTTCTTAAAGCACCCCATGGGCAAGGGCCACATAGCTCTGAGCATTAATCCACCCCGGGTCCCGAGGGCCCGAGTATTAATCCACCCCTGCTGTACATACATAGAGTTGACAGCCTAGAAACAGGCCATTTGGCCCAACTGGTCTGTGCCAGTGTTTATACTCTACACGAGCCTCCGCCCACTCTAATGACCTCTTCCTACGCTGCCCTCATATTCCTTTATTCCCTTCTCTCATAGATACATCAACCCTGCTCTTAAATGTACCATTGCTATCTGCTTCAGTCACTCAGTGTGGCGGCGAGTTCCACATTCTCACCACACTGTGTGTGAAGAACTTCCTCCGAACTTCTTTATTTGATCTGTTAGTGACGATCTTATATTTCTGCCTCCTTGTCTGACTCACCCATAAGTGGAAACAGTTTCTCCACATCTACCCTATAAACCCCTTCATATCAATCAGGACTCCTCTTAGTCTTCTCTTCCAGAGAAAAGAGCCCAAACCTGCTCAATCGTGCCTGAGAGTCGCATCCTCTCAATCCTGGTAACGTTCTTGTCAATCTTTTCAGCATTTTCTCCAGTGCTTCAATATCCTTTTGTAGAGTGGAGACCAGAACCGCTCCCAGTGCTCCAACTGTGGTCTCACCAAGGTTCAATATAAATTCAACATTACCTCCCGGCTTTTGTATTCTATTCTAAAATGGGCCCCAGTCCTTTCTTTGCACTCTATGGCCTGTTCAACTTGTGTTGCTACTTTTATGTGTCTGTAATCACAGATCTCTTTGCACTTTTATTCCATTTAATTCATTCCCTTCTAACAACAACAACAACTTGTATTTATATAGCGCATTTAATGTAGTAAAACGTCCCAAGGCGCTGCACAGGAGTATTTTAAGACAAAAAAATTGACACTGAGCCACATAAGAATAAATTAGGGCAGGTGACCAAAAGCTTGGTCAAAGAGGTAGGCTTTAACGAGCGTCTTAAAGGAGGAAAGATAGATAGCGAGGCAGAGAGGTTTAGGCAGGGAATTCCAGAGCTTAGGGCCGAGGCTCTGGAATTTCCAAAGGTTGAGCGATTGTAATCAGGGTTGCTCAAGAGGGCAGAATTAGAGGAGCGCAGATATCTCGGGGGTGGGGGGACTGAAGGAGATTACAGAGATAGGAAGGAGCGAGGCCATGGGGGGATTTGAACACAAGGATGAGAATTTTGAAATCGAGGCGCTGCTTAACCGGGAGCCGATGTAGGTCAGCGAGCACAGGGAATAAGTGGCCTCCTTATTCCTCCTACCAAAATGAACCAGCTCACATTTTGCAATATTGAATTTCACTCCCCATTTATCTGCCAAGTCTGCAAGCCTGTTTATGTTTTCCTGTATTTTGGTGCAGTCCCCAACATTATTAGTTACACCAACCAATTTGGTGCCACCTGCAAACTCTGATACCATGCTCCAAGTTCTGAGTCCAAATCATGGTAAACATTCACTATAAGCCCACTGACTCCCACAGCTACCTGGACTACACTTCCTCCCACCCCGCCTCCTGTAAGGACTCTATTCCATTCTCCCAGTTTCTCCATCTCTGCTGCATCTGCTCTGATGATGTCACCTTCCATACCAGTGCTTCCGACATGTCTTCCTTTTTCCTCAACCGAGGATTTCCCTCTACTGTGGTTGACACGGCCCTTGACTGTGTCCATTTCATTTCCTGCACTTCTGCTCTCACCCCATCCCCTCCCTCCTGGAACCATGCTAGGGTTCCCCTTGTCCTCACCTTTCACCCCACGAGCCTCCACATTCAACGGAATATCCTCTGCCATTTCCGCCACCTCCAGCATGATCCCACCACCAAACACATCTTCCCCTCACCTCCCCTTTCAGCATTCTGAAGGGACTGCTCCCTCCGCAACACTCTGGTCCACTCCTCTATCACCCCCAACACCCCTTCGCCTGGCACCTTCACGTTCAAGCGCAGGAGTTGCAACACCTACCCTTTTACCTCCTCCCTTCCAACTGTCCAGGGCCCCAAACACTCCTTCCTGGTGAAACAGCGATTTACTTGTACTTCTTGCAATTTAGTATACTGTATTCGCTGCTCATGATGTGGTCTCCTCAACATTGGGGAGACCAAACGCAGATTGGGTGACCGCTTTGCGGAACACCTCCATTCAGTCTGTAAGGGTAACCCCGAGCTTTCGGTCACCTGTCAGTTTAATTCACCGCTCCACTCCCACTCTGACCTCACTGTCCTCGGCCTCTTACTTTGTTCCAATGAAGCGCAACGTAAGCTCGAGGAACAGCACCTCATCTTTCGATTAGGCAATTTACAGTCTTCCGGACTCAACATCGTGTTCAACAATTTCAGATCATAACCTCGGCCCCTATCTTTTTTTTCATTTTCCCCCCTCTCTCACAAGGCAGCTGTTGATCTTCCTGCCATTGCCATTTACACTTCATCTAGAGTCATCTTTTGTTGCTTAACTTGTCCCATTACCATCTCCTTTTGCTTTGCACCATCATCCCTTTTGTCTCTTAATCTCTCCTGCCTTCCATCCTATCACAGACCTTCCCTTTTGTTCTTTCCTCCCCTCCCCCCTTTCCCTGCCCCTACACTTGCTTAAAAACCTGTTGCATCTCCAGCTTTTTCCAATTCTGATGAAGGGTCACCGACCTGAAACGTTAACTGTTTCTCTCTCCACAGATGCTGCCTGACCTGCTGAGTATTTCCAGTATTTTGTTTTTATTTCAGATTTCCAGCATCCGCAGTATTTTGCTTCTGTGTCATGGTAAACAACACTAGTCCCAGCAGCACAGATCGCTGCGGGACACCACTTCTCACTTTCTGCCACACCGAGAAATGTTCTTAAACTTCAACCTCTGATTTCTGTTTTGTAGCCATCTTTCCATCCATTCTGCTACCCGGCCCGTGACTCCATCTTGCTCATCTTGTAAACCGTATGTACTGCAGACATATGGCACCAGTGGTGGAGGAGTTGGATATTGAGACACGTGGTAGGGGCGCTGACGATGTGGATTTTTCTGTCCCGTGTGTTTAGAGGCATTGTCAGTGGTATTTTTAAATCCTTTCCATCTTTTATAAACTCTTGTTGCCAGCTTATTTAACCCATTAACAGTCTCTCAGATAGGGCACACAAAGAATGAAGCCTCTAGAGTTTCCCTTTGAACAACAGGCCTGAATTCGATTTGAAAACAGTTAGAAAACATTTAGTGACTAAACCAGGCTGCGAGAAACGGGCCAGAGAAAGATGTTGGTGATGGAAAAGTGGCGCCCAGTCAGGTTTCTGTATAATTTCTTGATTGACTTAGTTTATTGCCTCTTCGCCCACAAGCTCGATGGGATGACAAAAATATTATTTCTGTCACCAATGGGGATTTTCAATGGCGGGGCGTTTACCCAGAATCCACCGCATGGCAGAATGTGCCCTATCAATGACTACAGGAGCCCAGTGTGCAGGCGCAGGACAGGGCTTGCTCTGAGCATGCCCTTCTGGCAGGCGGTAGGAGATTGTGGGCTCGGGGAGGAATTGGACCCGCTGGTGGGCTGGGAAGCCTCATAAACACCCAGGGTAGGCCTCAGGCCCCGAATAAGAGCCCACAGGCCTCGTGTTTGCCCCGCGGTGACAGGCCCGGCCACCTGGGTCAAGGGGTCACTGGCCGCCATCTTGGACAGGGCGGGATCACAGCGCATGCGCGGCTAACTTGTGCCGGAACAATGAGTGGGCAGAGCTTCAAGGTCCCAGTGACCAGGAGAGACAATCATTGACACACACACCCGAGTGAGAGTGTTCCAGTGCACTGAGTGTGGAAAGAGCTTTAACCAGTTACACAGCCTGAAAAGACATCACCCCATTCACAGTGGGGAGAAACTGTACACGTGTTCTGTGTGCGGACAAGGCTTCAACTGATCGTCCAACCTGGAGAGGCACAAGGACACCCACACCATGGAGGAACGTGAGGACTGTAAATGTGGGGATTGTGGAAAGGGATTCAATTACCTGTCTGAGCTGGAAACTCATCAATGCAGTCACACTGGGGAGAGGCTGTTCACCTGCTCCATGTGTGGAAAGGGATTCACTCAGTCATCTCACCTGCTGAGACACCAGCGAGTTCACTCTGATGAGAGACCTTTTAAATGCCCGGACTGTGGGAAGTGCTTTAAAAGTTCTGGGGAATTGACATGCCATCAACGTGTTCACACTGGGGAGAGGCCGTTCACCTGCGCCATGTGTGGGAAGAGATTCACTCATTCTTCCACCCTGCAGAAACACAAACTTGTTCACACTGATAAAAGACTGTTTAAATGTTCGAAGTGTGAGCTGAGCTTTAAAAGCGGAGGTGGTCTGCTGAGACACCAACACAATCACACTGGGGAGAGGCCATTCACCTGCTTCGAGTGTGGGAAGGGATTCACTCAGTCATCCAACTTGCTGACACACCAGCGAGTTCACTCTGATGAGAGACCTTTTAAATGCTCGGACTGTGGGAAGTGCTTTAAAAGTTCTGGGGAATTGACATGCCATCAACGTGTTCACACTGACGAGAGACCATTCAGGTGCTCTCGCTGCGGGACTGGGTTCAAGCAATCATCTGACCTCACTGTACACCAGCGCACCCACACTGGGGAGAGACCGTTCACCTACTCCGTGTGTGGGAAGGGATTCACTCGCTCATCCCACCTCACTTCACACCAGTATGTTCACACCAATAAGAGACCGTTTCAATGTTCTGTCTGTGAGAAGAGCTTTAAAAGCAGAAATGATCTGCTGAGGCACCAGCGAGTTCACAAGTCACAGCAGAGGTTGGATTCTGTTGTTTTTGCTGCTGTTAATCACATCCAGGACTGAACCGTATTCATTCTGACAGTTAGGGTTTGTTTCTGCTGATGTTAATAACCCCTGTAGCTGGGCTGGGGTTTAATATTCTGGATATTTGTCAAATAAATCAGCTTTGGTTTAAACACCTTGGTGTGGATTCCTCATCTCTCTTCACTGACAGCAAAGTCCCCATGGGCGTTAATCTCGAGGCGTGTAAGAAATGTGTCCCAGCCGCTCCCTTCCATGGTTCAGAGCTCCTAGGCATGGAACAGAAGACTCCTTTACAACTGTGTTTAGAGTCAGGAAGAACAACGGTGAATGCTGGAAACGTGCTGTCAAATCAGAGTTTGGTGTAAAACTGTGATCTATTCCTGACTGAAAGTGAAACGGCAGGTTTAAGTTTCCAGTCTAAGAATGACTGTGGTAACTATTCGATGAAGATTTAACATGTTTGTGTGACAGTCCTGAGTCTACCATTTTAAGGCAGGCATTAACTCATTTAAAAAAAAAACATTTAAAATAAATTGATTAAAGTCGGCATTAAAATAGCAGAGGGAGGAGTTCACAGGAGCCTGTTAACTGCTGGTACAATTATACAACAGACATTTGATCTCCAGATAAAGAAGGACCAGCAGCATGTTTCCAGGAATTCCCTGTTTTATAGATGTGTGTGTGTTAGACACCAGGATAACTAAAAATACACCTGGAACATCCACGGGGGTGCGATCCCAACAGTTACTCTGGGATCACTCGTGCTGTGGAACTCCAGCACTGACCCTGCTGAAGGTTGTAGGCTCAGGGAGTGGGGCCTCCAGGAGTGGACGGTAAGAAAGCTGGGTTTCAGTATCCTGACAAATATATGCTGAGGAACCAGAGGACTCCTTACTGAGGAACCGTCTGGGGTTTTACCTGTCAGCGTAGGTCTAGGGGTGAATGATGTCTGACTCCCTGAACAGTCTTACATTGAATCCAGTTTGATTCAAGATGAATTCAGTTTACAGGAGAATGGGGACAAATATCACCCAGAATTGAGGAAGACAAAAGCAGCCATTAGAGAAGCTCAGAGATCTTTGGAAAGGAAGAAGCTGCCCAATTGTGGTAATAATTGCAAAAGCTTTTCCAGCTACGTCAGGAGTCAGAAGACCATTAAAGATGGTTTAAGGCCACTGAAAGACAGTTCAGGGCAGAGTGAAACAGATTCCTAGGCTGTGACAGCTGTTAAATGACTATTTCATGTCAGTCTACACTCCTGTGGATGATGCTCAGATTCCAGCTGTGGGATGTGCTGGCGACAAAATAACATCATCAATATTAAAATAGAAAGGGTTTGTCATCTTGGATAAAATCTGAAATCTGAAATTAGATGGCGCTCCAGGTCCAGATGATATCCACCCATGGGTGTTTAAAGCGATGGGACGGTGCTCTGTGAGCCTCTTGCCCGTATCATCAACAGCTCCATAGAGTCAGGGATTGTTCCCTGAGATTGGAAGGCAGCTCACCTCACTCCCATTTTCCAAATCAGGGAGAGATCAGAGCCGGGGAACTACAGGCCCACCAGTGTGACCTCGATCACAGGGAAGATGCTTGAAGGGATCCTGAGAGATGCTGTTTATGATCACTGGGGAAAGAGAAGGGGCCGTTAGAGAGACTCAACACGGCTTCAGAAAACAAGGTCACGTCTACAAACTAGCTGGAGCTTTGTGAAGATATTGCTCGGTTGGTGATGAGGGGAATCCGGTTGACATTGTTGACCTCAGGGGTGTCAAACTCATTTACTATGGTGGGTCTGATCCGATATCCTGGACTTGGCATGGGCCACATTCAGCAAAAGTTATTAAAATAGGAATAAATGAAGATAAACTATATCGGTGATTATTTACAGTTAGATTTTATTCACAGCTGCTGCTGCTCCCGATCCCTGGCACCTCTCGGCTTGAACCATTGCATCAACATTTGGAGCAAGTGACTGGGCTGAGGCCTGTCCTGGATAGAAACATGAGGACCACTTGTCAGCACAGAACCTTGTTACCCAACCACTGACCCTGGAAGTGAATTCCACAGCCGCACAACTCTCCGTGTGAAGAAGGTTCTCCTGATCACTGTTCTAAATCTCCTACATTTAATCTTGTATCTATGGCTCCTTGTCTTGATCCCTCAATCATTGGAAGCAGCCTGCTTCTATCTACCCCATCCCATCTTTCATCATTTTAAACATTTCTATCATATCGCCCTGGAATATGTGTTGAATATGAGAAGGACGAGTCCTAACAGAAAGGACACAGAGTCAGACTGGGCCTGAGACTGAGCCACCAGCCATTCTGGTCAGGAATGCACTTGTCTTGTTTGACCTCCTGTAGTCCTGAACTGTTTGGATATTGGTGAGGGAGATGGCTTATCAGGGGAAGGCAGCAGCAGCCAACTTCCTGGCACCGTGGGTGGTTCTGCTGCACAGGATGGGAGGAAAAAGTGTGGGAGAGCGACAGTAATAGGGGATTCTATTGTAAGGGGACTTGATAGGCGTTTCTGCGGCCGCAAACGAGACTCCAGGATGGTGTGTTGCCTCCCTGGTGCAAGGGTCAAGGATGTCTCAGAGTAGCTGCAGAACATTTTGGAAGGGGAGGGTGAACAGCCAGTTGTCGTGGTGCATAAAGGTACCAACGATATAGGTAAAAAGCAGGATGAGGTCCTAAAAGCTGAATATAGGGAGTTAGGAGGTAAATTAAAAAATAGGACCTCAAAGGTAGTAATCTCAGGATTGCTACCAGTGCCACGTGCTAGTCAGAGTAGAAATAGAAGGATATTTCAGATGAACACGTGGCTAGAGGAATGGTGCAAGGGGGAGGGATTCAAATTCCTGGGACATTGGAACCGGTTCTGGGGGAGGTGGGACCAGTACAAACCGGATGGTTTGCACCTGGGCAGGACCGGGACTGATGTCCTAGGGGGAGTGTTTGCTAGTGCTCTGGGGGAGGGTTTAAACTAAAATGGCAGGAGGTTGGGAACCTGAGCAGGGAGACAGCGGAAAGGGAATGAAGGATAGAAGCAAAAGACAGGAAGGAGAAAAACAAAGGTGGCAGTCAGAGAAATCAAGGGTTTAAATCAAACATGGCCACAGTAAATAATAATTCTAAAAGGTCTAAGAGAGTTACAAAAACAAGCCTGAAGGCCTTGTTTCTTAATGCGAGGAGCATTCATAATAAAGTGGATGAATTAGCTGCACAAATAGAGGTAAATGGCTATCATATGATTGGGATTACGGAAACATGGCTCCAGGGTGACCAAGACTGGGAACTCAACATCCAGAAGTATTCAATATTCAGGAAAGATAGGCAAAAAGGAAAAGGAGGTGGGGTAGCATTACTGGTTAAAGAGGGGATTAACACAATTGAAAGGAAGGATATTAGCTCTGATGATGTGGATTCTGTATGGGTAGAACTGAGAAATACCAAGGGGCAGAAAACGTTAGTGGGAGTGGTATACAGACCTCCAAACAGTAATGCGGAGGTTGGGGATGGCATTAAATGGGAAATTAGAGACACGTGCAATAAGGGCACAGCAGTTATCATGGGTGACTTTAATCTACATATAGATTGGGCTAACCAAATTAGTAACAATACTGTGGAGGAGGAATTCCTGCAGTGTATACGGGATGGTTTCCTGGACCAATATGTCGAGGAACCAACTAGAGATCAGGCCATCTTAGACTGGGTATTATGTAATGAGAAAGGATTAATTAGCAATCTTGTTGTGCAAGGCCCCTTGCATCAGAGCGCTCATAATATGATAGAATTCTTCATTAAGATGGAGAGTGAAGTAGTTGACTCAGAGTCTAGGGTCCTGAATTTAAATAAAGGAAACTACGATGGTATGAGGCACGAGTTGGGTAGGATTGATTGGGGAATGTTGCTCAAAGGGTTGACAGTGGATAGGCAATGACAAATATTCAAAGATCGCATGGATGAACTACAGAATTTGTTCATCCCAGTTTGGCATAAAAATAAAACAAAAAAGGCGACTCAACCGTGGCTAACAAGGGAAATTAGGGATAGCATAAGATCCAAGGAGAGGACATATAAATTGGCCAGAAAAAGCAGTAAACCTGAGGATTGGGAGCAGTTTAGGATTCAGCAAAGGAAGGGGAAAATAGAGTATGAGAGTAAGCTTGCAGGCAACATAAAAACTGACTGTAAAAGCTTTTATAGATATGTGAAGAGAAAAAGATTGGTGAAGTCAAGCATTGGTCCATTGCGGTCAGAATCAGGGAAATTTATAATGGGGAATAAAGAAATGGCAGACCAATTAAATATATACTTTGGTTCTGTCTTCACAAAGGAGGACACAAATAACCTCCCAGAGATGTCGGGGAACATAGGGTCTAATGAGACAGAGGAACTGAATGAAATCAGTATTTGTAGGGAAATGTTGTTAGGGAAATTGACGAGATTGAAGGCCGATAAATCCCAGGACATAATAATCTACATCCTAGGGTACTTAAGGAAGTGGCCCTAGAAATAGTAAACATACATAGAAACATAGAAGATAGGAGCAGGAGTAGGCCATTTGGCCCCTCGAGCCTGCTCCACCATTCAATGCGATCATGGCTGATCATCCAAATTCACTACCCGGTCCCTGCTTTCTCCCCATATCCCTTGATCCCTTTAGCCTTAAGAAATATATCCAACTCCTTCTTGAATATATTTAATGAATTGGCCTCTACTGCCTTCTGTGGTAGAGAATTCCACAGGTTCACCAATCTCTCGGTGAAGAAATTCTCCTAATTTCTGTCCTAAATGGTCTACCTCTTATCATTAGACTGTGACCCCTCATTCTGGACGTATGTATTGCTGGTCATCTTCCAAAATTCTGTAGACCCTGGAACAGTTCCCATGGATTGGAGGGTAGCTAATGTTACCCCACTATTCAAAAAAGGTGGTAGAGAGAAAACGGGGAATTATAGACCGGTAAGCCTGACATCGGTAGTGGGGAAAATGCTAGAGTCCATTAGAAAAGATGTAATAGCAGTGCACTTGGAAAACAGTGACAGAATCGGACAAAGTCAACATGGATTTACAAAAGGTAAATCGTGCTTGACTAATCAACTGGAACTTTGAGGATGTAACTGGTAGAATAGATAAGGGAGAACCAGTGGATGTGTTAATCAGAAGGCTTTCGATAAGGTCCCGCATAAGAGATTAGCGTGTAAAGTTAAGGCACCTGGGATTGGGGGCAATGTACTGACTTGGATAGAGAACTGGTTGGCAGACAGGAAGCAAAGAGTTGGAAAAAACGGCTCTTTTTCCGAGTGGCAGGCAGTGACTAGTGGGGTACTGCAAGGATCGGTCATAGGACCCCAGCTATTCACAATATATATAAGTAATCTAGACGAGGGAACTAGATGTATTAACTCCAAGTTTGCAGACAACACAAAGCTGGATGGGCGTGTGTGCTGTGAGGAGGATGCTGAGAAACTCCAGTATGATTTGGACAGGTTGGGTGATTGAGCAGAAGCATGGCAGATGCAATATAACGTGGATTAATGCGAGGTTATCCACTTTGGTGGCAAAAACAGGAAGGCAGATTATTATCTGAATGGCAATAGATTGGGAGAAGGGGAAGTGCAACGAGACCTGGGTGTCCTTGTGCACCAGTCACTGAAGGTAAGCATGCAGGTGCAGCAGGTGGTAAAGAAGGCAAATGGTATGTTGGCCTTCGTACCGAGAGGGTTCGAGTACAGGAACAAGGATGTCTTGCTGCAGTTGTACAGGGCCTTGGCGAGACCACATCTTGAGTATTGTGTGAAGTTTTGGTCGCCTTATCCGAGGAAGGATGTTCTTGCCATGGAAGGAGTGCAGCGAAGATTCACCAGGCTGATACCTGGGATGGCAGGAATGATGTATGAGGAGAGATTGGGTCGATTGGGCTTGTACTCACTGGAGTTTAGAAGAATGAGAGGGGATCTCATTGAAACTTATAAAATTCTAACAGGACTAGACAGACTAGATGCTGGAAGGATGTTCCCGATGGTCGGGGAGTCCAGAGTCAGGGGTCACAGTCTAAGGGTAAGGGGTGTGGAGATGCCGGAGTTGGACTGGGCTGGACAAATGTAAAAAGTCACACAACACCAGGTTATAGTCCAACAGCTTTATTTGAAATCACAAGCTTTCGGAGCGCTGCTCCTTCGTCAGGTGAAGTGGGGAAATGCATAAAGACACAATTTATATAGTCAGAGAATAATGTCAGATGTTTACAGGTAATCTTGCCAACTGCCATTTATCACACCTCGGCAGAGAGATAATCACAGCAATCAAAGGTGTGAATGGTGTCCAAACAGGCCAGTCAGGAAAACATTACATCAAAGAACAATGAGGTGTGGTCACAAGGGGTCAAATATTGCAGATGCTGGGGTCTGTATGAAAAACAAAAAAACAGACAAAATACATTTTTTTTGCTGGAAATCACAGCAGGTCCGGCCGCATCTGTGTAGAGAGAACAAGCCAATGTCGACTCATGTCTGGATGACCCTGCATCAGGTGGGGTTACATGTAGCGTGACATGAACCCAAGATCTCGGTTGAGGCCGTCCTCATGGGTGCGGAACTTGGCTATCAGTTTCTGCTCAACGATTTTGCGTTGTCGTGTGTCTCGAAGGCCGCCTTGGAGAATGCTTACCCGAAGATCGGAGGCTGAATGTCCTTGACTGCTGAAGTGTTCCCCGACTGGGAGGGAACACTCCTGCCTGGTGATTGTTGCGCAGTGTCCGTTCATCCGTTGTCGCAGTGTCTGCATGGTCTCGCCGATGTACCATGCTCCGGGGCATCCTTTCCTGCAACGTATGAGGTAGACAACGTTGGCCGAGTCACATGAGTATGTACCATGTACCTGGTGGGTGGTGTCCTCATGTGTGATGATGACATCTGTGTTGATGATCTGGCATGTCTTGCAGAGGTTGCTGTGGCAGGGTTGTGTGGTGTCGTGATCACTGTTCTCCTGAAAGCTGGGTAATTTGCTGCGAACGATGGTCTGTTTGAGGTTAGGCGGCTGTTTGAAAGTGATTAGTGGAGGCATGGGGATTGCCTTAGCGAGGTGTTCATCGTCATCGATGACATGTTGAAGGCTGCGAAGAACATGGCATAGATTCTCTGCTCCGGGGAAGTACTGGACGACGAAGGGTACCCTGTTGGTTGTGTCCCGTGTTTGTCTTCTGAGGAGGTCGGTGCGATTTTTCGCTGTGGCCCGTCGGAACTGTTGATCGACGAGTCGAGCGTCATATCCCATTCTTACAAGGGCATCTTTCAGTGTCTGTAGGTGTCCATCGCATTCCTCCTCATCTGAGCAGATCCTGTGTATTCGCAGGGCTTGTCCATAGGGGATGGCTTCTTTAACGTGATTAGGGTGGAAGCTGGAGAAGTGAAGCCTCGTGAGGTTGTCCGTGGGCTTGCGGTAGATGAAGTGCTGAGGTGTCAGTCTTTGATAGGGATTCGTGTGTCCAAGAATGAAACCGATTCTGAGGAGTAGTCCATGGTGAGTTTGATGGTGGGATGGAACTCGTTGATGTTATCCCGTAGTGTTCCTGCTTAGGCCAACATCCCCAGCAGCGAAGCTTTGACCACGCTCGATCAGCTCCGATGGACGGGTCACATTGTCCGCCTGCCCGAAACGAGACTCCCAAAACAAGCACTCTACTCGGAGCTCCGGCACAGCAAGAGAGCCCCAGGTGGGCAGTGGAAACGCTTCAAGGACACCCTCAAAACCTCCTTGAAAAAGTGTAACATCCCCACCGACACCTGTGAATCCCTGGTCCAAGACCGCACAAAGCGGAGGAGAAGCATCCGGGAATGTGCCGAACACCTCGTGTCTCTTCACCGGGAGCAAGCGGAAGCCAAGCACAGGCAGCGCAAGGAGCACACATCAACCCAAGCACCCCACCCACCCGCCCCTTCAACCACCGTCTGCCCCATTCAGCCCCTTGAGCCTGCTCCGCCATTCAATGAGATCATGGCTGATCATACAAATTCAGTACCCTGTTCCTGCCTTCTCTCCATATCCCTTGATCCCTTTAGCCTTAAGAAATATATCCAACTCCTTCTTGAATACATTTAATGAATTGGCCTCTACTGCCTTGTTTGGTAGAGAATTCCACAGGTTCACCACTCTCTGGGTGAAGAAATTCCTCCTCATCTCTGTCCTAAATGGCTTACCCCTTACTGCCAATGGATTTGCAGGATCTTGCGGAGGCAGCATTGGTGGTACCTCTCCAGTGCTTTGATGTGCATGCTGTACATGGTCCATGTCTATGAGTCATACAGCAGGGTGGGTATCACTGCTGCTCTGTAGACCATGAGCTTAGTGCCGGGTTTGAGGTCCTGGTCTTCAAACACTCTCTTCCTCAGGCGACCGAAGGCTGCACTGGCACACTGAAGGTGGTGTTGGACTTTGTCATCGATGACAGACACCCACTCACATACAGACAGACTCACACAGACTCTACAATTTGCAGACACACAGACACTCACTCACATACAGACACACTCAGACAGACTCTGCAATTTGCAGACACTCACATTCACACATCCATTTTGAAAGGGGTGCAGCCTGGGAGCGGTTGAGTCATGTGACCCTGTGGCAAGGCCTCTGACCTCACAATGGGACATGACGTGATCAGTTCGAGCTGGAAACCCTTAAATTATATTAAAATCAAATCAACGGCCGGAAATGGTCACACAATGGGGCAGTGACGTCATCACTTGTAATGGTCACACAATGGGAGCAGTGACATCATTAATTGTAATGGTCACACAGACACACTCAGTCCGGGTCTTGTTTCCTGCAGCACCCTCAGGAGTCTCTCTCCAGATGAACTGAACTGATTCCTCCACGGCCTGAAACTGATTAAAGATTAAACAGGAAATAAACAGATTGAACATCAGTGTGAACAACCGCGAGACAGGGGTTAATATTTCAATAATACAGTAATTACAGACAAATATTACCCAGAAAAGTGACTGAATCCCATTGATATTTTATTTAAACATTAACACAAACACTCACCCGATCCACTCCAGACTCCTGCAGGTCAGTATGAGGCGGTGGAGAGCGGGGACAGATCGGTCTGTGAAGGAGTTTGATCCCAGGGTCAGAATCCTCAGTGAACGGTTTGTACTGAGACCGACACGACTCAGACTGGGGATCAGAGAGAGAAATAACAGGAATCAGAGTAAATCCCCAGAGTTTATTAATAACAGTGTTACTGATACTAATAATAATGTGCAGTGTCAGACATCCAGTTATTATAAACACTATCTCACACAGTCTGGTACTTACAGCAGTTTCTGTATTTTACAGTCCGGGATCCTCAGAGCCGCAGACAGTAGTTTCACTCCTGAATCTCCCAGTTTATTATCACTCAGGTTCAGATCCGTTAGTGAGCGGTTTGTACTGAGAGCGGAGGCGAGATCCTCGGCACAAGAATCTGTGAGACCGACAGACCATAGACTGGGGATCAGAGAGAGAAATAACAGGAATCAGAGTAAATCCCCAGAGTTTATTAATAACACTGTTACTGATACTAATAATAATGTACAGTGTCAGATATCCAGTTATTATAAACACAATCTCACACAGTCTGGTACTTACTGCAGTGTCTGTATTTTACAGTCTGGGTTCCTCAGAGCCACAGACAGCAGTTTCACTCCTGAATCTCCCAGTTTATTATTACCCAGGTTCAGATCCATCAGTGAGCGTTTGTACTGAGAGCGGAGGCGAGATCCTCGGCACAAGAATCTGTGAGACCAACTCTCCGTAGACTGGGGATCAGAGAGAGAAATAACAGGAATCAGAGTAAATCCCCAGAGTTTATTAATAACACTATTACTGATACTAATAATGTACAGTGTCAGACATCCAGTTATTATAAACACTATCTCACACAGTCTGGTACTTACTGCAGTTTCTGTATTTTACAGTCCGGCTTCCTCAGAGCTGCAGACAGTAGTTTCATTCCTGAATCTCCCAGATTATTGTTGCTTAGTCTAAACACAAACAGAGAGAGAAACAAACTGAATCAAACCCGGAGCTGATATAATTTTCTCTCTCGAATATTACAGCAATCACAAAGTATTTCAGGAAATTAATAACTCAGTTTTCCCTGTTGGTGGTGGGCCGGGTCGGGTGGGGCTGGGGGGCGAGGTTGGGTCGGGTGTGGCCGGGTTCTGGGGAGGGGTCGGGTCCGGGGTCGGTGGCGGGTGCGGCCGGGGTCAGTGGAGGGTGTGGCTGGGGTCGGTGTAGGGTCGGGGTCAGTGGAGGGTCGGGTGGGGTCGGGGTCGGTGGAGGGTCGGGTGGGACCAGGGTCGGTGGAGGGTCAGGTGGGGATGGGGTTGGTGGAGGGTCGGGTGTGGTCGGGGTCAGTGGAGGGTCGGGTGGGGCCGGGGTCGGGTGGGGTCGGTGGAGGGTCGGGTGGGGCCGGGTGGGGCCGGGGTCGGTGGAGGGTCGGGTGGGGCCAGGGTCGGAGGAGGGTCGGGTGGGGCCGGGGTCGGTGGGGGGTCGGGTGGGTTCGGGGTCACTGGAGGGTCGGGTGGGGTCGGGGTCGATGGAGGGTCGGGTGGGGCCGGGGTTGGTGGAGGGTCAGGTGGGGTCGGTGGAGGGTCAGGTGTGGTGGGTTCGGGTGGGGCCGGGGTCGGTGTAGGGTCAGGTGGGGTCGGGGTCGGTGGAGCGTTGGGTGGGGCTGGGGTAGGTGGAGGGTCGGGTGGGGCCAGGGTCGGTGGAGCGTCGGGTGGGGCCAGCGTCGGTGGAGGGTCAGGTCAGGCCGGGTGGGGCCGGGGTCGGGTCGGTTGGGGCCGGGGGCAGTGGAGGGTCGGGTGGGGCCGGGGTCGGTGGAGTGTCGGGTGGGGTTGGTGGAGGGTCGATGGGGTCAGGGTAGGTGGAGGTTATGGTGGGGCCGGGGTTGTTGGAGGGTCGGGTGGAGTCGGTGGAGGGTCGGGGTAGGTGGAGGGCCGGGTGGGGTCGGTGGAGGGTCGGGTGGTGTCGGTGGAGGGTCGGGTGGGGCCGGGGTCGGTGGAGGGTTGGGTGGGGTCGGTGGAGGGTCGGGCGGGGTCAGGGTAGGTGGAGGGTCGGGAGTGGCTGGGGTCAGTGGAGGGTCGGGTGGGGTCGGTGGAGCGTCGGGTGGTGTCAGTGGAGGGTCGGTTGGGGTCGGTGGCGGGTCGGGTGGGGCCAGGCTCGGTGGAGGGTCGGGTGGGGTCGGTGGAGGGTCGGGTGTGGTCGGGGTAGGTGGAGGGTCGGGTGAGGTCGGTGGAGGGTCGGGTGCGGCTGGGGTCGGTGGAGGATCGGGTGGGGCCGGGGTCGGTGGAGGGTCGGGTGTGGTCGGGGTCGGGTGGGGTCGGTGGAGGGTCGGGTGGGGTCGGGTGGGGCCGGGGTCAGTGGAGGGTCGGGTGGGGCCAGGATCGGTGGAGGGCTGGGTGGGACCGGGGTCAGCAGAGGTTCGGGTGGGGTCGGGGTCGGTGGAGGGTCGGGTGGTGTCGGTGGAGGCTCAGGTGGTGTCAGGTGGGGCCAGGGTCAGTGTAGGTTTGGGTGGGGCCAGGGTCGGTGGAGCGTCGGGTGGGGCCAGGGTCGGTGGAGGGTCAGGTCAGGCCGGGTGGGGCCGGGGTCGGGTCGGTTGGGGCCGGGGGCAGTGGAGGGTCGGGTGGGGCCGGGGTCGGTGGAGTGTCGGGTGGGGTTGGTGGAGGGTCGATGGGGTCAGGGTAGGTGGAGGTTATGGTGGGGCCGGGGCTGGTGGAGGGTCGGGTGGAGTCGGTGGAGGGTCGGGGTAGGTGGAGGGTCGGGTGGGGTCGGTGGAGGGTCGGGTGGGGCCGGGGTCGGTGGAGGGTTGGGTGGGGTCGGTGGAGGGTCGGGCGGGGTCAGGGTAGGTGGAGGGTCGGGAGTGGCTGGGGTCAGTGGAGAGTCGGGTGGGGTCGGTGGAGCGTCGGGTGGTGTCAGTAGAGGGTCGGTTGGGGTCGGTGGTGGGTCGGGTGAGGCCAGGCTCGGTGGAGGGTCGGGTGGGGTCGGTGGAGGGTCGGGTGTGGTCGGTGGAGGGTCGGGTGAGGTCGGTGGAGGGTCGGGTGTGGCTGGGGTCGGTGGAGGATCGGTTGGGGCCGGGGTCGGTGGAGGGTCGGGTGTGGTCGGGGTCGGGTGGGGTCGGTGGAGGGTCGGGTGGGGTCGGGTGGGGCCGGGGTCGGTGGAGGGTCGGGTGGGGCCAGGGTCGGTGGAGGGCTGGGTGGGACCGGGGTCAGCAGAGGTTCGGGTGGGGTCGGGGTCGGTGGAGGGTCGGGTGGGGTCGGTGGAGGGTCAGGTGGTGTGAGGTGGGGCCAGGATCAGTGTAGGTTTGGGTGGGGTCGGGGTCGGTGGAGCGTTGGGTGGGGCTGGGGTCGGTGGAGGGTCGGGTGGGGCCGGGGTCGGTGCAGTGTCGGGTGGGGCCGGGGTCAGTGGAGGGTGGGGTCGGGTGGGGGTCAGTGGAGGGTGGGGTTGGGCCGGGGCCGGGGGAGGGTCGGTTGGGGCCAGGTTCGGTGGAGTGTTGGGTGGGGTCGGAGGAGGGTCGGGTGGGGTCAGGGTAGGTGGAGGGTCGGTGGGGGCCGGGGTCAGTGGAGGGTCGGGTGGAGTCGGTGGAGGGTCTGGTGGGTTCGGGGTAGGTGGAGGGTCGGGTGGGGTCGGTGGAGGGTCGGGTGGGGTCGGTGGAGGGTCGGGTGGGGACGGGGTCTGTGGAGGGTCGGGTGAGGTCGGTGGAGGTTCGGGTGGGGTCAGGGTAGGTGGAGGGTCGGGCGGGGCCGGGGTCGGTGGTGGGTCGGGTGGGGTCGGTGGAGCGTCGGGTGGGGGTCACTGGAGGGTCAGCTGGGGTTGGTGGAGGGTCCCGTGGGGCCGGGGT
Organism: Somniosus microcephalus; assembly: GCF_052327205.1. Classification (NCBI taxonomy): domain Eukaryota; kingdom Metazoa; phylum Chordata; class Chondrichthyes; order Squaliformes; family Somniosidae; genus Somniosus; species Somniosus microcephalus. Next base: position 3,086,484 of record NW_028225179.1, read on the forward strand.
CGGTGGAGGGTCGGGTAGGGTCGGGGTAGGTGGAGGGTCGGGTGAGGTCGGTGGAGGGTCGGGTGTTGTCGGGGTCGGTGGAGGGTCTGGTGGGGTCAGTGGAGGGTCGGGTGGTGTCGGGGAGGGTCGGTTGGGGCTGGGGTCAGTGGAGGGTCGGGTGAGGCCGGGGTCGGTGTAGTGTCGGGTGGGGTTGGTGGAGGGTCGGGTGGTGTCGGGGTAGGTGGAGGTTTGGGTGGTGCCCGGGTCGGTGGAGGGTCGGGTGGGGTCGGGGTAGGTGTGGGGTCGGTGGAGGGTCGGGTGGGGCCGGTGGAGGGTCGGATGGGGCCTGGGTCGGTGGAGGGTCAGGTGGGGCTGGCGTCAGTGGAGTGTCGGGTCGGGCCGGTGTCAGTGGAGGGTCGGGTGGGGTCGGGGGAGGGTCGGTTGGGGCCGGGGGCGGTGGAGGGTCGGGTGGGGCCGGGGTCGGCGTAGTGTCGGGTGGGGCCGGTGGAGGGTCGGGTGGTGTCAGGGTAGGTGGAGGGTTGGGTGGTGCCCGGGTCGGTGGAGGGTCGGGTGGGGTCGGGGTAGGTGTGGGGTTGGTGGAGTGCCGGGTGGGGTCAGTGAAGGGTCGGATGGGGCCTGGGTCGGTGGAGGGTCAGGTGGGGTCGGTGGAGGGTCGGGTGGGGTCAAGGTAGGTGGAGGGTCAGGTGGGGCCAGGGTCAGTGGAGGGTCGGGTGGGGTCAGGTCGGGGTAGGTGGATGGTCGGGTGGGGTCAGTGGCGGGTCGGGTGAGGTCGGCAGAGTGTCGGGTGGGGTCGGTGGAGCCGGGGTCGGTGGAGGGTTGGGTGGGGTTGGTGTATGTGGAGGGTCGGGTGGGGTCGGTGGAGGGTCAGGTGGGGCCGGGGTCGGTGGAGGGTCAGGTGGGGCCGGGGTAGGTGGTGGGTCGGGTGGGGTTGGTTTCAGTGGAAGGTTGGGTGGTGTCAGTGGAGGGTCGGGTGGGGATGGGGTCAGTGGTGGGTCGTGTGGGGCCGGGGTCAGTGGAGGGTCAGGTGGGGCCAGGGTCGGTGGAGGTTCAGGTGGGGTTGGTGGAGGGTCGGGTGGGTTGGGGTCGGTGGAATGTCGGGTGGGGTCGTGGTTGGTGGAGGGTCGGGAGGGCTGGGGCCGGTGGAGGGTCGGGTGGGGTCGGTAGAGGGTCGGGTAAAGTCACCCATGATAACTGCTGTGCCCTTATTGCACGCGTCTCTAATTTCCCATTTAATGCTATCCCCAACCTCCGCATTACTGTTTGGAGGTCTGTATACCACACCCACTAACATTACACGAGGTCAGCCCGCTGGATGGAACCTCAGGTGCCCTGAGTTTGATCTCCAGTCCCGACTGCCCCCTTACATCAGTATCCCCTCACTTTTATACCCTGCAGTGATTCATCTCTGGCACCTGACTCTTCTTTGTCTTCTCTGCTGGGTTTTGGCAGGAAGCGAGGAAAAGACAGCTGGAAGTTCGCTAATCTGTGATTTACAAGGACACATTCCCTGGTTCCCAACAGTTACTTTTCTTCAGTAATGTTCTCATCATCCCTAAACTACCATGCCCACTGTTATTTATGTTGTTTCTTATAGTTTTACAATTATACGTATGAACAGCACACATTATAATTTAATCTATTCTACTACTCACTGTGCTTTAAGCTTATATTGTGTTTAATAACAGACACACCCTGTTCTTTCCCCTGATCTGACTACAGATTCCAACCAGTCGATTCAGTGAATGGAATGTCTTATCAGTGTTGCCATAGCGACCTGTCTGCAGTGAAACACCTGTTTGAATTTCTAACTCAGACTAAACTTCTCTTTCCCATAATGCATATTACATAAGACATTTGATGTCAATGAATTTTAGCCTTGTTATGTTAATATCTCTAAAACCTACAAGAAAGAAAGACTTGCATTTATATAGCACCTTTCACCACCTCAGGACGTCACAATGTGCTTCACAGCCAATGAAGTACTTTGGAAGTGTAGTCACTGACAGTGCTGTATTGTAGGAAACAAGCAGCTCAGATACACAAACGTTTAAAAGTGGGAGGACAAGTTAAGGCTCACGGTATTAAATGGAGTGGGGCAGCGTGGATAGGAAGTTTTGTAAAGGACAGAGAGTAGTGGTTAATGGATGTTCAGACTGGAGGGATGTAAACAGTGGTGTCCCCCAGGGTCAGTGTTGGGACCATTGCTCTTCTCAATATAGGCAAATGATCTGGGCTTGGGTTTATGTAGCACAAGATCAAAATATCTAGATGAGACCACAATAGGGAGTGTGGGGAACTGTGAAGAGTGATTTCAATGTGATATACATGGGTTAGTAGATTGAACAGGGAGAGGTCAGATGAAATTTAGTGTAGAGATATGTGAAGTGATACATTTTGGGAGGAAAAATGAGGAGAAATGTACATTTTAAGTTGAAACATATAAGATTTTGAGGGGTATTGACAGGGTAGATGCTGAGAGGTTGTTTCCCCTGGCTGGAGTGTGTAGAACTAATGGGCATAATCTCAGGAAAAGGGGTCGGCCATTTAAGACTGAGACAAGGAGGAATTTCTTCACTCAGAGGGTTGTGAATCTTTGGAATTCTCTGCCCCAGAGGGCTGTGAATGCTAAGCCTTTGAGTATATTCAAGGCTGAGATAGATAGATATTCGGACTCTAGGGGAATCAAGGGATATGGGGATCAGGTGGGAAAGTGGAGTTGAGGTCGATGATCAGTCATGATCTTACTGAATGGTGGAGCAGGCTCGAGGGGCCGTGTGACCCTGTCCTGCTCCTAATTCTTATATTCTTATGTAAAACTTTAAAAGGAGTAGAGGAGCAGAGTGATTTATGAGTTCAGGTACAATGGTGTTCCACAGGGATTGGTGCTGGGATCACTGCTGTTCATAAACGATTTGGACTTGGGAGTCAGAAGAACAATTTCAAAGCTTGTCGATAACAACAAAAGAGTTAATACTGAGGAAGACAAAATGCAAGGAGCCATTGATAAATTTCAGCATCGGGGTGTAATTGGCAAATGAATTTCATGGAAGATCAGTGAGAGGTGGTGTGTTAATGAATTTCACTATAGATCAGTGTGAGGTGGTGTGTTAATGAATTTCACTATAGATCAGTGTGAGGTGGTGTGTTAATGAATTTCACTATGGATCAGTGTGAGGTGGTGTGTTAATGAATTTCACTATAGATCAGTGTGAGGTGGTGTGTTAATGAATGTCACTATAAATCAGTGTGAGGTGGTGTGTTAATGAATTTCACTATAGATCAGTGTGAGGTGGTGTGTTAATGAATTTCACTGTATATCTGTGAGGTGGTGTGTTAATGAATTTCACTGTAGATCAGTGTGAGGTGGTGTGTTAAAGAATGTCACTATAGATCAGTGAGGTGGTGTGTTAATGAATGTAACTATGGATCAGTGAGGTGGTGTGTTAATGAATTTCACTATAGATCAGTGTGAGGTGGTGTGTTAATGAATTTCACTGTAGATCAGTGTGAGGAGGTATGTTAATGAATTTCACTATAGATCAGTGTGAGGTGGTGTGTTTTGGTGGGAAGAATAAGGAGGCCACACATTACTTGGACAAGGGGGTGAAATTGGGTTGCTTTGTGCCTCCTGTGATATTCAGCGGGAGGTTAACGGCGGCGGCAGCCGGTAGTGCCCCGCGGCACTGCACCGCCGGCAATGACATCATCACCATGCGCAGCACCCTGGCTGCAACCTTGGGTAGCGACCCCTGACCTATCACCGGACAATATGTCCGACAGGGTCAGGGGTCGTTCCTGCAGCCGCGGCGACACCACTTAAAGGACAGGTGTCGGGCGGCAACTTTTTATTTTGGCCGACTGCCAGCACATGCCCCCTTCCCCTGTCTTCTTTGGGGTGTCGGCCGCAATCGCTCAGCCCTGTGCTCCTCTTGATCCAACACCCCGCTCCCCGGTGGTCCAGCAGGGCCCCGGTGAGCGCAGTGCTAGGCCCCTCCCCTTTAATCAGGGAGGGAGGCCTGCTATGACGCGGTGCTATGTGCCGACGGGCATGGCGCTGTTACACGAAGCACCGTGAAATTCACTGGTATCACCTCAAGAGGGAGGGGAGTGCTTCCAGTAGCACCCCGCCTCCTGCTTGGGGCGCTACCACTGAATTTAATGCGCAGGGGCACTAACTTTGTCAGGGGGCTAAAATTAGCCCTGGTGACCTTAGCGACCCAAAGGGGGCGCCACCGAATTTCCCCCTAAGAGTCTAAATGGGCTGGAGGAGCAGAGGGATCCAGGGATACAGATACACAAATCACTAAAAGTAGCAACACAGGTTAATACAGCCATTAAAAAAAAGCACTGGGGTACATTCCTAAAGGAGCCTTCTGTTCCGTGCCTAGGAGCTCTGAACCATGGCAGAGAGCGGCTGGCACATGTTTCTCACACGCCTCGAGATTAACCCTCATGGGGACTTTGCTGTCAGTGAAGAGAGATGAGAAAGACCAAACTGCCGTTTGCCCCTCTCAGTGTAGCCCTGAAGGACTGTGTCCAGGCTGGAGTTCTGTTCCCGCTGTACGATCCTCCCCCCGATTGTCCTTTCTGAGCTCCAGCCAGGTGATGCTAAACACTCAGGTGGGAAAGAAGAAAATCTACAATAATGTGTTTAAAACAAAGCTGGTTTATTTGACATCTATCCAGAATATTAAACCCCAGCCCAGTTATAGGGGTTATTAATATCAGCAGAAACAATCCCCACCTGTCAGAATGAACATGGTTCAGTCCTGGATGTGATTAACAGCAGCAACAACAGCAGAATCCAACCCCTGCAGTCACTTGTGAACTCGCTGGTGTGTCAGCAGGTTGGATGACTGAGTGAATCCCTTCCCACACTCAGAGCAGGTGAACGGCCTCTCCCCAGTGTGAACTCGCTGGTGCCTCAGCAGGGTGGATGAGCAAGTGAACCCAGTCTCGCAGTGAGAGCAGGTGAATGGCCTCTCCCCAGTGTGAGTGCGCTGGTGTACAGTGAGCTCAGATGACTGCCTGAACCCAGTGCCACAGTGAGTGCACCTGAACGGTCTCTCGTCAGTGTGAACACGTTGATGGAACATCAGTTCCCCGGAACTTTTAAAGCACTTCCCACAGTCCGAGCATTTAAAAGGTCTCTCGTCAGAGTGAACTCGCTGGTGATTCAGCAGGGTGGATGAGCGAGTGAATCCCTTCCCACACTCAGAGCAGGTGAATGGCCTCTCCCCAGTGTGAGTGCGCTGGTGTATAGTGAGCTCAGATGACTGCCTGAACCCAATCCCACAGTGAGAGCACCTGAACGGTCTCTCGTCAGTGTGAACACTTTGATGGCGTATCAGGGCCTCGGGACTTTTATAGCACTTCCCACAGTCCGAGCAGTTAAAAGGTCTCTCATCAGTGTGAACTCGCTGGTGTCTCAGCAGGTGGGATGTCTCAATGAATCGCTTCCCACACTCAGAGCAGGTGAACGGTCTCTCCCCGGTGTGAACACGCTGGTGTATCAGCAGTTTGGATGAATTAGTGAATCCCTTCCCACACTCAGAGCAGGTGAACGGCCTCTCCCCGGTGTGAATGCACTTGTGTCTCGATAGGCCAGAGGGTTGGCTGAAGCCTCGTCCACACACAGAACACGTGTACGGTTTCTCCCTGCTGTGAACGGTGCTTTTTGCTTCCATGTTCAGAGTCCGGTGATATTCAGATCCGATGAGTCGACTGACTCTGTCAGATCTTGAAGTGATGTTTGGTTTGAGCTTCCTGTCTGTAAGTCCTCCCCTTCCAGTGCCCTGTAAAATTAATTTAAAACATGGAGCGTGAGAGACAACCCACAAAGGCAGGTTGTGAAATTGAGCTCAATGAATCTGGTCAATTGTGGGGCCGGCACTGGAAAAAAGTGACCATGACAGCTGCTGGATTGACATAAAAACCCAACTGGTTCACTAATGTCCTTCAGAGAAGGGAATCCACCACCTGGTCTGGGCCTACACAAGACTCTGGCCTATATGGGAGGAGAGAGAGAGAGAGAGGTGGGAGGGGGAGGGGGAGGGGCGAAGGAAAGGAACTTTATACATCTGCAACTCGACCAGAATTTTGATAGAACCTCCAAAACCCGCAACCTCCACCACCTAGAAGGGCAAGGGCAGCTGTTGTATGGGAGCATCATCACCTCCAAGTTCCCCTCCAAGTCACACATCATCCTGACTCAGATATATTCATCGTTGCTGAGTCATAATCCTGGAACTCCTTACTGAACAACATTGTGGGAATACCTTCACCACACGGACTGCAGCGGTTCAAGAAGGTGACTCACCACCCCCTTCTCAACGGGCAACTGGGGATTGGCAATATTTGGTGCACTTGCGAGCGACACCCACATCCCAAGAATGAATTAAAACAAATCTGTAGATGTAAACTGGATTAAAAGCCTGTACAGAAATACTTGTTCCTAAAACAATACTCTTTTACATTGTACGGACAGTGTCTGATTAACAACCTAATCTCCCCCAGAATCCACCTCCCCTGACAGTCTCACATTGGAAATTGTTGTGTCCTCCTGGGCTCAGAAGTACTGGCGGTTAAACCCAGCAGCTTCTCCTCCATCTCCACTCCAGCTCAAACGGAAGCATAGAAACATACAAACATAGGAGACAGGAGCAGGAGTAGGCCATTCGGCCCCTCTAGCCTGCTCTGCCATTCAATGCGATCATGGCTGATCATCAAAATTCAGTACCCGGTCCCTGCTTTCTCCCCATACCCCTTGATCCCTTTAGCCTTAAGAAATATATCCAACTCCTTCTTGAATATATTTAATGTATTGGCCTCTGCTGCCTTCTGTGGTAGAGAATTTCACAGGTTCACCACTCTCTGGGTGAAGAAATTCCTCCTCATTTCTGTCCTAAATGGCTTACCCCGTATCCTTAGACTGTGACCCCTGGTTCTGGACTCCCCGACCATTGGGAACATCCTTTCTGCATCTAGTCTGTCCAGACCTGTCAGAATTTTATAGGTTTCAATGAGATCCCCTCTCATTCTTCTAAACTCCAGTGAGTACAAGCCCAATCGTCCCAATCTCTCCTCATACATCATTCCTGCCATCCCAGGTATCAGCCTGGTGAATCTTCGTTGAACTCCTTCCACGGCAAGAACATCCTTCCTCAGAAAAGGCGACCAAAACTGCACACAATACTCACGATGTGGTCTCACCAAGGCCCTGTACAACTGCAGCAAGACATCCTTGTTCCTGTACTCAAACCCTCTCGCTACAAAGGCCAACATACCATTTGCCTTCTTAACCGCCTGCTGCACCTGCATGCTTACCTTCAGTGACTGGTGCACAAGGACACGCAGGTCTCATTGCACTTCCCCTTCTCCCAATCTATTGCCATTCAGATAATAATATGCCTTTCTGTTTTTGCCACCAAAGTGGATAACCTCGCATTTATCCACATTAGACTGCATCTGCCATGCTTCTGCCTAATCACCCAACCTGTCCAAATCATACTGGAGTTTTTCGGCATCCTCCTCACACACGCCCACCCTGCTTTGTGTCATCTGCAAACTTGGAGATGTTACATCTAGTTCCCTCGTCTAGATCATCATTTATATATATTGTGAGTAGCTGGGGTCCTAGGACCGATCCCTGCGGTACCCCATTAGTCACTGCCTGCCACTCAGAAAAAGACCCGTTTATTCCAATTCTTTGCTTCCTGTCTGCCAACCAGTTCTCTATCCAAGTCAGTACCTTGCCCCCAATCCCATGTGCCTTAACTTTACACGCTAATCTCTTATAGGGTACCTTATCGAAAGCCTTCTGAAAGTCCAAATTCACCACATTCACTGGTTCTCCCTTATCTATTCTACCAGTTACATCCTCAAAAAATTCCAGTAGATTAGTCAAACATGATTTACCTTTTGTAAATCCATGTTGACTTTGTCCAATCCTGTCACTGTCTTCCAAGTGCTCTGCTATTACATCTTTTATAATGGACTCTAGCATTTTCCTCACTATCGATATAATTCCCCGTTTTCTCTCTACCACCTTTTTTGAATAGTGGGGTAATATTAGCTACCCTCCAACCCATGGGAACTGTTCCAGAGTCTATCGAATTTTGGAAGATGACCAGCAATGCATCTACTATTTCTAGGGCTACTTCCTTAAGTACCCTAGGATGTCAATTATCAGGCCCTGGGGATTTATCGGCCTTCAATCCCATCAATTTCCCTAACACCATTTCCCTACGAATACTGATTTCTTTCAGTTCCTCCCTCTCAATAGACCCTATGTTACTCCAACATCTCTCAGAGGTTATTTGTGTCCTCCTTTGTGAAGACTGAACCAAAGTATGTATTTAATAGGCCAGCCATTTCTTTGTTCCCCATTATAAATTCCCCTGATTCTGACTGCAAGGGACCTATGCTTGACTTCACCAATCTTTTTCTCTTCACATATCTAGTTAGCTTTTATGTTCCCTGAAAGCTTACTCACATACTCTATTTCCCCCCTCTTAATTAATCCCTTTGTCCTCCTTTGCTGAATCCTAAACTGCTCCCAATCCTCAGGTTTACTACTTTTTCTGTCCAATTTATATGTCCTCTCCTTGGATCTTATGCTATCCCTAATTTCCCTTGTTAGCCACGGTTGAGTCACCTTTTTTGTTTTATTTTTATGCGAAACAGGGATGAACAAATTCTGTAGTTCATCCATGCGATCTTTGAATGTTTGCCATTGCCTATCCACCATCAACCCTGAGTAACATTCCCCAATCAATCCTACCCAACTCGCGCCTCATACCATCGTAGTTTCCTTTATTTAAATTCAGGACCCTAGTCTCTGAGTCAACTACTTCACTCTCCATCTTAATGAAGAATTCTATCATATTATGATCGATCTGACCCAAGGGGCCTCGCACAACAAGATTGCTAATTAATCCCTTCTCATTACATAATACCCAGTCTAAGATGGCCTGATCTCTAGTTGGTTCCTCGACATATTGGTCCAGGAAACCATCCCGTATACACTCCAGGAATTCCTCCTCCACAGTATGGTTACTAATTTGGTTAGCCCAATCTATATGTAGATTAAAATCACCCATGATAACTGCTGTGCCCTTATTGCACGCATCTCTAATTACCCATTTAATGCCATCCCCAACCTCTGCATTACTGTTTGGGGGTCTGTATACCACTCCCACTAACGTTTTCTGCCCCATGGTATTTCTCAGCTCTACCCATACAGATTCCACATCAGCAGAGCTAATATCCTTCCTTTCAATTGTGTTAATCTCCTCTTTAAAAAGCAATGCTACCCCATCTCCTTTTCCTTTTTGCCTATCTTTCCTGAATATTGAATACCCCTGGATGTTGAGTTCCCAGCCTTGGTCACCCTGGAACCATGTTTCCGGAATCCCAATCATATTATATCCGTTTACCTCTATTTGCGCAACTAATTCATCCACCTTATTACGAATGCTCTTCGCATTAAGACACAAGGCCTTTAGGCTTGTTTTTTTAACACTCTTACACCTTTTAGAATTATTATTTACTGTGGCTATGTTTGATTTAAACCCATGATTTCTCTGACCGCCACCTTTGTTTTTCTCCTTCCTGTCTTTTGCTTCTTTCCTTGTTTCCCTTTCCTCTGTCTCCCTGCTCAGGTTCCCAACCCCCTGCCATTTTAGTTTAAACCCTCCCCCAGAGCACTAACAAACACTCCCCCTAGGACATCAGTCCCGGTCCTGCCCAGGTGCAAACCGTCCGGTTTGTACTAGCCCCACCTCCCCCAGAAGCGGTTCCAATGTCCCAGGAATTTGAATCCCTCCCCTTTGCACCATTCCACTAGCCACGTAGTCATCTGAAATATTCTTCTATTTCTACTCTGACTAGCACGTGGCACTGGTAGCAATCCTGAGATTACCACCTTGGAGGTCCTATTTTTTAATTTACCTCCTAACCCCCTATATTCAGCTTTTAGGACCTCATCCCATTTTTTTACCTATATCGTTGGTACCTATATGCACCACGACAATTGGCTGTTCACCCTCCCCTTCCAAAATGTTCTGCAGCTGCTCTGAGACATCCTTGACCCTTGCACCAGGAAGACAACATACCATCCTGGAGTCACATTTGCGACCGCAGAAACGCCTATCTATTCCCCTTAAAATAGAATTCCTTATTACTATAGCTCTCCCACTCTTTTTCCTCCCGTCCTGTGCAGCAGTACCACCCACGGTGCCAGGAAGTTGGCTGCTGCTGCCTTCCCCTGATAAGCCATCCTCCCCAACAATATCCAAAGCGGCATATCTGTTTGAGAGGGGGATGGTCACAGGGGACCCCTGCACTACCTGCCTGTGCCTACTACTCTGCCTGGTGGTCACCCATTCTCTTCCTGCCTGTGCAGCCTTTACCTGCACTGTGACCAACTCCCTAACCGTGCTATCCACGATGTCGTCAGCATCGCAAATGCTCCAGTATGTATCCACTCGCAGCTCCAGCACCGCAATGTGGTCTGTCAGTAGCTGCAGCTGGATACACTTCCCGCACACATGGTTATCAGGGACACAGGAAGTGTCACAGGAATTACAGACACCCTATGAACTCCGCCGCCTCGCTCTTTATATCACCGCCGCCGCTCCTCACAGGTCCGCTGCTGTGGGGCCTACCTGCTCCACCACCTCGCTTTATATCACCGCCGCCGCTCCTCACAGGTCCGCCGCCGCCGCCACTGTGGGACCTACCTGTGCCTCGGATAAAAGATACATAGAAGATCGGAGCAGGAGTTGGTCATTCGGCCCCTCGAGTACTTGAAGGAAAGAAATTTGCAGGGTTACGGGGAAAGGGCGGGGAGCGGGACTCACTTAAGTGGTCTTGCAGATAGCCGGCATGGGCTCGATGGGCCGAATGGCCTCCTTCTGTGCTGTAACCATTCTATAATTCTATAAAATATTAGAAAGTTTGTTCCACAGAAGCACGGGGTTTATCTGCTTTTACTGATGAATTTTAAAAGTCTCTATTAAAACCTGAGCCAGTGTGTTGTGAGCCAAAGAGCCTTGTGTCCAATGCGGGGAATAAAGGCCCACAGCCTCCCCTGGCCCCGGGCCCTGAACAAGGGACTGGAGAAACTCGCTACCCTGCGGATCTGACAATCAGCCAGCGCTAGTCCTGCCCCTTGGGCTCCCCGATTGGTTGGAGGACCCGCCACCGGCTCGCTCCTCCAGCCCCGCCCCGCTCGCTCCCTATTGGTCGGAAGCTCCCGTCAATCAGGCCGCAGGCCCGGGCCACGTGTCCCCGAGGAGATCACGTGCTCCGTCCAACTGACTGCGCTCGGTCCGGGGCCTCACGGACTCTCAGGTTTTTCTATTTCTCTTTATTCTCTCCCGAACCCCACTCCCCCCCCACCCCGTGTGATTCTCCACCCAATCAGAGCGGAGAAAACTCACTTTGCATCACCAATTGTGACTCTGGAACCGGCACCAAGGCCTTTCCCCGGAATGCCCCGCGCCGACTCCGTCTGGCAGGATCCGACCATGCAGGCGCAGCTCTGAATGGGGGAGGGGGGTTGGTGTCCTCTGGGCATGCGCAGTTATTACCCTTGGTGACCGGGAGGGGTCGCTGTGCCGGACTCGGTCCAAACCGCCACTCTCCGTGTGCGCATGCGCGAACGCTCGGCTGTCAATCAACCATCAGCCAGAAGAGGGCGCTGGTGAGACCAGTGAAGAAAGAAAGACTTGCATTTATATAGCGCCTTTCACCACCACTTGACGTCCCAAAGCGCTTTACAGCCAATGAGGTAGAGTCACTGTTGTAATGTAGGAAACGCAGCAGCCAATTAGAGCACAGCAAGCTCCCACAAACAGCAATCTGATAATGACCAGATAATCTATGTTTTTTGTTATGTTGATTGAGGGATAAACACATTGGCGAGGACACCAGGGATAACTCCCCTGCTCTTATTCAAATAGTGCCATAGGATCGTTGACGTCCACCTGAGAGAGCAGATGGGGCCTCGGTTTAACGTCTCCTACAAAAAAAGCACCTCCGACAGTGCCGCACTCCCTCAGTACTGTACTGGAGTGTCAGCCTAGATTTTTGTGCTCAAGTCTCTGGAGTGGGACTATGAACCCACAGCTTCCTGACTCAGAGGCGAGAGTGCTACCCACTGAGCCACTGGAGAACAAGCAGTTCTGACGAAAGGTCATCGACCTGAAACGTTAACTCTGTTTCTCTCTCCACAGATGCTGCCTGACCTGCTGAGTATTTCCAGCATTTTCTGTTTTTATTAAAGAAACGAGGGAGTGATTGCTGACTGCAAGAATGTTGGGTCATCCTGTGCATCTCCCTGGCAGCTGAGGCGAAACACCGACTCGCCCCCACCTGAGCCGCGCACGCGTACAAGATGTTGCGGCTCCGCATGCGCGCCCGATCTTCCAACCGTGTGGGGTTTTGTGCGCTGAGCATGCGCATTGCGGACCGATCGGGACGGGCGATTGTAGAGCAGGAGGGAGAGCGCGGGGGCCATGAGCACATGCGCGGGACTCAGAGTCAACAGAGCACTTTCTGCAGCGCCGGGGGCTTGTGGGTATTACAGCCGTCATTACTGCTGATCCTTTCAACCGACCTGTGCAGCAGCTGGGGCCTGAAAATCAGCTTCACTGCCCCTAGGTTCGGAAAGGGGAAAATTAAACAACAGTTTGCCTCTGATCCTTTTCTGATCTCAATTTACAGGGTTATAGAAGTGGAGCAGTTACAGGCGGGAAGCTCAGACCAAACATCACGTCAAAATCTGACAGAGTCACTCGATTCATCAGGACCTGAATATCATCGGCCTTTGCACATAAGAACATAAGAAGTAGGAGCTGGAGTAGGCCATACGGTCCCTCGGGCCTGTTCCGCCATTCAATAGGATCATGGCTGGTCCGAATCTCGACTCACGTCCACTTCCCTACCCTCTCTGCGTAATCCCTAATTCCCTTATCTGCTAGGAAACTGTCTATCTCCATTTTAAATTTATTTACTGTTGCAGCTTCCACAGCTCTCTGGGGTAGCAAATTCCATAGATTTACTACCCTCTGAGTGAAGAAGTTTCTCCTCATCTCAGTTTTGAAAGGGCAGCCCCTTATTCTAAGATTATGCCCCCTAGTTCTAGTCTCACCCATCAGTGGAAACATTCTCACTGCATCCACCCGATCAAGCCCCCTCACAATCTTATATGTTTCGATAAGATCGCCTCTCATTCTTCTGAACTCCAATGAGTAGAGTCCCAACCTACTCAACCTTTCCTCATACGTCAACCCCCTCATCTCTGGAATCAACCGAGTGAACCTTCTCTGAACCGCCTCGAGAGCAAGTATATCTTTTCTTAAATATGGAAACCAAAACTGCACGCAGTATTCCAGGTGTGGCCTCACCAATACCCTGTATAACTGAAGCAAGACTTCCCTGTTTTTATACTCCATCCCCCTTGCAATAAAAGCCAAGATTCCATTGACCTTCCTGATCACCTGCTGCACCTGCATACTAACTTTTTGTGTTTCATGCACCAGGACCCCCAGATCCCTTTGTATTGTAGCACTTTGCAGTTTCTCTCCATTTAGATAATAACTTGCTCTTTGATTTTTTCTGCCAAAGTGCATAACCTCACACTTTCGAACATGATATTGCATCTGCCAAATCCCTGCCCACTCACTTACCCTGTCTATGTCCTTTTGCAGGTTTTTTATGTCCTCCTCACACTGCTTTCCCTCCCATCTTTGTATCGTCGGCAAACTTGGATATGTTGCACTCGGTCCCTTAATCCAAATCATTAATATAGATTGTAAATGTAGTGTATGTACCCGTCTACCTTTAAGGGAACGATTGAGTGTAACCGTTCACCTTTAAGAGAACTACTTTAGGTGTGGCACTATTTGATTGGCTTCTGTATACTGTAATACCGACAGTGACCACACCAGTATATAAGTGATGTTACAGGATAACTAGGGCAGATTCGCCCTGACCTCTGAATAGTAAAAACCTGTTTGTTTGTACTTCAAAAGTCTGTGTATTTATTTACTGCACAACCCACAGACTTTACAGTGGTGACGAGTCCGATCGTACCCTGCGGCAAGAATAGCAAAGTAACAAAGAGCGTCGAAGAGAGGCAACCGCCCTCGTCGTGCTACCAAAAGAAAACACGAGGCTACAACAACAGAAAGTGTGGTACTTTACAGAAGCTGGAAGACTAGCAACAAAAGCTTCATCAGCAACAGGCACTGATTACCCTGCTACCACGGTGTGGAGTGAGCCGACCAGCAAGAAACAAGGCGGCCAAAGAGACTGTGAGTAGGGGAAGGGGTAGAAGTATCCGGAGGAGAAGGGCAGAGCACTCGACCTCGGTCGAGGGGGAGCTGTACCAGCCAAAAGTCGGGTCCAACGGCGTCGGGTGACAGCCGGACTGCGATCGGCGGGAAAAATCCGGGCAGCGACCGCAGCCACGAAGCGCTGAACCTGCGAGTAGGCGCGGGAGGAGAAACCCAGCCGCAGCCGGGGAGGGAAACACCGGTCTGCGAGGGGGCTGGGGAGGCGAACGGGAACCGTGCGGGTGAGAGCCGGGTGCGGAGTGAGAGACTGCGAGGAGCCAGTCCAGCGGCTGAACTGTTCTCCACCTACGGAGTACCCAGAGCCAGTAGAACCGAATGTGCGGGAGAGGGAGAGACAGAGCCGAGCACCGGGAGAGAGAGACTGCGCGAGGGCCAGTCCAGCGGCTGAACTGTCCTCCGTTAACGGGGTGTACCCAGAGCCGGTAGAACTGAACGTGCGGGAGAGGGAGAGACAGAGCCGAGCACGGGGAGAGAGAGACTGCGCAAGAGCCAGTCCAGCGGCTGAACTGTCCTCCGTTAACGGGGTGTACCCAGCGCCGGTAGAGCCGTGCGGGCGGGAGGAAAAGACAGAGCCGAGTAAGGGGAGCCGTGCGAGAGCCAGCCCAGTGGCTGAACCTGTCTGCTGTGGGGAAAGCGTACCCCTTACACCAGGGAGAAACGCGGAAAGCCGCCATTAGGCGGAGAAGACGACAGAGGCGGGAAACCGCCATTGAAGAGGGCGGGGAGAGAAAGGAAGAGCGGGAAACCACCATTTTCGCGGGAAAAGAACCGCCATCTTAACTGCCATTGAAGTGGGCAGAGAGAGAGAGAGAGAGAGAGAAGGGAAGAGCGGGAAACCGCCATTTTCGCAGGAAAACCGCCATTTTAGAAAAAAAAAAGATAATAAATAATACTTAAAGAAATACTGTGCTGCTTCAAACAAAAGAAAGATGCCTAAGCGAGGGAATATTAACGATTTTAATTCTGAAATAGAAGACTGGGCCACGTACGTGGAACGCATAGAGATCTATTGCGAAGCCAACAAAATAGAGGAAGACGACAAGGCGATAACATTGCTAAACTCGATGGGGGCAAAACATATGGGCTCTTGAAGCATCTAATAGCACCAGCTAAACCAGCGGATCAGACCTTCGAAGAAATTGTGGCTGTGCTGAAGGACCACTTGAACCCCACACCGTTGATGCTGGCTGAGCGATTCAAATTCTACGCAAGAACGCAGAGGAAAGACGAAAGCAATGCGGAATACTTGGTCGAACTGCGTAGGCTAGCAAAATACTGCTAGTTCAGAGGGAATCTGACAGAGGCACTGCGGGACAAGTTCGTATGCGGATTGTCCAAAGAAGGAACGCAGAAGCGACTACTGGAAGAAAACGACCTCACACTGGACAGGGCTGTCCTCATAGCTGCATCACACGAAGCCGCAGCGAAAGGAACGGCCAAAATGCAGCTAAAGGCGGTGGCACTTGGGGTGGACCAAATTACTTCGAGCACAACAAAATGCTACCATTGTGGGAAGACCACGCACGACCAGAATCACTGCTGGTTTAAGAACCAAGAGTGTCGGAAATGTGGCAAACTGGGTCACATCGCGAAGGTATGCAGGTCCGGGAAAAAGACCAACAATCAACGGAAGCCACCACAAGAAAAGTACAACAAGGTACACAAGGTGGCTGAAAAGAGTTCAGACGAACAGAATTCAGACTCAGACCCAAACAACCAGGAGCTGGGTAGTCTGAAGATCCACAATGTGGGGAAAGAAACTGATCTACAAACGATTTGGGTCGTACTAAAAATAGCTGGAGTCCAAGTACGAATGGAGCTGGACACTGGATCAGCTCTATCAGTCATCAACCGAAGGGACTACCACCGGCTGTTCTCTCACATACCTTTGAGAAATACCAAGTTCGTATTACAGACATACACAGGGCATAATGTATACCCCATGGGGAAAATAAGAGTCAAGGTGAGAGATAGAGGGAAAGAACACCCAAGAATGAATTTGTACGTATTACCTGAGGGAGGACCACCACTTCTAGGATGGGAGTGGATTAAGAAAATAGACATGGAATGGCACTACCTAAAAGCCATAATGAAGGAGGATTCGGTGCAAGCTATCAGCTCAGATTCTGAGATGGATGACGATAAGACCAATTCAAATATGCATGGCAAGGCTAAAGGGGACTTGCCGACGATGGGGAAGGAAACAAAGACATGCAGAAAGACTTATGTCACCAAGAAGAATAAAGTTACAGAGCGAACTCCAGGTTGACAGAGAATTCTGAGCCTGTTCAAGCTAAGGATTCATCCACGACGGAAGAACACCGAGCTCGGACTCAAACTTATGTCAAAGTATGACAACAATTAGAACAGTGGAGTGACCGTCTCGTACAAGAGATGAAAAATATGGAAAAGTTCTGGGACACTGAATGGGAGAACCTGGAAAGACAACAGAGACAGCTAGCTCGAGAAAAGAGCGACCATAGCGCCATCGTGGCCAAGTACCGATCACATCTCCCTGAAAATGTTCAGGAACTAGACTATTTACAGAACGACCTAAAGGAAGAGGAATCTTCAGGTAGCCAGGATTTTATCCCAGTTCATCTCTACGACTCGTTGCAAGCAGAGTGTAACAAGTTGAAGGAACAGTATGAACGGGCCCAGACTACAATCCTGGAAGGGGTTAACTCGGCAACCTCCGAAAAGCTAGTTTTAGTGAAAGCATATGAACAACTAAAGTTTGAACATGAGCGAGAATTACAAAGGCTGCAGGAAATGTTTGACGAGCTCCAGGCCAAGACAGACTCATCGGTAGAGATTCCATCCGTAGATGGAAAATTAGAGGTGGAAGACATAGCAGAACGTGAAATTCAAGATGTCCAAGAACTCGTTAAATTATTGAAGGAAACCCAAGACAAATATGAGGCGGCAATGGCAGAGGTCCAACAACTTGAAGAACATATTCAACTAGGAATCCGGGCAGTGGAAGGAAAGGCCAATGGAAGGAACACAGAGACTGTAAGAATGGCCCCTGATCAGGAGTTAGAGAACACCAAGGCGCAATTTCTTCGAGCGCTTAAAACCAAAGGACCGGAGGAAAGGAAGGTGAAAACATTGGAGGGAAAGGTGGATGAAATGGAGAAGGCGCTAATCCACAGTGTCCCCATAGAAGAGTTAACGGCCAGCCAACTCTTATACACGCTGAGGGACAAGACTCCAAAATGGGAACACGAGTTTCAGGTTTCAAAGGGAAAGAATTCGGAGCTTCCAAAAGTCACGGAGAGAGCTGAGGGGGCAACACAGCTTGCACATGGATGTCAAAAGTATGCTGAATTACGTCAAGGGGAACAGAAGAATGCGGAAACAGCTACTTCAGTAGAAGGATTAAATAGCCTGATAACGGAATCCCCGATGGAAGGGAAGGTATTGAACTCACAAATGAGGCCAGGCGTGAAGGAATGGCAGACATCCCAGGAAGAGCGGGATGAATATGAATGCTTGAAGAAGTCTTTTCAAGAAAGATGGTCAGAGAAGGAACCACCGTCGGCTAACGTCCAGTTGGATAAGAAGGAAGTAGAAGGGCCCCTCACTGGCCTAGCTCAGGACGACCCCGAATACTATCCTGACCTATTGAGTGACACTGAATATTACGAGGATCTGGTCTGCCCAGTTTGTGATGAAAACTCCCAAAGTACAGAAATCCACATGAAGCACTTAAGGTTTAATGAACATAGAGAGTTGGTGGCGCTACAGATGGCCGCAGAGAAAGGAGCTCCAAGAGTTTCAAAAAGGCAGAAAAGAAAAAGAAGAAGCAGGAGATAATAACTGTCTAAAATACTATCATCTCAGGCGGGACACCATGAAAGGGGCTAAATTAGTTGAAAACCCGAAAATTATCAAGACAGCCAGTTGGTTGTAAAAGTCCGCACTGCTGGTTCAACAGGACGGAAGGTCAAGCTGTTACGTTAAGAAAAAGGCTATGGAGGAGTCACGCTGGCCATGTGAACCGGCTACACCAAAGAGATGCTGTTCGGAATGAGTCAAGATCAGAGACTGAATCTATGAACTGTTTCCGCAGAGACTGAACCTGTGAACTGTTCCCACCGAAAGTATATCTTTAAACTGTTTTATATGACGTTGACTCCACCGGAATTATCTCTGTAAATTGTTTGTTCTCCACCGAGAGTATATCTGTAAATTGTTATGTGAAGTTGAAGATATGTATGTTAACGGGGACCCTGTAAGTAATAAGCTAAAAAGGGAGGATTGTAGTGTATGTACCCGTCTACCTTTAAGGGAACGATTGAGTGTAACCGTTCACCTTTAAGAGAACTACTTTAGGTGTGGCACTATTTGATTGGCTTCTGTATACGGTAATACCAACAGTGACCACACCAGTATATAAGTGATGTTACAGGATAACTAGGGCAGATTCGCCCTGACCTCTGAATAGTAAAGACCTGTTTGTTTGTACTTCAAAAGTCTGTGTATTTATTTACTGCACAACCCACAGACTTTACAGTAAAGAGTTGGGGTCCCAGCACTGACCCCTGCGGAACACCACTGGTTACTGATTGCCAGCCCGAGAATGAACCATTTATCCCAACTCTTTGTTTTCTGTTAGATAGCCAATCTTCCACCCATGCCAGTATATTACCCCCAAACCTGTGATTTTTTATCTTGATCAGTAATCTATTGTGTGGAACCTTGTCAAATGCCTTTTGGAAGTCCAAATACACTACATCCACTGGTTCCCTTTTATCCACCCTGTATGTTATGTCCTCAAAGAATTCGAGCAAATTTGTCAAACATGACTTCCCCTTCATAAAACCATGCTGACTCTGTCCTATTAAATTATGTTTATCCAAATGCTCTGTTACTGTTTCCTTAATAATGGACTCCAACATTTTGCCAACCACAGATGTTAGGCTAATTGGTCTATATAGTTTCCGGCTTTTTGTCTACTTCCCTTCTTAAATAAGGGTGTTACATTAGCAGTTTTCCAATCTGCCGGGACCTTTCCTGAGTCCAGGGAGTTTTGGAAAATAATCACCAATGCATCCACAATCCCTACCGCCACGTCTCTCAAGACCCTAGGATGTAGGCCATCAGGTCCGGGGGATTTATCCGCCTTAAGTCCCATTATTTTATCGAGTACCATCTCCTTAGTGATTTTAATCGTGTTTAGCTCCTCCCCCCCCCACCCCATTGCCCCCTGTTTGTCCAGTGTTGGGATATTTTTAGTTTCCTCTACTGTAAAGACTGATACAAAATATTTGTTCAGCGTCTTTGCCATCTCCATGTTCCCCACCACTAATTTCCCGGTCCCATCCTCTAAGGGACCAACATTCACTTTAGCCACCCTTTTTCTTTTTATATAGCTGTAGAAACTCTTGCTATCTGTTTTTATATTTTTGCTAGTTTACTTTCATAATCTATCTTCCCTTTCTTAATTAATCTTTTAGTTATTGTTTGCTGGCTTTTAAATGCTTCCCAATCTTCTATCCTCCCACTAGATTTGGCTACTTTATATGCCCTTGTTTTCAGTCGGATACTATCCTTTATTACTTTACTAAGCTACGGATGGCTGTCTTTTCTTTTACGCCCCTTTTTCCTCAGTGGAATATATTTATCTTGAAAGATGTGAAATATCTCCTTGAATGTAGACCACTGCTCTTGTACCGTCTTGCACTTTAATCTGTTTTCCCAGTCCACTTTAGTCAATTCTACTCACATACCTTCATAGTCGCCTTTATTTAAGCTTAGTACGCTGGGTTCAGATCCAACTCTCTCACCCTCAAACTGAATTTGGAATTCAACCATATTGTGGTCACTCATTCCAAGGGGATCCTTTACTAGGACATTTTTTATTAATCCTGTCTCATTACACAGGACCAGATCTAAGATTGCCTGCCCCTGGTTGGTTCAGTTACATACTGCTCAAGGAACCCGTCTCTAATACACTCTATGAACTCTTCCTCAATGCTGCCATGCCCAATTTGATTAGTCCAGTCAATATGAAAGTTAAAATCCCCCATGATTATAGCTGTTCCCTTATTACAAGCCCCAACTATTTCCTGATTTATACTCCGACCAACAGAGTTGCAACTGTTAGGAGGCCTATAGACTACACCCACTAGTGACTGTTTCCCCTTATTATCCCTTATCTCCACCCAAACTGTTTCACTATCCTGATCCTTTGACCCAATATCATTTCTGACTATTGCAGTGATCCCATCCTTGATTAACATAGCAACCCCACCTCCCTTTCCTTCCTGTCTGTCCTTCCTAATTGTCAAAAACCCTTGCATGTTTAGTTCCCAGTCATGATTATCTTGCAGCCATGTTTCCGTAATGGCCACCAGATCATACCCATGTGTAGTTATTTGCACCGTCAACTCGTCAATTTTGTTACGAATGCTGCGTGCATTCAGATAAAGAATTTTCAAATATGTTTTCTGACAATGTATTCCTGCTTTTACCCCTTTTACTACTTTACCTTTTTCATTATACATTCTGTCCCTTCCTGACACGCTCTGGTTTTTAATTCCCCCACTGCTACCTTGCTCTATTGCCTTCTCCGCTGTCATTTTTATTTTTTGCTCTCTTAAAACCTCCCCCCAACTAATTAGTTTAAAGCCCTCTCTGCAGCCCTAGTTATTCGATTCACCAGGATTCTAGTCCCAGCACTGGCCAAGTGAAGTCCGTCCCAACGGAACAGCTCTTGCCTGTCCCAGTACTGATGCCAGTGCCCCAGGAAGCAAAACCCATTTCTCCCACACCAGTCTTTTAGCCACGCATTTAACTCTCTGATTTTATTTACCCTAGCCAAATTTGCTCGTGGCTCAGGTAGTAATCCAGAGATTATTACCCTTGTGGTTCTGCTTTTTAATTTGGCCCCTAGCTGCTCAAACTCCCTCAGCAGAACCTCCTTCCTTGTCCTATCTATGTCGTTGGTACCAACATGGACCACGACAACTGGATCCTCCCCCTCCCACTCCAAGTTTCTCCGCAGCCCAGAGGAGATGTCCTTAACCTTAGCACCGGGCAGGCAACACAGCCTTCGGGACTCTCGCTCTCGGCTGCAAAGAACTCTATCTATCCCCCTAACGATACTATCCCCTACCACTACAACATTTCTTTTAACGCCCCCCACTTGAATGGCCCCCCACTCCACGGTGCTGTGGCCAGGTTGCTCATCCTCCCCGCAGTCCCTGTTCCCATCCTCACAGGGAGTAAGAGCCTCAAACCTGTTGGACAAGAGCAAGGGCTGCGGCTCCTCCAACACTACCTCCTGGATCCCCGGACCTGCCTCACTTCTAGTCACACCATCCTGATCCTGGCCACGGACTACATCTGAATTAATTAATCTAATTGGTGTGACTACCTCCTGATACACAGTGCCCAGGTAACTCTCGCCCTCCCTGATGTGTCTCAGTGTTTGAAGGTTGGACTCCAGCTCTTCAACACAGAGCCGGAATTCATCGAGCAGCCAACACTTACTGCAAATGTGATCACCATGAGCATCAATGGTGTCCACCAGCTCCCACATATTGCAGCAGCAACACATCACCTGATCTCCCATTCTATGTAATTAATTACATTTATTAATATTATTTTTAAATACCCTCTGCCCCGATTCTAGATGATGAATATCGCACCTTAGAAACTATAAATCAGAGTTTAAGCTTAAAAAAAAAGAGAAATACCTACCAACCAATCACTTACCCGCTTTCTGATGACGTCACACTTGGATTAATTTTTACCTCTCTCCTTCCCTCCGAGTTCGGAGACTGGTTGGCCTTACCTGGTCTCTGGGGCCTTTTATAGCCCCGCTCTGCCGCTCGAGATTCCCGCCGATGCTGTGAGGCCTTACCTGGTCTCTGGGGCCTTTTATAGCCCCGCTCTGCCGCTCGAAATTCCCGCCGACGCTGTGAGGCCTTACCTGGTCTCTGGGGCCTTTTATAGCCCCGCTCTGCCACTCGAGATTCCCGCCGACGCTGTGAGGCCTTACCTGGTCTCTGGGGCCTTTTATAGCCCCGCTTTGCCGCTCGAGATTCCCGCCGACGCTGTGAGGCCTTACCTGGTCTCTGGGGCCTTTTATAGCCCCGCTCTGCCGCTCGAGATTCCCGCCGATGCTGTGAGGCCTTACCTGGTCTCTGGGGCCTTTTATAGCCCCGCTCTGCCGCTCGAGATTCCCGCCGATGCTGTGAGGCCTTACCTGGTCTCTGGGGCCTTTTATAGCCCCGCTCTGCCGCTCGAGATTCCCGCCGACGCTGTGAGGCCTTACCTGGTCTCTGGGACTTTTATAGCCCCGCTCTGCCGCTCAAGATTCCCGCCGATGCTGTGAGGCCTTACCTGGTCTCTGGGGCCTTTTATAGCCCCGCTCTGCCACTCGAGATTCCCGCCGACGCTGTGAGGCCTTACCTGGTCTCTGGGGCCTTTTATAGCCCCGCTCTGCCGCTCGAGATTCCCGCCGACGCTGTGAGGCCTTACCTGGTCTCTGGGGCCTTTTATAGCCCCGCTCTGCCGCTCGAGATTCCCGCCGACGCTGTGAGGCCTTACCTGGTCTCTGGGGCCTTTTATAGCCCCGCTTTGCCACTCGAGATTCCCGCCGATGCTGTGAGGCCTTACCTGGTCTCTGGGGCCTTTTATAGACCCGCTCTGCCGCTCGAGATTCCCGCCGATGCTGTGAGGCCTTACCTGGTCTCTGGGGCCTTTTATAGCCCCGCTCTGCCGCTCGAGATTCCCGCCGACGCTGTGAGGCCTTACCTGGTCTCTGGGACTTTTATAGCCCCGCTCTGCCGCTCAAGATTCCCGCCGATGCTGTGAGGCCTTACCTGGTCTCTGGGGCCTTTTATAGCCCCGCTCTGCCACTCGAGATTCCCGCCGACGCTGTGAGGCCTTACCTGGTCTCTGGGGCCTTTTATAGCCCCGCTCTGCCGCTCGAGATTCCCGCCGACGCTGTGAGGCCTTACCTGGTCTCTGGGGCCTTTTATAGCCCCGCTCTGCCGCTCGAGATTCCCGCCGACGCTGTGAGGCCTTACCTGGTCTCTGGGGCCTTTTATAGCCCCGCTTTGCCACTCGAGATTCCCGCCGACGCTGTGAGGCCTTACCTGGTCTCTGGGGCCTTTTATAGACCCGCTCTGCCGCTCGAGATTCCCGCTGATGCTGTGAGGCCTTACCTGGTCTCTGGGGCCTTTTATAGCCCCGCTCTGCCGCTCGAGATTCCCGCCGACGCTGTGAGGCGTTACCTGGTCTCTGGGGCCTTTTATAGCCCCGCTCTGCCGCTCAAGATTCACCACACACTTCACGTGAAGCCTGTCCCAATGGAACAGCTCCCTCTTTCCCCAGTACTGGTGCCAGTGCCCCATGAATTGAAGCCCATTTCTCCCACACCAATCCTTGAGCCATGCATTCAACTCTCTGATCTCATTGACCCTATGCCAATTTGCTCGTGGCTCAGGTAGTAATCCAGAAATTATTACCTTTGTGGTTCTGCTTTTTAATTTAGCCCCTAGCTGCTCATACTCCCTCAGTAGAACCTCTTTATTAGTCCTACCTATGTCGTTGGTACCTGTGTGGACCACGACAACTGGATCCTTTCCCTCCCACTCCAAGTTCCTCTCCAGCCCAGAGGAGATGCCCTTACCCCTGGCAGGCAACACAGCTTTCAGGACTCAGGCTCTCGGCTACAGAGAACAGTATCTCTCCCCCTGGCTATACTGTCCCCTAGCACTACTACATTCCTTTTTATTCCCCCAACTTGAATGGCCCCCTGTACCACAGTGCTGTGGTCAGATTGCTCATCCTCCCTGCAGTCCCTGCTCTCGTCCACACAGGCTGCAAGAACCTCGTACCTGTTGGACAAGTGCAAGGGCTGAGGCTCCTCCAATGCTACCTTCTGAATCCCCATACCTGCCTCACTCGTAGTCACACCCTCCTGGCCCTGACCACGGACCAAATCTGAAGTATTTAACGTAAGGGGTGTGACTGCCTCCTGGAACAATTTGCTCACTCACCCAATTCCCGAGTTAAGTACTCTGTAGAAGCCGTACGCCGTAGAACTGGACTCGGTGCTACTTACCTCCCAATCATTTCTCCTTCCACACTCAAAAGGCCGAAGAATTTCAGGTCCTGATGAATGGAGTGACTCTCTGAGATCTTGATGTGAAGTTTGGTTTGAGCTTCCCCGTCTGTCAATCCTACCCTTCTCATAGCCTGTGAAAGGAGTTTACAAAAGCCATCACTGAGAGTCCAGGACAGAAATTGACAACATTCCTCCTGCTCCCTGGCCCAAGGGGGCCGTGCATGCGCCCCACTGCACACTCAGCCTCTCAAGATGGCGGCCATTGAGCTGGGCCTGTGACCGGGAGAAAGCCCCGCAGCCGCCGCCCCGCTCGGGGCAAACGCGGGACCCGTAGGTTCTTATTCGGAGGCTTGAGGCCTACACCGGGTGTTTATAAAGCCTCCCCGCCGGTTCCATTGCTCCCCTGTGCCCCTCCACCTCCCTGCTCCAGAATCCTCTCTCTGCCTTCCGCCGCCATCACCCGACTGGCGGCACTGACTGCGCATGCGCGGAACACGCCCCGCCTCAAGCCGCGCCTGCACACCAGGCCCCTGCAGCATTGATAGGGCCTATTCTACCTCGTGCAGCATTCTGGGTAACAACCACTGCCATTGTCTCAGCTGGCTGAGGAGCACAGAGATACATTTAGAGCAAGCAATAGGAGGAGGATGAGAAAATCAATGGAAGTTGATTCCTGTGATTTCAGATACTGGGATGAGCCGCGCGGCATCCATTGGAGCAGTGCTCGGATACACTCAGCGCATGGGCAACTAGCACAATTTTAGAAAGGGTTAGAAGATGAGATTAAATTGTTATAGTTTATTATTCTATTTAAAAAAATAAATGGATGATTAGCATGGGTTAGATACAGATTAAGACTCCCTCTGCACTGTCCCATTAAACACTCCCAGGACAGGTACAGCAGGGATGAGATAGAGAATACCGCTCCCTCTACATTTCACAGAATCACAGAATCACAGAATCCCCACAGTGCAGATAGAGGCCATTTCGGCCCATCGAGCCTGCACCGACACATATCCCACCCTATCCCCGTAACCCCACGTGTTTAATCCCCTAACACTAAGGGTCAATTTATCATAGCCAAATCAACCTAACCCGCACATCTTTGGACTGTGGGAGGAAACCGGAGCACCCGGAGGAAACCCACGCAGACACAGGGAGAATGTGCAAACTCCACACAGACAGTCGCCCGAGGCCAGATTTGAACCCGGGTCCCTGGCGCTGTGAGGCAACAGTGCCAACATTTATGGGATATGGGCATCGCTGGCAAGGCCAGCATTTATTGCCCATCCCTAATTGCCCTTGAGCAGGTTGTGGTGAGCCGCCTTCTTGAACCGCTGCAGTCCTTGTGGTGAAGGTTCTCCCACAGTGCTGTTAGGGAGGAAGTTCCAGGATTTTGACTCAGTGACGATGAAGGGACAGTGATATATTTCCAAGTCAGGATGGTGTGTGACTTGGAGGGGAACTTACAGGTGGTGGTGTTCGCATGCACCTGCTGCCCTTGTCCTGCTAAGTAGTAGAGGTCACGGGTTTGCGTGGGTTTTCTCCGGGTGCTCCGGTTTCCTCCCACAGTCCAAAGATGTGCGGGTTAGGTTGCTTGGCCATGATAAAAAAAAAAATTGACCCTTAGTGTTAGGGGGGATTAAATGCGTGGGGTTACGGGGTTATGGGGATAGGGCTTGGGTGGGATGGCTGTTGGTGAGGTAATCAGCGTTACTTTCATTCTTGTGCTGATTCCTCCTGAAGAATTTGAATCGTTCCGCTATCAGCAGCGGTGTTGGTTATAAGTGCTCTTGTAAGGTATCAACAATCTCCTTAAAATTCTTTTTCATCGGTTTGGCTGGAGTGATCAAGTTTCGTAACAGCCCGTATGTCCTTGCGCCCATCAGATTTAGAAGTACCGATGCCTTTTTATCATCCGCTACTTCATTCGCCTTGCAATATACCTCCACTCTTTCCACATATGTGGTCCAATCTTCTATATCACTATCGAAAGCAGTAATATTGCCAGTCTTCAGCATCTTGAAAATCTAAAATGGCGCTTCCCGCGCTTTTCCTCTGTCCCCGATGGATCAAAATGGCGCCTCCCACGCTTTTCTTTCTTCCCCGCCGAGTTCAGATGGCACCTCCCGTGCTTTCCCGCCACTGCCGATGCTGCCAACGCTGTTCTCCGCGTTTCCCGTTGCGACCTGCAGCTTTTCGCGGTATTTCTATTTTTTTTTTATATATATCGCTTCAATAGTTTCTCCGTTACTTGGAGAACCGTTCCCATCGTGGAGCGGACCCTCTGGGACTTTCCCTTTCCTCTGCTCGGTCCGAACGCCGACCTGCTTTGCAGCACCGGCCGCGCCCTGAGTGCTCCACCCTCTCTCTCTCTTTGCTTCTGCTTCCCGACTCGCTGCCCGGCCCCGTTGCAGAGCCACCCGATCGAGCTCTAGCCCGCCGCAGCCCAGGAAGGATCAGTGCACTACCTGCCACCAGCCCGTTTAGCTGGTGAAACCAGTTTTTTTTTCTTGTTTCTGGCTTTGACCTTCGTCTGAGGAATCGATCCCCTTGAGGTGCTGCCGAATTGCAGGTAAGTTCGTTTCTAACTCGTCGCCACTGTTAGGTCCGTGTGTTAATGGAGACATGGAATGCAGGAGTTGATTTAACAAGTGTTTACTGAACAAAGTGAACTTTGTTTACTGAACAAATAGAGAGCATCCTGACAAACTGTATCACGGTATGGTATGGCAGCTGTAGCTCCCATGACCGGAAAGCCCTGCAGCGGGTAGTCAAAACTGCCCAACGCATTACCGGCACCTGGCTACCGACCATAGAACATATATATCAGAAACGCTGCCTACGGAGGGCACGGTCCATCATCAAAGACCCTACCCACCCCAGCCACAGTCTGTTCACCCTCCTACCATCTGGAAGATGCTACAGATGCATTCGCACCCGTACGACCAGATTTAGGAACAGCTTCTTTCCCAGGGCTGTCATCCTACTGAACTCCACAAATAAACACTAAAGCCTGCACATCTGCCGATGCACTTTATTATGGTCATATTTATGCTAATATATATGTACAAATGTATGTTGAAATGTTTAAGTGTCCTAATCCAAATTGTACACTCTCGGGAGCCGCAAGGCTACATTTCGTTGTACTGCACTTGTGCACTAACAATGACAATAAAAGTTGATTTGATTTGATTTTGATTTGATTAGGTGAACTAACTACACAAGACGCTACACAGGCTTATATACCCGAGTGGTCATTACTGGTACTACAGTATACAGGGGCTTCAAAAACATAGTTCCTCTTAAAGGTACATACACTACAGCTGGGGGCTCATTTCTCTGGAAAAGAGAAGGCTGAGGGGTGACCAGATAGAGATCATTAAGATTATGAAAGGGTTTGATAGGGTAGATGTGGAGAAAATGTTTCTACTTGTCGGGGGAGACCAGAACTAGAGGTCATAAATATCAGATATAAGAGAGAGAAATAGCACCAGAGTAAAGAAAAGTTCAGAAATAGGAGGAATCAGACGGGGCAGAAGCGATGCAGACTAAGATGGGTTTGGAGTGCATGTGTGTAAATGCACATAGCCTGGTAAATAAGGTTGGTGAGCTGCAGGCACAAGGTGCCACAGGGGATTCTGATATAGGGGCAATAACAGAGACCAGACTCAAAGAAGGGGAGGATTGGGATCTTAATATTCCTGGCTACAAGGTATTCAGGAAAGATAGGGAAGGAAAAAGAGAAGGGGTGACAGTATTGATCAACTAAACTATTACAGCGCTGGAGAGGGTGATGTAGTCGAGGGAGCAAAGGCAGGTTAGAATTCAGGAACAATAGAGGAGCGATTACACTGCTGGGTGTTTACTACAGGCCACCAAATAGTGGGGAGGAGATAGAGGAGTTATTACACTGCTGGGTGTTTACTACAGGCCACCAAATAGTGGGAAGGAGATAGAGGAGCTATTACACTGCTGGGTGTTTACTACAGGCCACCAAATAGTGGGGAGGAAATAGAGGAGCTATTACACTGCTGGGCGTTTACTACAGGCCACCAAATAGTGGGGAGGAGATAGAGGAGCTATTACACTGCTGGGTGTTTACTACAGGCCACCAAATAGTGGGAAGGAGATAGAGGAGCTATTACACTGCTGGGTGTTTACCACAGGCCACCAAATAGTGGGGAGGAGATAGAGGAGCTATTACACTGCTGGGTGTTTACTACAGGCCACCAAATAGTGGGGAGGAGATAGAGGAGCTATTACACTGCTGGGTGTTTACTACAGGCCACCAAATAGTGGGGAGGAGATAGAGGAGCAAATGTGCAGGCAAATTACAGAAAGATGCAAGAACTACAGAGTAGTGATAATGTAGTGACGAACTGTACCACAGTATGGTATGGCAGCTGTAGCTCCTATGACCGGAAAGCCCTGCAGCGGGTCGTCAAAACTGCCCAACGCATTACCGGCACCCGGCTACCGACCATAGAGAACATCTATCAGAAACGCTGTTTACGGAGGTCACGGTCCATCATCAAAGACCCTACCCACCCCAGCCACAGTCTGTTCGCCCTCCTGCCATCTGGGAGATGCTACAGATGCATTCGCACCTGAACGACCAGATTCAGGAACAGCTTCTTTCCCAGGGCTGTCATCCTACTGAACTCCACAAATAAACTCTAAAGCCTGCACATCTGCCAATGCACTTTATATTGTTTATGTTAATGTATTACAAGCCAAATGAATGTTGAATGTTTAAATGTCTTACTCTAAATGTACACTCTCGGGAGCCGCAAGCCTACATTTCGTTGTACTGCACTTGTGCACTAACAATGACAATAAAGTTGATTATGATTATGATTATGATTATGCAAATATAGATAGTAACAGTGTAAAGGGTAAATTGGGGAGGAATCCCTGAAATGTGTACAAGAGAACTTTCTGGATCAGTGTGTTTCCAGCCCAATGAGAAAGGAAGCAGAGCTGGCTCTAGTTCTGGGGAATGAAGTGGGGCGAGTGGAGCGTGTTTCAGTGGGGGAGTATTTGGGGGATCAGTGATCATAATATCATCAGGTTTAGAATAGTTATAGAAAAGGACAAAGAACAATCAAGCATAAAAAATACTTAACTGGAGGAGGGCTAACTGCAGTGAGAGGAAAAGGGATCTGTCCCAGGTGGATTGGAGTCAAAAATTGGGAGGCAAAACAGTAAATGACCAATGGGAGGCCTTCAAAGAGGAGATGGTTCGGGTACATAGCAGACACATTCCTATGAGGGGGAAAGGAAGGGCATCCAAAGCTAGAGCTCCCGGGATGACTAAAGATAGAGGTTAAAATGAGACAGAAAGAGGAGGTTTATGACAAATGTAAGGTTGATAATACAGTGGGGAATCATGCTGAATATAGAAAGTACAGAGGAGATCTAAACAATGGAATAAGAGGGGCAAAGAGAGAGTATGAGAATAGATTAGCAGCTAACATAAAAGGGAACCCAGAATCTTTTATAAAGACTTAAATAGTAAAAGGGCAATCAAAGGAAGGGAGGGGCTGATTGGGGACCTAAAGGGAGATTGTCTTGTGGAGGCAGAGGGCTGGGCTGAGGGACTAAATGAGAACTTTGCATCTGTCTTCACTGGAGAAGAGGATGCTGCCAATGTAGCAGTAAAGGAGGAGGCAGGAGCGATACTGGATAGGATAGAAATAGATAAAGAGGAGGGACTTCAAAGGTTGGCAGTCCTCAAAGTAGAAAAGTCGCCGGTCCGGATGGGATTTGTCCTCGGTTACTGAGGGAAGTGGGGTGAAAATTGCGGAGGCTCCGGCTACAATCTTCCAATCCTCCTTGGACATGGGGGTGGTGCCAGAGGACTGGAGGATTGCAAATGTTACACTCCAGTTTAAAAAAGGGGAGAGGGATAAACCCGGCAACTATAGGCCAGTCAGCCTAACGTCGGTGGTGGGGAAACTTTTAGAGACAATAATCCGGGACAAAATTCATTGGCCCTTGGAAAAGTCTGGGCTAGTAACTGAAAGTCAGTTTGTTAAAGGCAAATTGTGTCTGACTAACTTGATGGAGTTCTTTGATGAAGTAACGGAGAGGGTTGAGGGTAGAGCGGTTGATGTTGTGTATATGGACTCTCAAAAGGCGTTTGACAAAGTACCACATAATAGACTTGTTGGCATTAGTCCATGGGATTAAAGGGACAGTGGCAGCATGGATCTAGAATGGGCTCAGGGACAGAAGGCAGAGAGTAGTGGGGAACGGCTGTGTTTCAGACTGGAGGGAGGGATTCAGTGGGGTTCCCCAGGGCTCGCAATTAGGACCACTGCTCTTTTTGATCCATATTAATGACCGGGACTTGGGTGTACAGGGCTCAATTTCAAAGTTTGCAGAGGACATGAAATTTGGAAATGTCGTAAACAGTGAGGATAGTAACAGACTTCAGGAGGACACAGCCAGACTGGTGAAATGGGCAGAAACGTGAGATGAAATTTAACTCAGGAGTGTGAACTGATTCATTTTGGTGGGAAGAATGAGGAGAGGCAATAAAACTAAATGGTCCAGTTTTAAAGAGGGTGCAGGAACAGAGAGGCCTCGGGGGGTATGTACACAAATCTTAGAAGGTGGCAGGACAAGTTGAGAAGGCCGTTAAAAAGCATACAGGATCCTTGACTTTATTAATAGAGGAATAGAGGACAAAAGCAAGCAAGTTATGCTAAGCCTTTATAAAACACTGGTTAGGCCTCAGCTGGAGTATTGTGTTCAATTCAGGGCACCACACTTTAGGAAGGACGTCAAGGCCTTGGAGAGGGTGCAGAGGAAATTTACTGGAATGGTACCAGGGATGAGGGACTTCAGTTATGTGGAGAGACTGGAGAAGCTGGGGTTGTTCCCCTTGGAGCAGAGAAAGTTAAGGGGAGATTGACCAGAATGGTACCGGGGATGAGGGACTTCAGTTATGTGGAGAGACTGAAGAAGCTGGGGTTGTTCTCCTTGGAGCAGAGAAAGTTAAGGGGAGATTTACTAGAATGGTACCGGGGATGAGGGACTTCAGTTATGTGGAGAGGCTGGAGGAGCTGGGGTTGTTCCCCTTGGAGCAGAGAAGGTTAAGGGGAGATTTGATAGAGGTGTTAAAAATCATGGATGGTTTTGACAGAGTAAATAAGGAGAAACTGTTTCCAGTGGAGGAAGGGTCGGGAACCAGAGGGCACAGATTTAAGGTGATTGACGGAAGAACCAGAGGTGACATGAGGAAACTTTTTTTCCACAGCGAGTTGTTGTGATGGGGAAAGCGCTGCCTGATAGGGCGGTGGAAGCAGATTCAACAGGAGCCTTCAAAAGGGGATGGGATAAACAATTGAACGGAAATAAATTGCAGGGATATGGGGAAAGAGCGGAGGAGTGGGACTAACTGGATTGCTCTTCCAAATAGCCGACGCAGACTCGATGGGCCGAATGGCTTCCTTCTGTGCTATTCTATGATTCTATGAATACAGAGAGACAATGTCCCTTTAAATATCGAGGTGTTACGCTGAGGTAAGGAGACACATTGTCCCTTTAGTTACAAAGGAGAAGACAAAAAGGTCACAGACTCTTTTAACTGACACCAATACTCAGAGAGAAGAGGATGTGACGGTCGATGTCCCTTTAACTGGGCCGCACATGCATGTGATTAAAGGCATCGGAAACAGTGGAATCGACCCACCGCAGTCACACTGTGGACACTCTGGTGTGTCAGCGGGTGGGATACACCAGAGAATCCCTTTCCACACACTGAGGAGTACTCCAGATGTGGTCTCACCAATGCCCTGTATAACTGAAGCATAACCTCCCTACTTTTGTATTCAGTTTCCCTCGCAATAAACGATAACATTCTATTAGCTTTCCTGATTACTTGCTGTACCTGAATACTAACCTTTTGCAATTCATGCATTAGGACACCCAGATCCCTCTGCATCGCAGAGCTCTGCAATCTCTCACCATTTAGAAAATATGCTTCTTTTTTATTCTTCCTGCCAAAATGGACAACTTCACATTTTCCCACATTATATTCCATTTGCCAGATCTTTGCCCACTCACTTAACCTATCTATATCCCTTTGTACCCTCCTTATGTCCTCTTTACAATTTACTTTCCTACCTATCTTTGTGTCATCAGCAAATTTAGCAACCATGCCTTCGGTCCCTTCATCCAAGTCATTTATATAAATTGTAAAAAGTTGAGGCCCCAGCACTGATCCCTGTGGCACACCACTCGTTACATCTTGCCAATCAGAAAATGACCCATTTATGCCTACTCTCTGCTTCCTGTTAGCTAGCCAATCTTCTATCCATGCCAACATGTTACCCCCTACACCATGAGCTTTTATTTTCCGCAATAACCTTTGATGTGGCACCTTATCAAATGCCTTCTGGAAATCTAAGTACAGTACATCCACCGGTTCATTGAAACATAGAAGATAGGAGCAGGAGTAGGCCATTTGGCCCCTCGAGCCTGCTCCGCCATTCAATGAGATCGTGGCTGATCATCCAAACTCAGTACCCTGTCCCTGCCTTCTCCCCATATCCCTTGATCCCTTTAGCCTTAAGAAATATATCCAACTCCTTCTTGAATACATTTAATGAGTTGACCTGCACTGCCTTCTGTGGTAGAGAATTCCACAGGTTCACCACTCTCTGGGTGAAGAAATTCCTCCTCATCTCTGTCCTAAATGGCTTACCCCTTATCCTTAGACTGTGACCCCTGGTTCTGGACTCCCCGACCATCGGGAACATCCTTCCTGCATCTAGTCTGTCCAGTCCTGTTAGAATTTTATGTTTCAATGAGATCCCCTCTCATTCTTCTAAACTCCAGTGAGCAAGGCTTGGAAGCTAAGCCAGAGCCAGGCCTGGTTAGTACCTGGAGGGGTGACCATCAGGGAAGACCAGGTGCAGGTCACGGAAAGAGCCCCGAGGAGGGGCGGTTGGTGAGAAGGTCACGGAAGGAGCCCCGGGAGGGGTGGCTGGTGAGCAGGCCCGGGTGTTGGGCTGAAGATTGTCGGACAGGAGGAATGGTGGAAATGGAATGGCGGCGCGCACAGACGCAGCGGCTTTGCTTCTCCCAGGACAGTGCTATTTATGTTTAATGTTAATGTTATTTGTACTGGACTCATGGGAGCTTGCAAGATCACATTTCGTTGTTCATGTACTTGTGCATTGTACAATGACAATAAAGTTGAATTATTATTATTATTATAAGCCCAATCGACCCAATCTTTCCTCATACGTCATTCCTGCCATCCCAGGTGAATCTTCGCTGCACTCCCTCCACGGCAAGAACATCCTTCCTCAGGTAAGGCGACCAAAACTGCACACAATACTCAAGATGTGGTCTCACCAAGGCCCTGTACAACTGCAGCAAGACATCCTTGTTCCTGTACTCAAACCCTCTCGCTACGAAGGCCAACATACCATTTGCCTTCTAACTGCCTGCTGCTCCTACATGCTTACCTTCAGCGACTGGTGCACAAAGACACCCAGGTCTCGTTGCACTTCCCCTTCTCCCAACCTATTGTCGGTCAGATAATAAGCTGCCTTCATGTTTTTGCCACCAAAGTGGATAACCTCGCATTTATCCACATTATACTGCATCTGCCATGCTTCTGCCCAATCACCCAACCTGTCCAAATCATACTGGACTTTCTCGGCATCCTCCTCACAGCACACACGCCCACCCAGCTTTGTGTCATCTGCAAACTTGAAGATATTTCATCTAGTTCCCTTGTCTAGATCATTAATATATATTGTGAATAGCTGGGGTCCTAGAACCGATCCCTGCGGTACCCCACTAGTCACTGCCTGCCACTCGGAAAAAGACCCGTTTATTCCAACTCTTTGCTTCCTGTCTGCCAACCAGTTCTCTATCCAAGTCAATACCTTGCCCCCAATCCCATGTGCCTTAACTTTACATGCTAATCTCTTATGCGGGACCTTATCGAAGGCCTTCTGAAAGTCCAAATACACCACATCCACTGGTTCTCCCTTATCTATTTTACCAGTTACATCCTCAAAAAATAAATAAGGAGAAACTGTTTCCAGTGGAGGAAGGGTCGGGAACCAGAGGGCACAGATTGAAGGTGATTGACGGAAGAACCAGAGGTGACATGAGGAAACTTTTTTTCCACAGCGAGTTGTTGTGATGGGGAACACGCTGCCTGATAGGGCGGTGGAAGCAGATTCAACAGGAGCCTTCAAAAGGGAACGGGATTAATACTTGAACTGAAATAAATTGTAGGGATATGGGGAAAGAGCGGAGGAGTGGGACTAACTGGATTGCTCTTCCAAATAGCCGGCACAGACTTGATGGGCTGAATGGCCTCCTTCTGTGCTATTCTATGATTCTATGAATACAGAGAGACAATGTCCCTTTAAATATCGAGGTGTTACGCTGAGGTAAGGAGACACATTGTCCCTTTAGTTACAAAGGAGAAGACAAAAAGGTCACAGACTCTTTAACTGACACAAGTACTGAGAGGGAAGAGGATGTGACGGTCGATGTCCCTTTAACTGCACCGCACATGCATGTGATTAAAGGCATCGGAAACAGTGGAATCGACCCACCGCAGTCACAATGTGGACACTCTGGTGTGTCAGCGTGTGGGATACACCAGGGAATCCCTTTCCACACACTGAGGTTGATTCTAATGATCGGGAGTCCCAGGGTTTTGGATACCAGATAATCAAGCTCACAAGAACACAAATTGTCTCTCCAGGCTTTATTAAGAGCGCTGCATAACACAGATTGGGTGATAATTCCCTCAATCTGGAGAATAGAAGTACAGTGGATTCACGCGCGATCTTCTCGAGTCTGTTCCAACTGACAACGGCTTAAGTGGCCTGTTCTTATACACAAGCTTGGTTACCGCTTAGGAAATGGGATTGTTTGGACCCGTCTGTTGACCGCCTCCTGAACTCCTGCTAATTCAGGGAATTTAGTCCATCTGTGACCAGACTATAACCACAAGCCCGTCTGGTTATCACACCTATACGGTCCGTGAGGTTATTATTAGATTCACACCCAGACGTTGTGCCTTCACTTGTCTGGCACTTCATCCCATAACATGGGTACAGGGGCTCAGTAATGTTTAATTCATCAGCAAAAGATAAAGTACAACAACATACTGGTCAGCTTAACAAAATCTCACCATATTTATGTGGCTATAAATATAAAAGTCACTAAGAAATCCAGTAGTGAATTCAGGAGAAATATCTTTACCCAAAGAGTGATAATGGGGAACTTGCTACCACAAGGAGTAGTTGCGGTGGACAGCATAGATGCATTTAAGGGGAAGCCACACGAGGGAGAAAGGAATGGGAGGAGATGCTGATCGGGTTAATTGAAGTAGGGTGGGTGTGGAGCACAAACACCGGCATGGACCAGTTGGGCCGAATGGCCTGTTTCTGTGGTGTACATTCTATGTAACACCATGAACAGTCAATCGAAGGGAATCATCAGCACAACAGTCTTAAAGATTAAACAGCAGTACAAGATTTATAAAACATTCATCCATTCCATGTTCATGTCACCCCAGCTTTCTACAGGGCCCTGCACTACAGTACAGTGTGAACTCGCTGGTGTGTCAGCAGAGTCGAGGACTGAGAGAATCCCTTCCCACACACAGAGCAAGTGAACAGCCTCGCCCCAGTGTGAACTCGCTGGTGTTCCTTCAGAGTCCCGGAGCTTTTAAAGCTCTTCCCACAGTCAGAACATGTAAATGGTCTCTGATCGGAGTGAACTCGCTGGTGTTTCTTCAGATCCCCCGAGGTTTTAAAGCTCTTCCCACAGTCAGAACAGTTAAATGGTCTCTCATCAGTGTGAACTTGCTGGTGACTCAACAGGTTGGCTGATTGAGTGAATCCCTTCCCACACACGGAGCAGGTGAACGGTCTCTCCCCAGTGTGAACTCGCTGGTGTTGCTTCAGATGCCCAGAGGTATTAAAGCTCTTCCCACAGTCAGAACATGTAAATGGTCTCTGATTGGAGTGAACTCGCTGGTGTTTCTTCAGATCCCCAGAGGTTATAAAGCTCTTCCCACAGTCAGAACAGTTAAATGGTCTCTCATCAGTGTGAACTTGCTGGTGTCTCAACAGGTTGGCTGACAGAGTGAATCCCTTCCCACACACGGAGCAGGTGAACGGTCTCTCCCCAGTGTGAACTCGCTGGTGTTGCTTCTGATCCCCAGAGGTTTTAAAGCTCTTCCCACAGTCAGAACATGTAAATGGTCTCTGATCGGTGTGAACTCGCTGGTGTTGCTTCAGATCCTCAGAGGTTTTAAAGCTCTTCCCACAGGCAGAACATGTAAATGGTCTCTCATCGGTGTGAACTCGCTGGTGTCCGTTCAGATTCCTGGAGCTTTTAAAGCTCTTCCCACAGTCAGAACAGTTAAATGGTCTCTCATCTGTGTGAACTTGCTGGTGTCTCAACAGGTTGGCTAACTGAGTGAATCCCTTCCCACACACGGAGCAGGTGAATGGCCTCTTCCCAGTGTGACCTCGCTGGTGTCCATTCAGATTCCTGGAGCTTTTAAAGCTCTTCCCACAGACAGAACATGTAAATGGTCTCTGATCGGAGTGAACTCGCTGGTGTTCCTTCAGCTCCCCAGAGGTTTAAAAGCTCTTCCCACAGGCAGAACAGTTAAATGGTCTCTCATCAGTGTGAACTCGCTGGTGTAACTTCAGTTCCCTAGAGCTTTTAAAGCTCTTCCCACAGACAGAACATGTAAATGGTCTCTCATCAGTGTGAACTCGCTGGTGTAACTTCAGATCCCCAGAGGTTTTAAAGCTCTTCCCACAGTCAGAACATTTAAACGGTCTCTCATCAGTGTGAACTCGCTGGTGTCTCAACAGGTCGGATGACTGAGTGAATCCCTTCCCACACACGGAGCAGGTGAACGGCCTCTTTCCTGCTCTCTCCAGCTGGTGTCCCTTCAGCTCTTGGTTCCTTTTAAAGCTTTTCCCACAGTCAGAATGTTTCACCGGTCTCTCCCCAGTATGAACTCGCTGGTGTGCCAGCAGATTCGAGGACCGAGTGAATCTCTTCCCACACACGGAGCAGGTGAACAGAATCTCTCCTGCTCTCTCCAGCTGGTGTCTCTTCAGATCCTGGGACCTTTTAAATCTCTTCCCACAGTCAGAACATTTAACGTGAACAAGCTGGTGTCTCAGGAGGGTGGCAGAATGAGAGAATCGCTTCAAAAACACGGAACAGGTCAACGGTCTCTCATCAGTGTGGACAAGCTGGTGTCTCAGCAGCACGGAGGGTGCAATTAATCCCATCCCACACACGGAGTGGGTTAAAGGTCTCTCCCTCGTGTGATCTTGCTGGTGTATCATCGGAGTGGATGACTGAGTGAATCTCTTCTGGAACACGGGGCCAGTGAACAGGCTCTCCCCAATGTGTAGCCACTGGTGTTGCTTCAGGTGCTTGTAGATCTTGAAGCTCTTCCCACACTCAGAACATTTAAAAGGTCTCTCATCAGTGTGAACTCTCTGATTCACTGGTGTGCCAGCAGATTGGAGGACCGATTGCATCAGGTCCTGAGGAATCCTGTAACTCTGACGTGATGTTTGGTCTCAGCCTCCTGTCCGTAAAGGCTCCACTTCTAAAACCCTGTGAAAGGAGTGTAGAAAGGGGTAAGAGGGAGAATGTTGTCTCAATTTTTTTTATATAATCATTCATAGAAACATAGAAGATAGGAGCAGGAGTCGGCCATTCTGCCCCTCGAGCCTGCTCCGCCATTCAATTGATCCCTTTAGCCTTCACGGGATGTGGGCATCGCTGGCAACACCAGCATTTATTGCCCATCTCTAGTTGCCCTTGAGAAGGTGGTGGCGAGCCGCCGCCTTGAACCGCTGCAGTCCATGCGGTGAAGGTGCTCCCACAGTGCGGTTACACTTCTTTGCAGTGGTTTGGTATAACTGAGGGGCTTGCTAGGCCACTTCAGAGGGCAGCTAAGAGACAACCACATTGCTGTGAGTCTGAAGTCACATATAAGCCAGTCAGATTAGTGAACCAGATGGGTTTTTAATGACGGTTTCATGGTCACCATTACTAGCCTTTTAATTCCAGATTTATTTAATGAATTTAAGTTCTGCAGCTGCCGTGCTGGGATTACATAGAAACATAGAAGATAGGAGCAGGAGTCGGCCATTCGGCCCCTCGAGCCTGCTCCACCATTCAATGAGATCATGGCTGATCATCCAAACTCAGTACCCTGTCCCTGCCTTCTCCCCATATTCCTTGATCCCTTTAGCCTTAAGGAATATATCTAAGTCCTTCTTGAATATATTTAATGAATTGTTAAATATATTCAAGAAGGAGTTAGATATAGTTCTCACTTGAACTCACTTCTCCAGATCACTAGTCCAGGCCTCTGGATAACTAGTCCAGTAACATAACCACTATGGAACGGTACCTGTACTCATGTCCCTTTTCCCAGCCCAGGGGCAGTGAAGCTGATTTCAGGCCCCAGCTGCTGCACAGGTTGGTTGAAAGGATCAACAGTAATGGCGGCTGGGCCGCCGCGCTGAGCTGTGGCTGACCCCGCGCATGCGTCCCATTGCCCTGTCCTCTCCTGCTCCACAGGCGCCCGGCCCGCACCGCGCATGCTCAGCACACACCCTGGGCCCCTGTCAATCATCCTCCCCCGCGCCTGCGCACTGGGCCCGAGCTCCAGGCTGCCACGCGGGGCTTTCTTTGTAAAGTCGGTGTTGGTGAAGAGCTGCAATCAGTGAGGGAAAGTGAGTTTTCCCCCAGATCCGATTGAGATCACAGGAGGGGAGAGAATAAAGGGGAATCCAAACCTGAGAGTCCGCAGATCCGGGCCCCGAGCGGAGCTTCTTCAGTTTGGCGAAGCGCGCTCTAGGGACACGTGACCCGGGCCCAGGGCCTGATTGACGGGAGCTTCCGACCAATAGGGAGTGAGCGGGGCGGGGCTGGAGGAGCGAGCCGGCGCCCCGTGCGCCCAGCCCCCTCTTCGCCCAACCAGTCACGTCAAGACGTCGCCGTCGTACAATGATAGACCTGAGCTCTCCACCAATGAGCGAGGGGAGGCTGAGCCTGGAGGACCGACCGAGGGGCTTTGGTCCTCCAACCAATCACGGCGAAGGAGGAGGCAGGACCTGGAACCGGCTCATTGGACGGATCG
Source organism: Somniosus microcephalus (assembly GCF_052327205.1). NCBI lineage: Eukaryota > Metazoa > Chordata > Chondrichthyes > Squaliformes > Somniosidae > Somniosus > Somniosus microcephalus. The sequence continues at coordinate 3,126,115 of NW_028225179.1, forward strand.
GCCCGCCGCCATTTTGTGAAGGGGTTCAGGATCCGTGATATAATAGCAAAATGCTGCGGATGCTGGAAATCTGAAATAACAACAGAAAATGCTGGAAATACTCAGCAAGCCAGGCAGCATCCGTGGAGAGAGAAACAGAGTTAACGTTTCAGGTCTGGGACCCTTCATCAGAACTGGAAAAAGCTGGAGATGTAACAGGTATTAAGCAGGTGCAGAGACAGGGGGGGCGGGGGGTTTAGGAGGGGAGGAAGGAATTGAAAGAACATGCTGTGAAAATGTTGCGAATGGGAATGGCAAAATCATACAGCATGAAAAATGGGGGCAGGGATTATGATCTGAAATTGGTGAACTCGATGTTGAGTCCGGCAGCCTGTAAAGTGCCCAATCGAAAGATGAGGTGCTGGTCCTCGAGCTGAGCCTGGGAAAGTTTATTTTTAATGTTCCTTTCACATTTTACAGCTCAAACTAATTTTGTTTTGCAGAAGATACTTTTTATTAAAGAAAAGAAGTTCGCTTTTAAACTGATGAAATAACAAACCCTGTGGAACAAATACTTGAGTAAAAATATTTTTTCTCCCTGAATTAATTTTCTTAATATTAATTTTCAGCATTTTTAATTATTAATTTCAAGCACTTTAAGAGAAATATGGGAGTGGTGGGGGTTCTCTTAAAGGGACAGGCACTCTCTTTTTCTATGTGATGTTCATTAAAGGGACCGTGTCCCCATGGATGACTGATTTTAAAGGGACAGCGTCTCCCTTTCTATAATGTGTAGATAAGAGACTGACATTTAAAGTCGGGCTAATCCCCTGCTCCCGTGAGTGCTTGGCGAGAAATCAGGTGCTGTTTGCTCTCGCCCCCTCCCAATTTTCTGCCAAGGGACAGAAAGCAGAGAGTAGTGGTGAACGGTTTCTTTTCAGACTGGAGGGAGGTTAAACAGTGATGTTCCCCAGGGGTCGGTATTAGGATCAATGTTCCCTCTAATTTTTTGAGGTGCGTGGCCCCTTTAACAGGCTGCACGGCCCATTCAAATTTCCATGCATGCGCGTTTTTTCCATTTATAGGGCGGTGAGCCGGCTGCGCAGGACCTCCAGACCGCTGCATGGCTGCACAGCTTAACGTGAACATTGATTCAGACCACTGCTTTATTGATATGTATTAATGACCTGGACTTGGGGATACAGGACATAATTTCAAAGTTTGCAGAGGACACGAAAATGTAGCAAACAATGAGGATAGTAACAGACTTCAGGAGGATGTAGCCAGACTGGTGAAATGGGCAGAAACGTGGCAGATTAAATTTAATGTAGAGAAGTGTGAAGTGATCCATTTTGGTAGGAAGAATGAGGAGAGGCAATATAAACTAAATGGTCCAGTTTTAAAGAGGGTGCAGGAACAGAGAGGGCTCGGAGTGTGTGATGAAATAACTCTGCGTTCTGACATTTGTATTGTCTGTTTTGTTGCACTTGTTAATGTCTGGAATGTGTTACAGGTGCAACCACTAATGCTCCTCCCTAGCCCCGCCTTTATGGATCCTCCTGATTGGTGTGAGTCTTATTTATAAGAGCTGGGTCTTACTCATAAGGGTTGGGTCGGTGATGAATGATGGTTGCCCTGTGTTAACTTGATGCCATGATTCTTACTTAATAAAAGCCTTTAGTTTTAAGTTTTAACCTCTTGGATTCAGGCAGTTATTTGGCACATCAATTTTATTAAGTAACAACTTTGGAAGATGGATCGATTTTTGAAACCAGAGTGTCTGGATATCGATCCCCATTCGGCAGATGCGTCGAATAAATTTACGCATTGGCTTCGATGTTTTGAACACTTTATCGCATCGATCGATCCGATGGTTAACAAGTTGGGTCTTTTAACCAACTTGGTAAGTCATCAAACTTACTCTATATTTGAAGATATTACTACGTATGAAGAGGCCCTTGCAGCTCTTAAGGCCCAGTACCTTAAGTCGGTTAATGAAGTATATGCCAGGTATCTTTTGTCTACTCGCAGGGAATTACCCGAGGAATCCCTGGATGATTTCCTGCAGGATCTTAAGGCTTTGGCTAAGGATTGCAACTACAAGGCTGTCTCTGCCATATTGTATCAGGAAGAAGCCATCCGCGATTCTTTTATATCTGGCCTCCGATCTAATTATATTAGAGACTCCTCGAGAATGACTCGTTAGTTTTAAAAACAGTCGTCGTTACGGCTCGATCGTTAGATGTAGCCCAGAAGAATTTAGAAAGTGTATGCATCAGCCCATGCGTCTCTCTCAGCCTCGTGTGTTCCGAGTATGGAGGCATCCATAACGCCAATGGAGCCTCCACTTAATCCTACTGTTGCGGCTGTACCCCATGGGTCTAAGTGTTATTTTTGTGGCCAATCTAAACACTCCAGGCAAAGATGCCCAGCCAGAGAGGCTATTTGTTTTAAATGTAAGAAACGGGGACATTTTAGTAAAGTGTGTAAGGGTAATCCTGTACCCGATGTCTTCTCTGCTGCCACCTATCATTTTACTCTAGCCTCGGCTACGGTTGACCAGAACATACCATGTTCCTTGTCGAAATCTGTGATGGACATTAAGATTAATGGTCGTCCTACTGGGTGTTTGATAGACTGTGGCAGTACTGAAAGTTTTATACATCCCAACCTTGTTAACTCCTGTTCATTGAAGGTGTATCCTACTCGAAGTGAAATTGTGATGGCGTCCAAATCCCTTACTTCGCAGGTAACTGGATATTGCAAAGTCACATTGACCGTTAAGGATACGGAGTATAAGGACTTTAAACTCCTTATATTACCTCAGTTGTGTGTAAACTTAATTTTAGGCTTGGACTTCCAGTGTCAACATGAGAGTGTTACCCTTAAGTATGGTGGGTCTCAGCCTCCACTTACAGTCTGCGGCCTTTCTACTTTAAAAGTAAGTCCGCCTTCTTTGTTCGTGAACCTTGCTCCTAATTGTAGACCTATAGCGACTAAGAGTAGACGGTATAGTTCAGAAGATAAAACATTTATAAAAGAGGAAGTGGAAAGGCTTCAACGGGAGGGAATCATCGAACACAGTAATAGCCCGTGGCGTGCCCAGGTGGTGGTGGTTAAAACTAATGAAAAGAAAAGACTTGTGGTCGATTATAGCCAGACTATAAACTTGTATACCCAATTAGACGCCTATCCTTTGCCTCGTATTTCTGAGATGGTGAACCAGATAGCTCAGTATCGCGTGTTCTCCACCATTGATTTAAAGTCTGCCTACCATCAACTCCCCATTAAAATAGAAGGCCGACCTTATACGGCCTTCGAAGCTAATGGGCGCCTGTACCAATTCCTTCGGGTGCCCTTTGGAGTGACGAATGGGGTATCCGTCTTCCAACGGGAGATGGATCGTATGGTGGATGAATACGCATTGGAAGCAACATTCCCGTACCTGGACAATGTTACTATCTGTGGGCGTGACCAACGGGAGCATGATCAAAATCTCGCGAAGTTCCTAGAGACTGCAAAGAGGTTAAACCTGACCTACAACGAAAACAAGTGTACCTTCAATACTGCACGTTTGTGTATTCTTGGTTGCGTTGTGGAGAATGGGGTAATCGGGCCGGATCCTGAAAGATTACGCCCACTTAAGGAATTACCTTTACCTCACACTGTAAAAGCTTTAAGGAGGTGTCTGGGATTCTTCTCGTACTATGCCCAGTGGGTGGCTAGCTACTCAGATAAAGTCCGACCTCTTATTAAGTCGATGTCTCTTCCGCTATCGGCGGAAGCTCAGGAGGCTTTCTGTAATATCAAATGGGACATTGAGAAGGAAGTGGTATGTGCCGTGGATGAGAAGATCCCTTTTCAAGTGGAAAGTGATGCATCTGATTTTGCGTTGGCAGCGACTCTTAACCAAGCTGGTAGACCAGTAGCTTTCTTCTCTCGTACATTGCAAGGACCAGAAGTTCGACATTCTTCAGTGGAAAAGGAGGCGCAGGTGATTATTGAAGCAGTCAGGTATTGGAGACATTATCTCGCTGGCCGACGTTTTACGCTTATTACTGACCACCGATCTGTGGCCTTTATGTTCAATACTAAGCAGAGAAGCAAGATCAAAAATGATAAGATTTTAAGATGGCGAATAGAACTGTCAACATATGACTATGATATTCAGTACAGGCCTGGAGTATTCAATGAGCCATCGGATGCTTTGTCACGAGGAGTATGTGCTAGTCTAGGTATAGATAAGCTTCAAAGTCTCCACGACGCACTCTGCCACCCTGGGGTTACCAGAATGAACCACTTCATTAAGTCCCACAATCTACCCTACTCTATTGAGGAGGTCCGGACAATGACCAGAACCTGTCGTGTTTGTGCTGAATGCAAACCCCGCTTCTATAAGCCGTCCGAGCCAGCTCATCTTATTAAAGCAACTCAACCATTTGAGCGTTTGAGTCTCGATTTTAAAGGTCCCCTTCCATCGAGCGACCGTAATGTCTACTTTCTTAATATTATAGACGAGTACTCTCGGTTCCCTTTTGTTACCCCCTGTCCGGATGTGACCAGTGCTGTTGTAATTAAATGCCTCTGCCAACTGTTTTCTTTGTTTGGCATGCCTAACTATATACATAGTGATAGGGGTTCTTCCTTTATGAGTGAAGAATTGCGACAGTTTTTGCTATCGAAAGGGATTACAACGCCAGTTATAACGCCAGTTGCAACTACCAGTTATAACGCTCGTGGTAATGGGCAGGTCGAGAAAGAAAATGCAACAGTGTGGAAGTCTATCGTACTGTCTCTGAAGTCGCGAGGCCTGCCTACCTCTCGCTGGCAGGATGTCCTGCCAGACGTGCTGCATTCCATAAGGTCTCTTTTGTGTACAGCGACGAATGCCACCCCTCATGAAAGGATGTTTAGTTTTCCAAGAAAAGCTACTAATGGAGTATCGTTACCCACATGGTTGACGACCACGGGCCCTGTGCTGTTGCGCAGACATGTGAGAGGTCACAAGACTGATCCACTGGTGGAGGAAGTACAACTCCTCCATGCTAATCCCCAGTAGGCGTACATTCAATATCCAGATGGGCGAGAGGATACGGTCTCTATTAAAGATCTTGCACCTGCTGGAGCTCAAAGAGTTTGACTCTGAGAGTAGAGTTTTCAATCGTGGTATTGGACCTTTAGAGACACAGACCCTCACTGTGGAAGATACTGATGATTCTGGGAATTCTGATGAACCAGAGTTGGTACTCCGGGAGGAGCCTCGGCAAGAGTTACGTTGTTCCCAGAGGACTATCAGACCTCCTGACAGACTGAATCTATAGCAGGGGGTGAATGTGATGAAATAACTCTGTGTTCTGGATTGTCTGTTGTACTTGTTAATGTCTGGAATGTGTTACAGGTGCAACCACTAATGTTCCTCCCGAGCCCTGCCTTTATGGATCCTCCTGATTGGTGTGATTCTTATTTATAAGAGCTGGGTCGGTGATGAATGATGGTTGCCCTGTGTTAACTTGATGCCATGATTCTTACTTAATAAAAGCCTTTAGTTTTAAGTTTTAACCTTTTGGATTCAGGCAGTTATTTGGCACATCAGGGTATATGTACACAAATCTTAGAAGGTGGCAGGACAAGTTGAGAAGGCTGTTAATAAAGCAAACAGGATTCTTGACTTTATTAATAGAGGAATAGAGTACAAAAGCAAGCAAGTTATGCTAAGCCTTTATAAAACACTGGCTAGGCTTCCGCTGGGCACCACACTTTAGGAAGGATGTCAAGGCCTTAGAGAGGGTGAAGAAGAAATTTACGAGAATGGGACCAGGGATGAGGGATTTGAGTTATGTGGAGAGATGGAAGAAGCTGGGGTTGTGTCCTTTGGTTACCGACCCTCCTGCCACTGGAAACAGTTTCTCCTTATAAGCTACAGCTATACAAAGCCCTGGTTAGACCCCAGAGAGTCATAACAGCACAGAAGGAGGCCATTTGGCCCATCGAGTCTGTGCCAGCTCTCTGTAGAGCAATCCAGTCAGTCCCATTCCCTCGCTCTATCCCCGTAGCCCTGCAAGTTTATTTCCCTCAAGTGTCTATCCAGTCTCCCCTTGAAAACATTGAGTGTCTCCACTTCCACCACTTCCGTCGGCAGCGAGTTCCAGGTCATCACCACTGGCTGCGTAAAAAAGTTTTTCCTCACATCCCCCCTGTATCTCTTGCCCAAAACCTTAAATCTGTGTCCCCTAGTCCTTGTACCATCAACTAGTGGGAACAGCCTTTCCCCGTCTAGCCTATCCAAACCCGCCATAATCTTGTACACCTCTGTCAAATCACCCCTCAACCTCCTTTGCTCTAATGAAAACAAATCCAGCTTCTCCAACCTGTCCTTGTAGCTAAGATCCTCCATCCCCAGAACCATTCTGGTAAATCTCCTCTGCACCCTCTCAAGGGCCTTCACATCCTTCCTAAAGTGTGGTGACCAGAACTGGATGCAATACTCCAGTTGTGGCCTAACCAGCGCTTTATAAAGGTTCAGCATAACTTCTCTACTTTTGTACTCAATACCTCTATTTATGAAGCCCAAGATCCCATATGCTTTGTTAACCACTCTCTCAATATGTCCTGCCACCTTCAGCGACCTACGCACATTAACTCCCAGGAACTCCCTGGAGCACTGTGTACAGTTCTGGGCACCGCACCTCAGAAAGGATATATTGGCCTTGGAAGGAGTGCAGCACAGATTCACCAGAATGTTACCTGGGCTCCAAGGGTTAGATTATGAGGAGAGATTACATAAACTAGGCTTGTGTTCCCTGGAATCTAGAAGGTTAAGGAGTGATTGAGGATTTTAGGATTTTGAAAGGAATTGGTAGAGTAGATAGAGAGAAACTTTTTCCGCCGGTGGGGGAGTCGAGGACAAGGGGACATCACCTTAAAATCCGAGCCAGGCCATTCAGGAGAGAAGTTGGGAAACACTTCTTCACACAAAGGCTGGTAGAAGTGTGGAACCCTCTCCCACAGAAAGCAGTCGATGCCAGCTCAATTAATCATTTTAAATCCCAGAGCCATAGATTTTTGCTGGACAAGGGAGCAAAGGGATATGGAGCCAAGGCAGGTGGGTGGAGTTAAGACACAGATCGGCCATGATCTCATTGAATGGCGGAACAGGCTGGAGGGGCTGAATGGCCTCCTCCTGTTCCCATGCTCCTATTTACTCTATCAAAACCCTTCATGTTTTGAACACCTCTATTAAATCTCCGCTGCACCGTCTCTGCTCCAAGGAGAACAATCCCAGCTTCTCCAGTCTCTCCACGTAACTGAAATCCTCTGTGTGTTTGTCGTGGTGCAGCAGGCTATAGCAAACAGCTTTCTTAAGAACATAAGAAATAGGAGCAGGAGCAGGCCATTCGGCCCTTCGAGCCTGCTCCGCCATTCAATAAGATCATGGCTGATCTTCTACCTCATCTCCACCTTCCTGCCCGATCCTCATATCCCTTGATTCCCCATGAGTCCAAAAATCTATCGATCTCAGCCTTGATTATACTCAATGACTGAGCCTCCACAGCCCTCTGGGGCAGAGAATTCCAAAGATTCACCACCCTCTGAGTGAAGACATTTCTCCTCATCTCAGTCCTAAATGGCCAACCCCTTATTCTGAGACTGTGACCCCTGGTTCTAGACTCCCCAGCCAGGGGAAACAGTCTCCCAGCATCTACCCTGTCAAGCCCTGTAAGAATTGTAGATGTTTCAATGACATCACCTCTCATTCTTCAAAATTCATGGGAATATAGGCCCAGTCTCCTCAATCTCTCCTCATAGGACAATCCCCCCATCCCAGGAATCAGTCTGGTGAACCTTTGTTGCACTCCCTCTAAGGCAAGTATATCCTTCCTTAGGTAAGGAGACCAAAACTGTACACAGTACTCCAGGTGTGGTCTCACCAAGGCCCTATATAATTGCGGTAAGACTTCTTTACTCTTAGTCTTTATTACAAGAGGATTGAAGTATAACATACCATTTGTTTTCCTAATTGCTTGCTGCACCTGTGTGTTAAGATGAGAAATGATAAAGGCAAGAAGTCACTTGTGGGAGTGGTGTACAGGCCCCCTGACAGTAACCACACGGTAGGATGGAGTATAAAGGAAGAAATAATGGGAGTTGTCAGAAAGGTATGGCAATAATCATGGGGGATTTTAATCTACATATAGACTGGAAAAATCAGATGGGCAAAGGTAGCCTAGATGAGGAGTTCATAGAATGTTTCGGAATAGTTTCTTTGAAAAGCATGTTCTGGAGCAAACCAGAGAGCAGGCTATACATAGAAACATAGAAGATAGGAGCAGGAGTAGGCCATTCGGCCCCTCGAGCCCGCTCCGCCATTCAATTCGATCATGGCTGATCATCCAAATTCAGTACCCGGTCCCTGCTTTCTCCCCATACCCCTTGATCCCTTTAGCCTTAAGAAATATATCCAACTCCTTCTTGAATATATTTAATGAACTGGCCTCCACTGCCTTGTGTGGTAGAGAGTTCCACAGGTTCACCACTCTCTGGGTGAAGAAATTCCTGCTAATTTCTGTCCTAAATGGCCTACCCTTTATCCTAAGACTGTGTCCCCTGGTTCTGGACTCCCCGACCATCGGGAACATCCTTCCTGCATCTAGTCTGTCCAGTCCTGTCAGAATTTTGTAAGTTCCAATGAGATCACCTCTCATTTTTCTAAACTCCAGCGAGTACAAGCCCAATCGACCCAATCTCTCCTCATACGTCATTCCTGCCATCCCAGGAATCAGCCTGGTGAATCTTCGGTGAACTCCCTCCATGGCAAGAACATCCTTCCTCAGATAAGGCGACCAAAACTGCACACAATACTCAAGATGTGGTCTCACCAAGGCCCTGTACAACTGCAGCAAGACATCCTTGTTCCTGTACTCGAATCCTCTCGCTACGAAGGCCAACACACCATTTGCCTTCTTAACCGCCTGCTGCACCTGCATGCTTACCTTCAGCGACTGGTGCACAAGGACACGCAGGTCTCGTTGCACTTCCCCTTCTCCCAATCTATTGCCATTTAGATAATAATCTGCCTTCCTGTTTTTGCCACCAAAGTGGACAACCTCACATTTATCCACGTTATATTGCATCTGCCATGTTTCTGCCCAATCACCCAACATGTCCAAATCATCCTGGAGTTTCTCGACATCCTCCTCACAGCACACACGCCCACCCAGCTTTGTGTCATCTGCAAATTTGGAGATATTACATCTAGTTCCCTTCTCTAGATCATTAATAAATATTGTGAATAGCTGGGGTCCAAGGACCGATCCCTGCGGTACCCCACTAGTCACTGCCTGCCAGTCGGAAAAAGACCCGTTTATTCCAACTCTTTGCTTTCTGTCTGCCAACCAGTTCTCTCTCCAAGTCAATACCTTGCCCCCAATCCCATGTGCCTTAACTTTACATGCTAATCTCTTATGCGGGACCTTATCGAAGGCCTTTTGAAAGTCCAGATACACCACATCCACTGGTTCTCCCTTATCTATTTTAACGGTTACATCCTCAAAAAATTCCAGTAGATTAGTCAAGCAGGATTTACCTTTTGTAAATCCATGTTGACTTTGTCCGATCCTGTCACTGTTTTCCAAGTGCTCTGCTATTACATCTTTTATAATGGACTCTAGCATTTTCCCCACTACCAATGTCAGGCTTACTGGTCTGTAATTCCCCGTTTTCTCTCTACCACCTTTTTAGAATAGTGGGGTAACATTAGCTACCCTCCAATCCATGGGTACTGTTCCAGATTCCATCGAATGTTGGAAGATGATCAGCAATGCATCTACTATTTCTAGGGCCACTTCCTTACGTACCCTAGGATGTAGATTATCAGGCCCTGGGGATTTATCGGCCTTCAATCCCATCAATTTCCCTAACACCATTTCCCTGCAAATACTGATTTCTTTCAGTTCCTCCCTCTCATTAGACCCTATGATCCCCGACATCTTTGGGAGGTTATTTCTGTCCTCCTTTGTGAAGACAGAACCAAAGTATGTATTTAAGACCAGGACCAGTGCAAGATAGATTAAGGCGATACTTAGTACAACTAAATCAGGAGGTACAAGCACTAAATAAAGAAGTAAGGAACCAACAACAGATTAAAGATCTAGAAAGGCAGAATGCTGGATGTAAACCAGATGAGTTGCCCAGAATAGGTCAACAAGTAATGACGCAAGTTATCGGAAGAAAGGGAATGGGGCCCGTTGGATGGGGCCATGTACTGTATTAATGACAAGTGATACGTGTGTTTGTCTACAGGAACCGATGGGTATGCGAAGGAAGCACTGGACCCAGGTGAAACCATTAAACACTAAAGACCCCCATTCTACCCTCTCCTCTAGGGGAAAGAGCTCGGAACATGACCAGACCTCTGTTTAAATTACAGATAAACATGGATCCTGTCGACCCTTTATATCAGAGGGTCCGTCTCGGGGAGAAGAAGCTCTCCTGGTTCACCCTTACACCTGAGAACTCATTTTTAATGTGGAAGCAAGTCATCCTCGGTTCCAAGGGACTGCCTAAGAAGAAAGTAGAAGATATAATTGGAGTAAGACTTCTTTACTCCTGTATTCAAGTCCTCTTGTAATGAAGGCCAGCATAACATTTGCCTTCTTAACTGCCTTTCACGACCACCGGACGTCCCAAAGCGCTTTACAGCCAATGAAGTATTTTGAAGTGTAGTCACTGTTGTAATGTGGGAAACGCGGCAGCCAATTTGCACACAGCAAGCTCCCACAAACAGCAATGTGATAATGACCAGATAATGTTTTATCGTCATGTTGATTGAGGGATAAATATTGGGCTCAAAACACCGGGGATAAATTCTTCGAAATAGCACCACGGGATCTTTTACATCCACCTGAGGGGGCAGACGGGGGCCTCGGTTTAACGTCTCATCCGTAAGACAGCACCTCCGAAACTGCAGCGCTCCTTCATTACTGCCCCCCTTCATTAGTGCCCCGCCGACAGTGCGGCGCTTCCTCAGTGCTGCCCCTCCGACAGTGCGGCGCTCCCTCAGCGCTGCCCCTCCGACAGTGCGGCGCTCCCTCAGTGCTGCCCCTCCGACAGTGCGGCGCTCCCTCAGCGCTGCCCCTCCGACAGTGCGGCGCTCCCTCAGCGCTGCCCCTCCGACAGTGCGGCGCTCCCTCAGTGCTGCCCCTCCGACAGTGCGGCGCTCCCTCAGCGCTGCCCCTCCGACAGTGCGGCGCTCCCTCAGCGCTGCCCCTCCGACAGTGCGGCGCTCCCTCAGTGCTGCCCCTCCGACAGTGCGGCGCTCCCTCAGTACTGCCCCTCCGACAGTGCGGCGCTCCCTCAGCACCGCACTAGTGTGTCAGCCTCGCTTTATATGCTCAAGTCCCTGGAGCGGGACTTGAACCCACAACCTTCTGACTCTGCTATCCACTGAGCCACAGCTGACTCCAGTCTTTTACACAGTTTCATCATAACTTCCTTGCTTTTGCACTCTACGCCTCTCCTAAAGCAGGGGAGTTATGATGAATTGTTGAACAGTTTCTTTTGCAGAGTGACCCAGGCTGTCTGCAGGAAACAATTTTGCATTTGAAAGAAGCTTGTATTGTGAAGCTTGTGCCCCTTTGCCAGGCCCGCTGCCTGCGGCCCCTCTCCCAGATTCCAGCCCCAGCTCTGTGCTGACTGCGGCTCTCTCCCAGATTTCAGCCCCAGCTCTGTGCTGCCTGCGGCCCCTCTCCCAGATTCCAGCCCCAGCTCTGTGCTGACTGCGGCCCCTCTCCCAGATTCCAGCCCCAGCTCTGTGCTGCCTGCGGCCCCTCTCCCAGATTCCAGCCCCAGCTCTGTGCTGACGGCGGCCCCGCTCCCAGATTCCAGCCCCAGCTCTGTGCTGACTGAGCTGCTCTCACCTGGGGACAGCGCGTCACAATCGGCCCCAGCGAACCTGAGCTGGAGAGGAGGCCCTGCCCCCTTGCCACGCCGCCATTGGTTGGAGGACCAGGCCGCCCAGTTCAGTCCTCCCACCTCAGCCCTCATCCTATTGGTCAGAGCTCCCGTCAGTCACAGGCCGGGCCGGCCTCCATCCCTGAATGGCCTCTTCTTGTGATGACGTCACAATCGGGCCCCAGCCTCAGCGAGGAAGGTCCCGCCCCCTAGCCGCGCCGCCATTGGTTGGAGGACCAGGCTGCTCAGTTCAGTCCTCCCAGCTCAACGCTCTTCCTATTGGTCAGCGCTCCAGTCAGTCAGGATCACATTGCTCCGGCTCACTCCGCCCCCTGCGCGGCTCAATCCGCTCCGTTCGGCATCCGCGGAGATCCCGCCCGACTCAGGTTTGGCTTTTCTCTTATTTTACTTTATAATCTCGCTCTCCGCTCCCCCCACCCCCCCTCACCTCGATTTAAATCGATTCCCCGAACGCTTTACTTTACCCCGGCCGCTGATTCCGCCTCTTCCCCGGGCCCGGCCTTCCGTCTGCTGCCCGGAGGCCCCACGCAGGCGCACTGGTAGACTCGTGTTGTGGCGAGGGGGCCGAATGAGCATGCGTGGCCCCGCCTCTTCACATTTAAAGGGACACCCACCCCCTCCACATTTAAAGGGACACCCACCCCCTCCACATTTAAAGGGACACCCACCCTCTCCACATTTAAAGGGACACCCACCCTCTCCACACTTAAAGGGACACCCACCCTCTCCACATTTAAAGGGACACCCACCCTCGCCACATTTAAAGGGACACCCACCCACTCCACATTTAAAGGGACAGCCACCTCCTCTACATTTAAAGGGACTCCCTCCCCCCCTCTCATGCGTTCTTCAGATTAAACAAAGAAGAAACATAGAAGATAGGAACAGGAGTCGGCCATTCGGCCCCTCGAGCCTGCTCCACCATTCAATGAGATCATGGCTGATCATCCAAATTCAGTACCCTGTCCCTGCTTTCTCCCCATATCCCTTGATCCCTTTAGCCTTAAGAAATATATCTAACTCCTTCTTGAATATATTTAATGAATTGGCCTCAACTGCCTTCTATGGTAGAGAATTCCACAGGTTCACCACTGTCTGGGTGAAGTAATTCCTCCTCATCTCTAAGTCTAAGGATAAGGGGTAAGCCATTCAAGAGAGAGATGAGTGCGGCAGCGGTGGGAACTCGAGCGGCAGCGACCTATAAAAGGTGAGCCCGAGCGTGGGTAGGCCTCAGAGCGGCGGCGGGAATCCGAGCGACAGCGACCTATAAAAGGTGAGCCCGAGGCATGGGTAGGCCTCAGAGCGGCGGTGGGAGTCCGAGCGACAGCGACCTATAAAAGGTGAGCCCGAGCGTGGGTAGGCCTCAGAGCGGCGGGAGCAGTCCGAGCGACAGCGACCTATAAAAGGTAAGCCCGAGCGTGGGTAGGCCTCAGAGCGGCGGGAGCAGTTCGGGTGGCAGCAACCTATAAAAGGTGAGCCCGAGGCGTGGGTAGGCCTCAGAGCGGCGGGAGCAATCCGAGTGGCAGCGACCTATAAAAGGTGAGCCCGAGCATGGGTAGGCCTCAGAGCGGCGGGAGCAATCCGAGCGGCAGCGACCTATAAAAGGTGAGCCCGAGGCGTGGGTAGGTCTCAGAGCGGCGGGAGCAGTTCGGGTGGCAGCGACCTATAAAAGGTGAGCCCGAGGCGTCGGTAGGCCTCAGAGCGGCGGGAGCAATCCGAGCGACAGCGACCTATAAAAGGTGAGCCCGAGGCATGGGTAGGTCTCAGAGCGGCGGGAGCAATCCGAGCGACAGCGACCTATAAAAGGTGAGCCCGAGGCGCGGGTAGGCCTCAGAGCAGCGGCGGGAGCAGTTCGAGCGGCAGCGACCTATAAAAGGTGAGCCCGAGGCGTGGGTAGGCCTCAGAGCGGCGGGAGCAATCCGAGCGACAACGACCTATAAAAGGTAAGCCCGAGCGTGGGTAGGCCTCAGAGCGGCGGCGGGAGCAGTCCGAGCGACAGCGACCTATAAAAGGTGAGCCCGAGGCGTGGGTAGGCCTCAGAGCGGCGGCAGGAATCCGAGCGACAGCGACCTATAAAAGGTGAGCCCGAGCGTGGGTAGGCCTCAGAGCGGCGGGAGCAGTCCGAGCGACAGCGACCTATAAAAGGTGAGCCCGAGGCGTGGGTAGGCCTCTGAGCGGCGGGAGCAATCCGAGCGACAGCGACCTATAAAAGGTGAGCCCGAGCGCGGGTAGGCCTCAGAGCGGCGGCGGGAATCCGAGCGACAGCGACCTATAAAAGGTAAGCCCGAGGCGTGGGTAGGCCTCAGAGCGGCGGGAGCAGTTTGAGCGACAGCGACCTATAAAAGGTAAGCCCGAGCGCGGGTAGGCCTCAGAGCGGCGGGAGCAGTCCGAGCGACAGCGACCTATAAAAGGTGAGCCCGAGGCGTGGGTAGGCCTCACAGCGGCGGGAGCAATCCGAGCGACAGCGACCTATAAAAGGTGAGCCCGAGGCGTGGGTAGGCCTCAGAGCGGCGGGAGCAATCCGAGCGACAGCGACCTATAAAAGGTGAGCCCGAGGCGTGGGTAGGCCTCAGAGCGGCGGGAGCAATCCGAGCGACAGCGACCTATAAAAGGTGAGCCCGAGCGTGGGTAGGCCTCAGAGCAGCGGTGGGAGCAGTTCGGGCGGCAGCGACCTATAAAAGGTGAGCCCGAGGCGTGGGTAGGTCTCAGAGCGGCGGCGGGAGCAGTTCGAGCGACAGCGACCTATAAAAGGTGAGCCCGAGGCGTGGGTAGGTCTCAGAGCGGCGGCGGGAGCAGTCCGAGCGACAGCGACCTATAAAAGGTGAGCCCGAGCGCGGGTAGGCCTCAGAGCGGCGGGAGCAGTCCGAGCGACAGTGACCTATAAAAGGTGAGCCCGAGGGAGAGAAGTAAAAAGTAATAGAGGTGTGACGTCACCACAAAGCAGGTAAGTGATTGGTTGGGAGTTTTTCTCTCTTTTTTAAAACTTTAACTCTGTGGTTTATAATTTTTAAGGTCTCTGTGGTGTAGTGGGACAGTTTGTAAACCAGGGCCCTTAAATATATCATTTAAAAATAATAATAAATTTAATTAATTACATAGAATGGCAGAGCAGGTGATGTGTTACTGCTGCAATATGTGGGAGCTGGTGGACACCATTGATGTTCACAGTGATCACATTTGCAGTAAGTGTTGGCTGCTCGAGGAACTCCGGCTCCGTGTTGATGAGCTGGAGTCCGAGCTTCAAACACTGCGACACATCAGGGAGGGGGAGAGTTACCTGGACTCTGTGTTCCAGGAAGCAGTCACACCAATTAGATTGACTAATTCAGAAGTAGTCCGTGGTCAGGGACAGGGAGGTGTGACTATGAGTGAGGCAGGTACGGGGATCCAGGAGGTAGTGTTGGAGGAGCCGCAGCCCTTGCTCTTGTCCAACAGGTTCGAGGCTCTTACTCCCTGTGGGGACGGGAGCGGGGACTGCGGGGAGGATGAGCAACCTGGCCACAGCACCGTGGAATGGGGGGCCATTCAAGTGGGGGGAGTAAAAAGAAATGCTGTAGTGGTAGGGGGATAGATAGGGTTCTTTGCAGCCGAGAGCGAGAGTCCCGAAGGCTGTGTTGCCTGCCCGGTGCCAGGGTTAAGGACATCTCCTCTGGGCTGGGAGTGGGAGGGGGAGGATCCAGTTGCCGTGGTCCATGTTGGTACCAACGGCATAGCTAGGACAAGGAAAGAGGTTCTGCTGAGGGAGTATGAGCAGCTAGGGGCCAAATTAAAAAACAGAACCACTAGGATAATAATCTCTGGATTACTACCTGAGCTACGAGCAAATTTGGCTAGGGTAAATAAAATCAGAGAGTTAAATGCGTGGCTCAAAGACTGGTGTGGGAGAAATGGGTTTTGCTTCTTGGGACACTGGCACCAGTACTGGGACAGGAGAGAGCTGTTCCGTTGGGACGGACTTCACTTGGCCAGTGCTGGGACTAGAATCCTGGCGAATCGAATAACTAGGGCTGTAGAGAGGGCTTTAAACTAATTAGTGGGGGGGAGGTTTCAAGAGAGCAAAAAATAAAAATGTCAGCGGAGAAGGCAATAGAGCAAAGTAGCAGTGGGGGAATTAAAAACCAGAGCGTGTCAGGAAGGGACAAAATGTATAAAGATAAAGGTAAAGTAGTAAAGGGGTAAAAGCAGGAATAAATTGTCACAAAACATATTTAAAACTTCTTTATCTGAATGCACGCAGCATTCGTAACAAAATAGACGAGTTGACGGTACAAATAATTACACATGGGTATGATCTGGTGGCCATTACAAAAACATGGCTGCAAGGTGACCATGACTGGGAACTAAACATCCAGGGGTATTTGACAATTAGGAAGGACAGACAGGAAGGAAAGGGAGGTGGGGTGGCTATGTTAATAAAGGATGGAATCACTGCAATAGTGAGAAATGATATTGGGTCAAAGGATCAGGATAGTGAAACAGTTTGGCTAGAGATAAGGAATAATAAGGGGAAAAAGTCACTAGTGGGCGTAGTCTATAGGCCTCCTAACAGTTGCAACTCTGTTGGTTGGAGTATAAATCAGGAAATAGTTGGGGCTTGTAATAAGGGAACAGCTATAATCATGGGGGATTTTAAATTTCATATTGACTGGACAAATCAAATTGGGCAGGGCAGCCTTGAGGAAGAGTTCATAGAGTGCATTAGGGATGGGTTCCTTGAGCAGTATAGAAACATAGAAGATAGGAGCAGGAGTAGGTCATTCGGCCCTTCGAGCCTGCTCCGCCATTCAATGATGTCATGGCTGATCATCCAAATTCAGTACCCTGTCCCTGCCTTCTCCCCATATCCCTTGATCCCTTTAGCCTCAAGAAATATATCCAACTCTTTCTTGAATATATTTAATGAACTGGCCTCCACCGCCTTCTGTGGCAGAGAATTCCACAGGTTCACCACTCTCTGGGTGAAGAAATTCCTCCTCATTTCAGTCCTAAATGGCTTACCCCTTATCCTTAGACTATGACCCCTGGTTCTGGACTCCCCGGCCATCAGAAACATCCTTCCTGCATCTAGTCTGTCCAGGCCTGACAGAATTTTATAGGTTTCGATGAGATCCCCTCTCAATCTTCTAAACTCCAGTGAGTATAAGCCCAATCGACCCAATCTCTCCTCATACTTCATTCCTGCCATCCCAGGTATCAGCCTGGTAAATCTTCGCTGCACTCCTTCCATGGCAAGAATGTCCTTCCTCAGGTAAGGCGACCAAAACTGCACACAATACTCAAGGTGCGGTCTCACCAAGGCCCTGTACAACTGCAGCAAGACATCCTTGTTCCTGTACTCGAACCCTCTTGCTACGAAGGCCAACATGCCATTTGCCTTCTTAACCGCCTGCTGCACCTGCATGCTTACCTTCAGCAACTGGTGCACAAGAACACCCAGGTCTCTTTGCACCTCCCCTTCTCCCAATCTATTGCCATTCAAATAATAATCTGCCTTCCTGTTTTTGCCACCAAAGTGGATAACCTCACATTTATCCACATTATACTGCATTTGCCATGTTTCTGCCCAATCACCCAACCTGTCCAAATCGTAGTGGAGTTTCACGACATCCTCCTCACAGCATACCCTCCCACCCAGCTTTGTGTCATCTGCAAATTTGGAGATATTACATCCAATTCCCTATGTTACTGAACCAACCAGGGGGCAGGCAATCTTAGATCTGGTCCTGTGTAATGAGACAGGATTAATAAAAAATGTCCTAATAAAGGATCCCCTTGGAATGAGTGACTATAACATGGTTGAATTCCAAATTCAGTTGGTGGGTGAGAGAGTTGGATCTCAAACCAGCGTACTAAGCTTAAATAAAGGAGACTATGAAGGTATGAGAGCAGAGTTGACTAAAGTGGACTGGGAAAATAGATTAAAGTGTAAGACGGTACATGAGCAGTGGTGTACATTCAAGGAGATATTTCACAACTTCCAAGAAAAATATATTGCTCTGAGGAAAAAGGGGCGTAAAAGAAAAGACAGCCATCCATGGCTAAGTAAAGTAATAAAGGATAGTATCTGACTGAAAACAAGGGCATATAAAGTAGCCAAATCTAGTGGCAGGATAGAAGATTGGGAAGCATTTAAAAGCCAGCAAAGAATAACTAAAAGATTAATTAAGAAAGGGAAGATAGATTATGAAAGTAAACTAGCAAAAAATATAAAAACAGATAGCAAGAGTTTCTACAGTTATATCAAAAGAAAAAGGGTGGCTAAAGTGAATGTTGGTCCCTTAGAGGACGAGACCGGGAAATTAGTGGTGGGGAACATGGAGATGGCAGAAACGCTGAACAAATATTTTGTATCGATAGCAAAATAGCAAAATTCTGCAGATGTTGGAAATCTGAAATAACAACAGAAAATGCTGGAAAAACTCAGCAGGTCAGGCAACATCCGTGGAGAGAAATTTGAGTTGATGTTTCGGGTCGAACCCTTCTTCAAAACTGGAAAGAAAAGAAATTAGATCGAAGGCTGGACTGCGATCAGACAAAAGAAGTGAAAGAAACAAAAGAGCTACACGAGATGGTAATAGGCTGAGATTAGGTGTAAAGTGTACTGGCAGGGCAAGAGATAGCTGCCAGGTGTGAGAGAGAAACAAATGGAAAGGGGGCGGGGGAAAGGAGTGGAAAAATTACTAGAAAAAATGTGTAATAGGGGCCGAGGTTATGATCTGAAATTGTTGAACTCGATATCGAGTCCGGAAGGCTGCAGAGTGCCTTACAGTCTTTACAGTGGAGGACACTAAAAATATCCCAACACTGGACAAACAGGGGGCTCTGGGTGGGGGGGGGGGGGGGGGGGGGGAGGGGCTAAACACGATTAAAATCACCAAGGAGATGGTACTCGGTAAGATAATGAGACTTAAGGCGGATAAATCCCCTGGACCTGATGGCTTACGTCCTCGGGTCTTGAGAGAAGCAGCGGTAGGGATTGCGGATGCATTGGTGGTAATTTTCCAAAACTCCCTGGATTCAGGAAAGGTCCCAGCAGATTGGAAAACTGCTAATGTAACACCCTTATTTAAAAAGGGAGGTAGACAAAAGGCTGGAAACTATAGACCAGTTAGCCTAACATCTGTGGTTGGTAAAATGTTGGAGTCCATTATTAAGGAAGCAGTAACAGGACATTTGGATAAACATAATTTAATCGGACAGAGTCAGCATGGTTTGATAAAGGGGAAGTCATGTTTGATAAATTTGCTCGAATTCTTTGAGGATGTAACAAACAGGGTGGATAAAGGGGAACCAGTGGATGTGGTGTATTTGGACTTCCAAAAGGCATTTGACAAGGTGCCACACAAAAGATTACTGCACAAGATAAAAAATCACGGGATTGGGGGTAATATACCGGCATGGGTGGAAGATTGGCGATCTAACAGAAAACAGAGAGTTGGGATAAATGGTTCATTCTCGGGTTGGCAATCAGTAACTAGTGGTGTTCCGCAGGGGTCAGTGCTGGGACCCCAACTCTTTACAATCTATATTAACGATTTGGAGGAGGGGACCGAGTGCAACATATCCAAGTTTGCCGACGATACAAAGATGGGAGGGAAAGCAGTGAGTGAGGAGGACATAAAAAACCTGCAAAAGGACATAGACAGGCTAAGTGAGTGGGCAGAAATTTGGCAGATGCAATATCATGTTGGAAAGTGTGAGGTTATGCACTTTGGCAGAAAAAAATCAAAGAGCAAGTTATTATCTAAATGGAGAGAAACTGCAAAGTGCTACAGTACAAAGGGATCTGGGGGTCCTGGTGCATGAAACACAGAAGGTTAGTATGCAGGTACAGCAGGTGATCAGGAAGGCCAATGGAATCTTGGCTTTTATTGCAAGGGGGATGGAGTATAAAAGCAGGGAAGTCTTGCTTCAGTTATACAGGGTACTGGTGAGGCCACACCTGGAATACTGCGTACAGTTTTGGTTTCCATATTTAAGAAAAGATATACTTGCTCTCGAGGCAGTTCAGAGAAGGTTCACTCGGTTGATTCCGGAGATGAGGGGGTTGACATAGGAGGAAAAATTGAGTAGGTTGGAATTGGAATTCAGAAGAATGAGAGGCGATCTTATCGAAACATATAAGATTGTGAGGGGGCTTGATCGGGTGGATGATCGGGTGGATGCGGTGAGGATGTTTCCACTGATGGGTGAGACTAGAACTAGGGGACATAATCTTAGAATAAGGGGCTGCCCTTTCAAAACTGAGATGAGGAGAAACTTCTTCACTCAGAGGGTAGTAAATCTATGGAATTTGCTACCTCAGAGAGCTGTGGAAGCTGCGACATTAAATAAATTTAAAACGGAGATAGACAGTTTCCTAGCTGATAAGGGAATTAGGGGTTACGGGGAGCGGGCAGGGAAGTGGACGCGAGTCTAGGTTCGGATCAGCCACGATCCTATTGAATGACGGAGCAGGCCCGAGATACCGTATGGCCTACTCCTGCTCCTACTTCTTATGTTCCTCACCCTCATTAGGCCCTTGGATACCCACCATTTTTGGTATGCTTTGTGTGTCTTCTACTGTGAAGACAGATACAAAACCCAGCAACTGCAGGCCAGTCAGTTTAACCTCGGTAGTGGGGAAACTTTTAGAAACATCACTCGGACAAGTGTGGATTAATTAAGGAAAGCCAGCACAGATTTGTTAAATGTAAATAGTGTTTAACCAACTTGATCGAGTTTTTTGATGAGGTAACAGAGAGGGTTGATGAGGGCAATGCGGTTGACGTGGTGTGCGTGGATTTCCAAAAGGCGTTGGACAAAGTGCCACATAATAGGCTTACCAGCAAAGTTGAAGCCCATGGAATAAAAGGGACAGTGGCTGCATGGATAAGGAATTGGCTAAGTGACAGGAAACAGAGAGTAGTGGTGAACGGTTGTTTTTTGGACTAGAGGAAGGTACACAGTGGTGTTCCCCAGGGGTCGGTACTAGGGCCACTGCTTTTCTTGATATATATTAATGACTTGGATGTGGGTGTACAAGGCACAATTTCAAAATTTGCAGATGACACAAAACTTGGAAGTATAGTGAACAGTGAGGAAGATAGTGATAGACTTCAAGTGGACATGGACAGGCTGGTGGAATGGGTGGACATGTGGCAGATTAAATTTAATGCAGAAAAATGTGAAGTGATACATTTTGGTAGAAAGAATGAGGAGAGGAAATATAAACTAAAGGGTACAATCCTAAAGTGGGTGCATGAACAGAGAGACCGAGGGGTATATATGCACAAATCGTTGAAGGTGGCAAGGCAGGTTGAGAAAGCGGTTAAAAAAGCTGATGGAAACCTGGGCTTCATGAATAGAGGCACAGAGTACAAAAGTGTTGAAATTATGATGAACCTTTGTAAAACACTAGTTCAGCCTCAACTGGAGTATTGTGTCCAATTCTGGGCACCACACTTTAGGAAGGATGTGAAGGCCTTAGAGAGGGTGCAGAAAAGATTTACGAGAATGATTCCAGGGATGAGGGACTTCAGTTACATTGATAGACTGGAGAAGCTGGGGTTGTTCTCCTTAGAGCAGAGAAGATTGAGAGGAGATTTGATAGAGGTGTTCAAAATCAAGAGGGGTCTGGACAGAGTAGATAGAGAGAAACTCTTCCAATTGGCAGAGGGGTCGAGAACCAGAGGACACAGATTTAAGGTGATTGACAAAAGAACCAAAGGCGACATGAGGAAAAACTTTTTTACGCAGCGAGTGGTTAGGATCTGGAATGCACTGCCTGAAAGGGTGGTGGAGGCAGATTCAATCACCGCTTTCAAAAGGGAATTGGATAAGTACCTGAAAGAGAAATATTGCAGGACTTCAGATTCCTGGGGCAGGAGGGACCAGTTCTGGGGCAGGAGGGACCTGTCCAAGGTGGACAGGTTGCACTTCAACAGAGCTGGGACCAATGTCCTCATGGGATGGTTAACTAGTGCTGTGGGGGAGGGTTTAAATTAATTTGACAGGGGGATGGGCACCAGGATGAAACATTAGAGAGGAGAAACAAGGTGAAGAGAGGACTGGGAGAGACAAGTAGCACTAGAGGGACAGAATTGCTGGTCATCTTCCAAAATTCGATAGACTCTGGAACAGTTCCCAATGGATTGGAGGGTAGCTAATGTTACCCCACTATTCAAAAAAGGTGGTAGAGAGAAAACGGTGAATTATAGACCGTTAAGCCTGACATCGGTAGTGGGGAAAATGCTAGAGTCCATTATAAAAGATGTAACAGCAGAGCACTTGGAAAACGGTGACAGGATCGGACAAAGTCAACATGGATTTACAAAAGGTAAATCGTGCTTGACTAATCTACTGGAATTTTGAGAGGATGTAACTGGTAGAATAGATAAGGGAGAACCAGTGGATGTGGTGTATTTGGACTTTCAGAAGGCTTTCGATAAGGTCCCGCATAAGAGATTAGCGTGTAAAGTTAAGGCACATGGGATTGGGGGCAAGGTATTGACTTGGATAGAGAACTGGTCGGCAGACAGGAAGCAAAGAGTTGGAATAAACGGCTCTTTTTCCGAGTGGCAGGCAGTGACTAGTGGGGTACCGCAGGGATCGGTCATAGGACCCAGCTATTTACAATATCTATAAATAATCTAGATGAGGGAACTAGATGTAATATCTCCAAGTTTGCAGACGACACAAAGCTGGGTGGGCGTGTGTGCTGTGAGGAGGATGCCGAGAAACTCCAGTATGATTTGGACAGGTTGGGTGATTGGGCAGAAGCATGGCAGATGCAGTATAATGTGGATAAATGCGAGGTTATCCACTTTGGTTGCAAAAACAGGAAGGCAGCTTATTATTTGAACGGCAATAGATTGGGAGAAGGGGAAGTGCAACGAGACCTGGGTGTCCTTGTGCACCAGTCGCTGAAGGTAAGCATGCAGGTGCAGCAGGCGGTTGAGAAGGCAAATGGTATGTTGGCCTTCATAGCGAGAGGGTTCAAGTACAAGAAGGATGTCTTGCTGCAGTTGTACAGGGCCTTGGTGAGACCGCACCTTGAGTATTGTGTGCAGTTTTGGTCGCCTTATCTGAGGAAGGATGTTCTTGCATGGAGGGGGTGCAGCGAAGATTCACCAGACTGATACCTGGGATGGCAGGAATGACGTACGAGGAGAGATTGGGTCGATTGGGCTTATACTTGCTGGAGTTTAGAAGAATGAGAGGGGATCTCATTCAAACTTATAAAATTCTAACAGGACTGGACAGACTAGATGCAGGAAGGATGTTCCCGATGGTGGGGGAGTCCAGAACCAGGGGTCACAGTCTAAGGATAAGGGGTAAGCCATTTAGGACTGAGATGAGGAGGAATTTCTTCACCCAGAGAGTGGTGAACCTGTGGAATTCTCCACCATAGAAGGCAGTGGAGGCCAATTCATTGAATATATTCAAGAAGGAGTTGGGTATATTTCTTAAGGCTAAAGGGATCAAGGGATATGGGGAGAAAGCAGGGACAGGGTATCGAAATTGGATGATCAGCCATGATCTCATTGAATGGCGAAGCAGGCTCGAGGGGCGGAATGGCCTACTCCTGCTCCTATCTTCTATGTTTCTATGAACCCCAGGACCAGGCCCCTATGGGGAATAGGTATGCAGATCTAAGCGCAAAACTAGTTGCGGAAGAAATGCAACCAGATGACGCGTTCAAAAATGAAATAAATATGGTCATGATAGTCAGTGGGGTTCAGGAAGTGAATATAATGGAGCTACAAGAAAATACTAGTAAAGAGCAAAAGGAGAAATGGAGACAAGCTGGCGCACAATTACAAGATGGAATTTGGAAATGGGGCCCACGTAACCAGGTGGTGGCACCGGAATGTTGTAGACAACAACTGATGGCGCTATACCATAGTGTAACACATACTGGCAGAAGTAACATGTTGCACCTACTGACACAGTACTGGTGGTGGCCAAAGATAGGTCGGGAAGTAGCGAAATATTGCCACCGCTGTATAATATGCGCAAGAATAATGTAGGACAGAGATGTAGAGTTAGAGTAGCAAACCAACCCAGACCCCAAGGACCCTGGGAAAACTTACAAATTGACTTTACCGGCCCCTTAGCGCAGGACCGGGGGAAGAAATATTGCCTGGTAATAATTGACCAATTTACCAGGTGGGTGGAAGCCTTTGCCACCCGAGACTGCTCTGCAAAAACAGTTGCACTAATATTGGCTACCGAGGTTATACCCCGTTGGGGAGTGCCTCTGCAAATTGACTCAGACAACGGCACTCATTTCACCAGCAAAATAATGAAAGAAATCTGTAAGCTGCTACATGTGACACAAAAATATCACAAACCATATCACCCCCAGAGCCCGGGGATGGTAGAAAGAATGAATAGGACACTGAAAAACGCACTGACAAAAGCCATCCAAGAAACAGGGAAGGGATGGTCGGAATTATTACCCAGCATACTAATGAGGCTGCGAGCCACCCCAGGACGAACGACCGGACTGACCCCCTGTGAATTAATGACAGGACGAGCTATGAGACTACCAGAGGATTTGGCTGGAAGGGTGGGAGAACCAGGATCAGTACAAGATAGATTAAGGCGATACTTAGTACAACTAAGTCAGGAGGTACAAGCACTAAATAAAGTAGTAAGGAACCAACAACAGATTAAAGATCTAGAAAGGCAGAATGTTGGACTTAAACCAGACGAGTTGCCCAGAATAGGTCAACAAGTAATGACGCAAGTTATCGGAAGAAAGGGAATGGGGCCCATTGGATGGGGCCATGTACTGTATTAATGACAAGTGATACGTGTGTTTGTCTATAGGAACCGACAAATTTGCAGACGACACAAAGCTGGGTGGGCGTGTGTGCTGTGAGGAGGATGCCGAGAGACTCCAGGATGATTTGGACGGGTTGGGTGATTGGGCAAAAGCATGGCAAATGCAGTATAATGTGGATAAATGTGAGGTTATCCACTTTGGTGGCAAAAACAGGAAGGCAGATTATTATTTGAATGGCAATAGATTGGGAGAAGGGGAAGCGCAACGAGATCTGGGTGTCCTTGTGCACCAGTCGCTGAAGGTAAGCATGCAGGTGCAGCAGGCGGTTAAGAAGGCAAATGGCATGTTGGCCTCCGTAGCGAGAGGGTTTGAGTACAGGAACAAGGATGTCTTGCTGCAGTTCTACAGGGCCTTGGTGAGACCACATCTTGGCCTAGAAATTCAGTTGGGCGCGCCAGCCGTTAGCGCCTTCGGAGGAGTAGATCTCGAGCGCTAGGCGCTTAGCGCCCGGGCGCAGCGCGATCTGCGCCTCGCCCCAACTTCAGTAGACATTTAGCGCCGGCGCAAAGTCTTAGCGCGCGGCCTGCTGCGCGCGCAGATCATGCCGTCATTTCGTCGTGCAACGCCCTTTGTGCGCCCGGAACCGGAACTTCACTCGCGCCGCCCCATTGTGCGCCGGGCAGCCCTAACGACTGTGAAGTGGAACGGTACATAGCCGAGGCGGGCCGCGGGGAGCGCAAATTAAAGGGCACTCCTGCAGTAGAAAAGGCAGCCGTTTTGCAACACTTTGTGAGAGACAACGATGGAGATGATGGATGATGATGGGAGGAGGAGGAGGAGGTGGTAGTGGTGGGCCGGTACCACATAACAAACTGATGGAGAGAAGTAGAGAAGCCCTCTCCAACAACACAAATACAGCAGTCTCGGCCTTTCAAAAAACCAAATCCACCCTGCCCCTTTAAGAGCTCACCGGAGCCAGAGTGTCTGCCGTCAATCAGCAGCTCGCCGCACCTGCCCTGCGCCCACCTTCCGGTGTTAGCGCCCGGGCCGCCGGCTTAGCGCCTAAAGAGAGCCGTGCATTGCCAGTTTTAGCGCTCGAGCAAACTCTTAGGGCGAAGCTAATGAATATCGGGGAAGTGGCCTCGAATTTGCGCCGGGCGCAAACTTTAGCTGCCGCCCGACTTTACCGCCCCAAAAGTGGCTATAATGAATTTCTAGGCCCTTGAGTAGTGTGTGCAGTTTTGGTCACTTTATCTGAGGAAGGATGATGTTCTTGCCATGGAGGGAGTGCAGCAAAGATTCACCAGGCTGATACCTGGGATGGCAGGAATGACGTATGAGGAGAGATTGGGTCGTCTGGGCTTATACTTGCTGGAGTTTAGAAGAATGAGAGGGGATCTCATTGAAACTGATAAAATTCTGACAGGACTAGATGCAGGAAGGATGTTCCCGATGGTCGGGGAGTCCAGAACCAGGGGTCACAGTCTAAGGATAAGGAGTAGGCCATTTAGGACAGAAATGAAGAGGAATTTCTTCACCCAGAGAGTGGTGAACCTGTGGAATTCTCTACCACAGAAGGCAGTAGAGGCCAATACATTAAATATATTCAAGAAGGAGTTGGATATATTTCTTAAGGCTAAAGGGATCAAGGGCTTTGGGGAGAAAGCAGGGACCGGGTACTGAATTTGGATGATCAGCCATGATGGAATTGAATGGCGGAGCAGGCTCGAAAGGCCGAATGGCCAACTCCTATCTTCTATGCTTCTATGTATGCGATGGAAGCACTGGACCCAGGTGAAACCATTTAACACTAAAGACCCCCATTCTACCCTCTGCTCTAGGGGAAAGAGCTCAGAACACGACCAGACCTCTGTTTAAATTACAGATAAACATGGATCCAGTCGACCCTTTATATCAGAGGGTCCGTCTCGGGGAGAAGAAGCTCTCCCGGTTTACCCTTATGCCTGAGAACTCATTTTTAATGTGGAAGCAAGTCATCCTCGGTTCCGAGGGACTGCCTAAGAAGAAAGAAGAAGATATAATTGGAGTAAGACTTCTTTACTCCTGTACTCAAATCCTTTTGTAATGAAGGCCAGCATACCATTTGCCTTCTTAACTGCCTTTCACGGCCACCGGACGTCCCAAAGTGCTTTACAGCCAATGAAGTACTTTTGAAGTGTATTCACTGTTGTAATGTGGGAAACGTGGCAGCCAATTTGCGCACAGCAAGCTCCCACAAACAGCAATGTGATAATGACCAGATAATCTGTTATTTCGTCATGTTGATGGAGGGATAAATATTGGGCTCAGAACACCGGGGATAACTTCTTCAAAATAGCACCACGGGATCTTTTACATCCACTTGAGGGTGCAGACAGGGGCCTCGGTTTAATGTCTCATCCGTAGGACGGCACCTCCGACACTGCAGCGCTCCTTCATTACTGCCCCTCCGACAATGTGGCTCTCCCACAGCACTGTCCCTCCGACAGTGCGGCGCTTCCGCTGTACTGCCCCTCCGACGGAGCGGCGCTCCCTCAGTACTATCTTCAGCCAGAAGTGCCGAGTGGATGATCCATCTCGGCCTCCTCCTGAGGTCCCCAGCATCACAGATGCCAGTCTTCAGCCCATTCAATTCACTCCACGTGATGTCAAGAAACGGTTGAAGACACTGGATACTGCAAAGGCTATGGGCCCTGACAACATTCCGGCAATAGTACTGAAGACTTGTGCTCCAGAACTAGCTGCACCCCTAGCCAAGCTGTTCCAGTACAGCTACAGCACTGGCATCTACCCGGCAATGTGGAAAATTGCCCAAGTATGTCCTGTCTACAAAAAGCAGGACAAATCCGACCCGGCCAATTACCGTCCCATCAGTCTGCTCTCAATCATCAGCAAAGTGATGGAAGGTGTCGTCGACAGTGCTATCAAGCGGCACTTACTCAGCAATAACCTGCTAACTGATGCCCAGTTTGGGTTCCGCCAGGGCCACTCAGCTCCTGACCTCATTACAGCCTTGGTCCAAACATGGACGAAAGAGCTGAACTCAAGAGGTGAGGTGAGAGTGACATCAGGGCAGCATTTGATCGAGTGTGGCATCAAGGAGCCCTAGCAAAACTGAAGTCAATGGGAATCAAGGGGAAAACTCTCCATTGGTTGGAATCATACCTAGCACAAAGGAAGTTGGCTGTGGTTGTTGGAGGTCATTCATCTCAATCACATGACATCACTGCAGGAGTTCTTCAGGGCAGTGTCCTAGGCCCAACCATCTTCAGCTGTTTCATCAATGACCTTCCCACCATCATAAGGTCAGAAGTGGGGATGTTCGCTGATGATTGCACACTGTTCAGCACCATTCGAGACTCATCAGATACTGACGCAGTCTGTGTCCATATGCAGCAAGACCTGGACAACATTCAGACTTGGGCTGACAAGTGGCAAGTAACATTCGCACCACACAATGACCATCTCCAACAAGCGAGACTCTAACCATCTCCCCTTAACATTCAATGGCATTACCATCGCTGAATCCCCCACTATCAACATCCTGGGGGTTACCATTGCTCAGACACTGAACTGGACCAGCCATATAAATACTGTGGCTACAAGAGCAGGCCAGAGGCTGGGAATTCTGCGGCGAGTGTCTCACCTCCTGGCTCCCCAAAGCCTTTCCACCATCTACAAGGCACAAGTGAGGAGTGTGATGGAATACTCTCCACTTGCCTGGATGAGTGCAGCTCCAACAACACTCAAGAAGCTCGACACCATTCAAGATAAGGCAGCCCGCTTGATTGGCACTCCATCCACCACCTTCAACATTCACTCCCTCCACCACCGGCACACTGTGGCTGCAGTGTGTACTATCTACAAGATGCACTGCAGCAACTAGCCAAAGCTCCTTCAACAGCACCTTCCAAACCCGCGACCTCTACCACTTAGAAGGACAAGGGCAGCAGACGCATGGGTACATCACCACCTACAAGTTCCCCTCCAAGCCACACACCATCCTGACTTGGACCTGTATCGCCGTTCCTTCACTGTCGCTAGGCCAAAATCATGGAACTCCCTTCCTAACAGCATTGTGGGTGTACCTACACCATATGGACTGCAGCGGGTCAAGAAGGTGGCTCACCACCATCTTCTCAAGGGCAATTAGGGATGGGCACTAAATGCAGGCCTAGCCAGCCAGCGACACCCACATCCCATCAATGAATCAAACAAAAAGTACTGCCCCTCCGACAGTGCGGCACTCCCTCAGTACTGCCCCCCGACAGTGCGGCACTCCCTCAGTACTGCCCCTCCGACAGTGCGGCACTCCCTCAGTACTGCCCCTCCGACAGTGCGGCGCTCCCTCAGTACTGCCCCTCCGACAGTGCGGCGCTCCCTCAGTACTGCCCCTCCGACAGTGCGGCGCTTCCTCAGCACTGCCCCTCCGACAGTGCGGCGCTCCCTCAGCACTGCCCTGGAGTGTCAGCCTCGTTTTATATGCTCAAGTCCCTGGAGCGGGATTTGAACCCACAACCTTCTGACTCTGCTATCCACTGAGCCACAGCTGACTCCAGTCTTTTACACAGTTTCATCATAACTTCCTTGCTTTTGCACTCTACGCCTCTCCTAAAGCAGGGGAGTTATGATGAATTGTTAAAGTTTTTTTTGCAGAGTGACCAAGGCTGTCTGTAGGAACCAATTTCGCATTTGAAAGAAGCTTGTATTGTGAAGCTTGTGCCCCTTTGCCAGACCAGCTGCCTGCGGCCCCTCTCCCAGGTTCCAGCCCCAGCTCTGTGCTGCTCTCACCTGGGGACAGCGCGTCACAATCGGCCCCATTGCACCTGAGCTGGATGCCCGCCCCCTTGCCGCGCCGCCATTGGATGGCGGACCCGGCCCGCCCTCGTCCGATTGGTCAGAGCTCCCGTCAGTCACAGGCCGGGCCGGCCTCCATCCACCTGAATGGGCCTCTTCCTCTGATGACGTCACAACCGGGCCCCTGTCTCAGCGCCGGGGAGGGAAGGTCCCGCCCCCTAGCCACGTCGCCATTGGTTGGAGGACGAGGCCGCCCAGCTCAGCCCTCTTCCTATTGGTTCGCGCTCCTGTCAGTCAGAATCACGTTCCTCCGGCTCCGCGCCCGCGCGCGACTCAATCCGCTCCATTCGGCGTCCGCGGAGGTCGGTCCCACCTGACTCTCAGGTTTGGTTTTTCTCGTCTTTTACTTTACAATAATCTCGGTCTCTGCTCCCCCCCCTAATCCTCGATTTAAATCGATTCCCCAACACTTTACTTTACCCCGGCCGCTGATTCCGCCTCTTTCCCAGGCCCGGCCTTCCATCTGCTTCCCGGAGGCCCCCGCGCAGGCGCACTGGCAGCCTCGTGTTGTGGTGAGGGCCGAATGAGCATGCGCGGCCCCGGCTCTCCACATTTAAAGGGACACCCACCCCCTCCACATTTAAAGGGACACCCACCCCCTCCACATTTAAAGGGACACCCACCCTCTCCACATTTAAAGGGACACCCACCCCCTCCAGATTTCAAGGAACACGCACCTCCTCCACATTTAAAGGGACACCCACCCCCTCCGCATTTAAAGCGACTCCCACCCCCTCCACATTTAAAGGGACTGCCTCCCCCCCTCTCATGTCCTCTACTGTGGAGGAGGAATTCCTGGAGTGTTTACGGGATGGTTTCCTGGACCAATATGTCGAGGAACCAACCAGAGATCAGGCCATCTTAGACTGGGTATTATGTAACGAGAAAGGATAAATTAGCAATCTTGTTGTACGAGGCCCCTTGGGTCGGAGTGATCATAATATGATCGAATTCTTCATTAAGATGGAGAATGAAGTTGTTGACTCAGAGACTAGGGTCCTAAATTTAAATAAAGGAAACTACGATGGTCTGAGGAGCGACTTGGGTCGGATTGATTGGGGAATGTCTCTCAAAGGGTTGACGGTGGATAGGCAGTGGCAAACATTCAAAGACCGCATGGATGAACTACAGAATTTGTTCATCCCAGTTTGTCATAAAAATAAAACAAAAAAGGTGACTCAACCGTGGCTAACAAGGGAAATTAGGGATAGCATAAGATCCAAGGAGAGGACATATAAATTGGCCAGAAAAAGCAGTAAACCTGAGGATTGGGAGCAGTTTAGGATTCAACAAAGGAGGACAAAGGGATTAATTAAGAAGGGGAAAATAGAATATGAGAGTAAGCTTTCAGGGAGCATAAAAACTGACTGTAAAAGCTTTTATAGATATGTGAAGAGAAAAAGAACAGAAGAAGTAGGAGCAGAAGTAGGCCATACGGCCCCTCGGGCCTGCTCCGCCATTCAATAGGATCATGGCTGATCTGAACCTAGACTCACGTCCGCTTCCCTACCCGCTCCCCGTAACCATTAATTCCCTTATCAGTTAGGAAACTGTCTATCTCCGTTTTAAATTTATTTAATGTCGCAGCTTCCACAGCTCTCTGAGGTAGCAAATTCCATAGATTTACTACCCTCTGAATGAAGAAGTTTCTCCTCATCTCAGTTTTGAAAGGGCAGCCCCTTATTTTAAGATTATGCCCCCTAGTTCTAGTCTCACCCATCAGTGGAAACATTCTCCCAGCATCCACCCAATCAAGCCCCCTCACAATCTTATATGTTTCGATAAGATCGCCTCTCATTCTTCTGAATTCCAACGAGTAGAGGCCCAACCTACTCAACCTTTCCTCATAAGTCAACCCCCTCATCTCCGGAATCAGCCGCTGAACCTTCTCTGAACTGCCTCGAGAGCAAGTATATCTTTTCTTAAATATGGAAACCAAAACTGTACGCAATATTCCAGGTGTGGCCTCACCAGTATCCTGTATAAATGAAGCAAGACTTCCCTGTTTTTATACTCCATCCCCTTTGCAATAAAAGCCAAGATTCCATTGGCCTTCCTGATCACCTGCTGTACCTGCATACTAACCTTCTGTGTTTCATGCACCAGGACCCCCAGATCCCTTTGTACTGTAGCACTTTGCAGTCTCTCTCCATTTAGGTAATAACTTGCTCTTTGATTTTTTCTGCCAAAGTGCATAACCTCACACTTTCCAACATTATATTCCATCTGCCAAATTTCTGTCCACTCACTTAGCCTGTCTATGTCCTTTTGCAGGTTTTTTATGTCCTCCTCACTCACTGCTTTCCCTCCCATCTTTGTATCATCGGCAAACTTGGATATGTTGCACTCGGTCCCCTCCTCCAAATCGTTAATACAGATTGTAAAGAGTTGGGGTCCCAGCACTGACCCCTGCGCAACACCACTAGTTACTGATTGCCAACCCGAGAATGAACCATTTATCCCAACTCTCTGTTTTCTGTTAGATAGCCAATCTTCCACCCATGCCAGTATATTACCCCCAATCCCGTGATTTTCTATCTTGTGCAGTAATCTTTTGTGTGGCTCCTTGTCAAATGCCTTTTGGAAGTCCAAATACACCACATCCACTGGTTCCCCTTTATCCACCCTGTTTGTTACATCCTCAAAGAATTCGAGCAAATTTGTCAAAGATGACTTCCCCTTCATAAAATCATGCTGACTCTGTCCGATTAAATTATGCTTATCCCAATGTCCTGTTACTGCTTCCTTAATAATGGACTCCAACATGTTACCAACCACAGATGTTAGGCTAACTGGTCAATAGTTTCCAGCCTTTTGTCTACCTCCCTTTTTAAATAAGGGCGTTACATTAGCAGTTTTCCAATCTGCTGGGACCTTGCCTGAATCCAGGGAGTTTTGGAAAATTACCACCAATGCATCCACAATCCCCACCGCTACCTCTCTCAAGACCCTAGGATGTAAGCCATCAGGTCCAGGGGATTTATCCGCCTTAAGTCCCATTATCTTACCGAGTACCATCTCCTTAGTGATTTTAATTGTGTTTAGCTCCTCCCCCCTTATAGCCCCCTGTTTGTCCAGTGTTGGGATATTTTTAGTGTCCTCTATTGCAAAGACTGATACAAAATATTTGTTCAGCGTTTTTGCCATCTCCATGTTCCCCACTACTAATTTCCCGGTCTCGTCCTCTAAGGGACCAACATTCACTTTAGCCACCCTTTTTCTTTTTATATAACTGTAGAAACTCTTGCTATCTGTTTTTATATTTTTTGCTAGTTTACTTTCATAATCTATCTTCCCTTTCTTAATTAATCTTTTAGTTATTCTTTGCTGGCTTTTAAATGCTTCCCAATCTTCTATCCTCCCACTGGATTTGGCTACTTTATATGCCCTTGTTTTCAGTCGGATACTATCATTTATTACTTTACTTAGCCACGGATGGCTGTCTTTTCTTTTACGCCCCTTTTTCCTCAGTGGAATATATTTTTCTTGAAAGTTGTGAAATATCTCCTTGAATGTACACCACTGCTCATGTACCGTCTTACACCTTAATCTATTTTCCTAGTCCACTTTAGTCAACTCTGCTCTCATACCTTCATAGTCTCCTTTATTTAAGCTTAGTACGCTGGTTTGAGATCCAACTCTCTCACCCACCAACTAAATTTGGAATTCAACCATGTTATGGTCACTCATTCCAAGGGGATCCTTTACTAGGACATTTTTTTATTAATCCTGTCTCATTACACAGGACTAGATCTAAGATTGCCTGCCCCCTGGTTGGTTCAGTAACATACTGCTCAAGGAACCCGTCCCTAATGCACTCTATGAACTCTTCCTCAAGGCTGCCCTGCCCAATTTGATTTGTCCAGTCAATAGGAAAGTTAAAATCTCCCATGATTATAGCTGTTCCCTTATTACAAGCCCCAACTATTTCCTGATTTATACTCCGACCAATAGAGTTACAACTGTTAGGAGGCCTATAGACTACGCCCACTAGTGACTTTTTCCCCTTATTATTCCTTATTTCCACTCAAACCTTTTCACTATCCTGATCCTTTGACCCAATTAGATTTCTCAATATTGCAGTGATTCCATCCTTTATTAACACAGCCACCTCACCTCCTTTTCCTTCCTGTCTGTCCTTCCCAATAGTCAAATACCCCTGGATGTTTAGTTCCCAGTCATGGTCACCCTGCAGACATTTCTCCATAATGGCCACCAGATCATACCCATGTGTAGTTGTTTGTACCGTCAACTCGTCTATTTTGTTATGAATGCTGCGTGCATTCAGATAAAGAACTTTTAAATATGCTTTGTGACAATTTATTCCTGCTTTTACCCCCTTTACTACTTTACCTTTACCTTTATATATTCTGTCCCTTCCTGACACGCTCTGGTTTTTAATTCCCCCACTGCTACCTTGCTCTATTGCCTTCTCTGCTGACATTTTTATTTTTTGCTCTCTTGAAACCTCCCCCCCACTAATTAGTTTAAAGCCCTCTCTACAGCCCTAGTTATTCGATTCACCAGGATTCTAGTCCCAGCACTGGCCAAGTGAAGTCCGTCCCAACGGAACAGCTCTCTCCCGTCCCAGTACTGATGTCAGTGTCCCAAGAAGCAAAACCCATTTCTCCCACACCAGTCTTTGAGCCACGCATTTAACTCTCTGATTTTATTTACCCGAGCCAAATTTGCTCATGAGGGCAGGCACAGCACGGGTTAGATACAGAGTAAAGCTCCCTCTACACTGTCCCATCAAACACTCCCAGGGCAGGTACAGCACGGGTTAGATACAGAGTAAAGCTCCCTCTACACTGTCCCATCAAACACTCCCAGGGCAGGTACAGCACTGGTTAGATGCAGAGTAAAGCTCCCTCTACACTGTCCCATCAAACAATCACAGGGCATGTACAGCATGGGTTAGATACAGAGTAAAGCTCCCTCTACACTGTCCCATCAAACACTCCCAGGGCAGATACAGCACGGGTTAGATGCAGAGTAAAGCTCCCTCTACACTGTCCCATCAAACACTCCCAGGGCAGATACAGCACGGGTTAGATACAGAGTAAAGCTCCCTCTACACTGTCCCATCAAATACTCCCAGGGCAGGCACAGCACGGGTTAGATACAGAGTAAAGCTTCCTGTACACTGTCCCATCAAACACTCCCAGGGCAGGTACAGCACGGGTTAGATACAGAGTAAAGCTCCCTCTACACTGTCCCATCAAACACTCCCAGGGCATGTACAGCACGGGTTAGATACAGAGTAAAGCTCCCTCTACACTGTCCCA
The DNA here is from genome assembly GCF_052327205.1 of Somniosus microcephalus. NCBI lineage: Eukaryota > Metazoa > Chordata > Chondrichthyes > Squaliformes > Somniosidae > Somniosus > Somniosus microcephalus. The sequence continues at coordinate 3,160,981 of NW_028225179.1, forward strand.
TCAAACACTCCCAGCGCAGGTACAGCACGGGTAAGATACAGAGTGAAGCTCCCTCTACACTGCCCCATCAAACAATCCCAGGGCAGGTACAGCACGGGTTAGATACAGAGTAAAGCTCCCTCTACACTGTCCCATCAAACACTCCCAGGGCAGGTACAGCACGGGTTAGATACAGAGTAAAGCTCCCTCTACACTGTCGCATCAAACACTCCCAGGGGAGGTACAGCACAGGTTAGATACAGAGTAAAGCTCCCTCTACACTGTCCCATCAAACACTCCCAGGGCAGGGACAGCATGGGTTAGATACAGAGTGAAGCTCCCTCTACAATGTCCCATCAAAGACCCCCAGGGCAGGTACAGCACTGGTTAGATACAGAGTAATGCTCCCTCTACACTGTCCCATCAAACACTCCCAGGGCAGGTACAGCACGGGTTAGACACAGAGTAAAGCTCCGTCTACACTGCCCCATCAAACACTCCCAGGGCAGGTGCAGCACGGGTTAGATACAGAGTAAAGCTCCCTCTACACTGTCGCATCAAACACTCCCAGGGCAGGTACAGCACGGGTTAGATACAGAGTAAAGCTCCCTCTACACTGCCCCATCAAACACTCCCAGGGCAGGTACAGCACGGCTTAGATACAGAGTAAAGCTCCCTCTACACTGTCCCATCAAACACTCCCAGGGCAGGTATAGCACGCATTAGATACAGAGTAATGCTCCCTCTACACTGTCCCATCAAAGACCCCCAGGGCAGGTACAGCACGGGTTAGATACAGAGTAAAGCTCCCTCTACACTGACCCATCAAACACTCCCAGGGCAGTTACAGCACAGGTTAGATACAGAGTAATGCTCAATCTGCACTGTCCCATCAAACACTCCCAGGGAAGGTACAGCACGGGTTAGATACAGAGTAAAGCTCCCCATACAATGTCCCATCAAATACTCGCAGGGCAGGTACAGCATGGGTTAGATACAGAGTAAAGCTCCCTCTGCACTGTCCCATCAAACACTCCCAGGGCAGGTACAGCACGGGTTAAATACAGAGTGAAGCTCACTCTACACTGTCCCATCAAACAGCCCCAGGGCAGGTACAGCACGGGTTAGATACGAGTAATGCTCCCTCTACACTGTCCCATCAAACACGCCCAGGGCTGGTACAGCACGGGTAAGATACAGAGTAATGCTCCCTCTACACTGTCCCATCAAACACTCCCAGGGCAGGTACAGCACGGGTTAGATGCAGAGTAAAGCTCACTCTACACTGTCACATCAAACACTCCCAGGGCAGGTACAGCACGGGTTAGATATAGAGTAAAGCTCCGTCTGCACTGTCCCATCAAACAATCCCAGGGCAGGTACAGCACGGGTTAGGTACAGAGTAAAGCTCCCTCTACACTGTCCCATCAAACACTCCCAGGGCAGCTACAGCACGGGTTAGATACAGAGTAAAGCTCCCTCCACACTGTCCCATCAAACACTCCCAGGGCAGGTGCAGCACGGGTTCGATACAGAGTAAAGCTCCCCATACAATGTCCCATCAAACACTCGCAGGGCAGGTACAGCACGGGTTAGATACAGAGTAAAGCTCCCTCTACACTGTCCCATCAAACACTCCAGGGGCAGGTACAGCATGGGTTAGATACAGAGTAAAGCTCCCTCTGCACTGTCCCATCAAACACTCCCAGGGCAGGTACAGCACGGGTTAAATACAGAGTGAAGCTCACTCTACACTGTCCCATCAAACACCCCCAGGGCAGGTACAGCACGGGTTAGATACAGAGTGAAGCTCACTCTACACTGTCCCATCAAACAGCCCCAGGGCAGGCACAGCACGGGTTACATAGTAATGCTCCCTCTACACTGTCCCATCAAACACCCCCAGGGCTGGTACAGCACGGGTTAGATATGTCCCATCAAACACGCCCAGGGCTGGTACAGCACGGGTTATATGCAGAGTAATGCTCCGTCTAAACTGCCGAAATCAAACAATCCCAGGGCAGGTACAGCACGGCTTAGATACAGAGTAATGCTCCCTCTACACTGTCCCATTAAACACTCCCAGGGCAGGTACAGCACGGGTTAGATACAGAGTAAAGCTCCGTCTACACTGCCGAAATCAAACAATCCCAGGGCAGGTACAGCACGGCTTAGATACAGAGTAATGCTCCCTCTACACTGTCCCATCAAACACCCCCAGGGCAGGTGCAGCATGGGTTAGATACAGAGTAAAGCTCCCTCTACACTGACCCATCAAACACTCCCAGGACAGTTACAGCAGCACGGGTTAGATAAAGAGTAAAGCTCCCTCTGCACTGTCCCATCAAACACTCGCAGGGCAGGTACAGCACGGGTTAGATACAGAGTAAAGCTTCCTGTACAGTGTCCCATCAAACACTCCAAGGGCAGGTGCAGCACGGGTTAGATACAGAGTAAAGCTCCCTCTACACTGTCCGATCAAACACTCCCAGGGCAGGTACAGCACAGGTTAGATACAGAGTAAAGCTCCCTCTACACTGTCACATCAAACACTCCCAGGGCAGGTACAGCACGGGTTAGATACAGAGTAAAGCCCCCTCTACACTGTCCATCAAACACTCCCAGGCCAGGTACAGCATGGGTTAGATACAGAGTAAAGCTCCCTCTACACTGTCCCATCAAACACTCCCAGGGCAGGTACAGCACGGGTTCGATACAGAGTAAAGCTTCCTGTACACTGTCCCATCAAACACTCCAAGAGCAGGTACAGCATGGCTTAGATACAGAGTAAAGCTCCCTCTACACTGCCCCATCAAACACTCCCAGGGCAGGTACAGCACGGGGTAGATACAGAATGAAGCTCCCTCTACACTGTCCCATCAAACACTCCCAGGGCAGGTACAGCACGGGTTAGATACAGAGTGAAGCTCACTCTACACTGTCCCATCAAACACCCCCAGGGCAGGGACAGCACGGGTTAGATACAGAGTAATGCTCCCTCTGCACTGTCCCATCAAACACTCCCAGGGCAGGTACAGCACGGGTTAGATACAGAATGAAGCTCCCTCTACACTGTCCCATCAAACACTCCCAGGGCAGGTACAGCACGGGTTAGCTGCAGAGTAAAGCTCCGTCTGCACTGCCCCATCAAACAATCCCAGGGCAGGTACAGCACGGGTTAGATACAGAGTAAAGCTCCCTCTACACTGTCCGATCAAACGCTCCCAGGGCAGGTACAGCTCAGGTTAGATACAGAGTAAAGCTCACTCTACACTGTCGCATCAAACACTCCCAGGGCAGGTGCAGCACGGGTTAGATACAGAGTAAAGCTCCCTCTACACTGCCCCATCAAACACGCCCAGGGCTGGTACAGCACGGGTTAGATGCAGAGTAATGCTCCCTCTACACTGTCCCATTAAACACTCCCAGGGCAGGTACAGCACGGGTTAGATACAGAGTAAAGCTCCCTCTACACTGTCCCATCAAACACTCCCAGGGCAGGTACAGCACGGGTTAGATACAGAGTAAAGCTTCCTGTACACTGTCCCATCAAACACTCCAAGGGCAGGTGCAGCATGGGTTAGGTACAGAGTAAAGCTCCCTCTACACTGTCCCATCAAACACTCCCAGGGCAGGGACAGCATGGGTTAGATACAGAGTAAAGCTCCCTCTACACTGTCACATCAAACACTCCCAGGGCAGGTACAGCACGGGTTAGATACAGAGTAAAGCTCCCTCTACACTGTCCATCAAACACTCCCAGGCCAGGTACAGCATGGGTTAGATACAGAGTAAAGCTCCCTCTACACTGTCCCATCAAACACTCCCAGGGCAGGTACAGCACGGGTTCGATACAGAGTAAAGCTTCCTGTACACTGTCCCATCAAACACTCCAAGAGCAGGTACAGCATGGGTTAGATACAGAGTAAAGCTCCCTCTACACTGCCCCATCAAACACTCCCAGGGCAGGTACAGCACGGGGTAGATACAGAATGAAGCTCACTCTACACTGTCCCATCAAACACCCCCAGGGCAGGTACAGCACGGGTTAGATACAGAGTAATGCTCCCTCTGCACTGTCCCATCAAACACCCCCAGGGCAGGTACAGCATGGGTTAGATACAGAGTAATGCTCCCTCTACACTGTCCCATCAAACACTCCCAGGGCAGGTACAGCACGGGTTAGATACAGAGTAAAGCTCCGTCTACACTGCCCCATCAAACAATCCCAGGGCAGGTACAGCACGGCTTAGATACAGAGTAAAGCTCCCTCTACACTGTCCGTTCAAACACTCCCAGGGCAGGTACAGCACAGGTTAGATACAGAGTAAAGCTCCCTCTACACTGTCCCATCAAACACTCCCAGGGCAGGTACAGCACGGGTTAGATGCAGAGTAAAGCTCCGTCTGCACTGCCCCATCAAACAATCCCAGGGCAGGTACAGCACGGGTTAGATACAGAGTAAAGCTCCCTCTACACTGTCCGATCAAACGCTCCCAGGGCAGGTACAGCTCAGGTTAGATACAGAGTAAAGCTCCGTCTGCACTGCCCCATCAAACAATCCCAGGGCAGGTACAGCACGGGTTAGATACAGAGTAAAGCTCCCTCGACACTGACCCATCAAACACTCACAGGGCAGTTACAGCACAGGTTAGATACAGAGTAATGCTCACTCTACACTGTCGCATCAAACACTCCCAGGGCAGGTGCAGCACGGGTTAGATACAGAGTAAAGCTCCCTCTACACTGCCCCATCAAACACGCCCAGGGCTGGTACAGCACGGGTTAGATGCAGAGTAATGCTTCCTCTACACTGTCCCATTAAACACCCCCAGGGCAGGTGCAGCACGGGTTAGATACAGAGTAAAGCTCCCTCTACACTGTCCCATCAAATACTCCCAGGGCAGGTGCAGCATGGGTTAGATACAGAGTAAAGCTCCCTCTACACTGTCCCATCAAACACTCCCAGGGCAGGTACAGCAGCACGGGTTAGATACTGAGTGAAGCTCCCTATACAATGTCCCATCAAACACTCGCAGGGCAGGTACAGCACGGGTTAGATACAGAGTAAAGCTCCGTCTGCACTGCCCCATCAAACAATCCCAGGGCAGGTACAGCACGGGTTAGATACAGAGTAAAGCTCCCTCTACACTGTCCGATCAAACACTCCCAGGGCAGGTACAGCACAGGTTAGATACAGAGTAAAGCTCCCTCTACACTGTCACATCAAACACTCCCAGGGCAGGTACAGCACGGGTTCGATACAGAGTAAAGCTCCCTCTACACTGTCCATCAAACACTCCCAGGCCAGGTACAGCATGGGTTAGATACAGAGTAAAGCTCCCTCTACACTGTCCCATCAAACACTCCCAGGGCAGGTACAGCACGGGTTCGATACAGAGTAAAGCTTCCTGTACACTGTCCCATCAAACACTCCAAGAGCAGGTACAGCATGGGTTAGATACAGAGTAAAGCTCCCTCTACACTGCCGCATCAAACACTCCCAGGGCAGGTACAGCACGGGGTAGATACAGAATGAAGCTCCCTCTACACTGTCCCATCAAACACTCCCAGGGCAGGTACAGCACGGGTTAGATACAGAGTGAAGCTCACTCTACACTGTCCCATCAAACACCCCCAGGGCAGGTGCAGCACGGGTTAGATACAGAGTAATGCTCCCTCTGCACTGTCCCATCAAACACCCCCAGGGCAGGTACAGCATGGGTTAGATACAGAGTAATGCTCCCTCTACACTGTCCCATCAAAACTCCCAGGGCAGGTACAGCACGGGTTAGATACAGAGTAAAGCTCCGTCTACACTGCCCCATCAAACAATCCCAGGGCAGGTACAGCACGGCTTAGATACAGAGTAAAGCTCCCTCTACACTGTCCGTTCAAACACTCCCAGGGCAGGTACAGCACAGGTTAGATATAGAGTAAAGCTCCCTCTACACTGTCCCATCAAACACTCCCAGGGCAGGTACAGCACGGGTTAGATGCAGAGTAAAGCTCCGTCTGCACTGCCCCATCAAACAATCCCAGGGCAGGTACAGCACGGGTTAGATACAGAGTAAAGCTCCCTCTCCACTGTCCGATCAAACGCTCCCAGGGCAGGTACAGCTCAGGTTAGATACAGAGTAAAGCTCCGTCTGCACTGCCCCATCAAACAATCCCAGGGCAGGTACAGCACGGGTTAGATACAGAGTAAAGCTCCCTCTACACTGACCCATCAAACACTCACAGGGCAGTTACAGCACAGGTTAGATACAGAGTAATGCTCACTCTACACTGTCGCATCAAACACTCCCAGGGCAGGTGCAGCACGGGTTAGATACAGAGTAATGCTCCCTCTACACTGCCCCATCAAACACGCCCAGGGCTGGTACAGCACGGGTTAGATGCAGAGTAATGCTCCCTCTACACTGTCCCATTAAACACTCCCAGGGCAGGTACAGCACGGGTTAGATACAGAGTAAAGCTCCGTCTACACTGCCGAAATCAAACAATCCCAGGGCAGGTACAGCACGGCTTAGATACAGAGTAATGCTCCCTCTACACTGTCCCATCAAACACCCCCAGGGCAGGTGCAGCACGGGTTAGATACAGAGTAAAGCTCCCTCTACACTGACCCATCAAACACTCCCAGGACAGTTACAGCAGCACGGGTTTGATAAAGAGTAAAGCTCCCTCTGCACTGTCCCATCAAACACTCCGAGGGCAGGTACAGCAGCACGGGTTAGATACTGAGTAATGCTCCCTCTGCACTGTCCCATCAAACACCCCCAGGGCAGGTACAGCATGGGTTAGCTACAGAGTAAAGCTCCCTCTACACTGTCCCATCAAACACTCACAGGGCAGTTACAGCACGGGTTAGATACAGAGTAAAGCTCCCTCTACACTGACCCATCAAACACTCACAGGGCAGTTACAGCACAGGTTAGATACAGAGTAATGCTCACTCTACACTGTCGCATCAAACACTCCCAGGGCAGGTGCAGCACGGGTTAGATACAGAGTAAAGCTCCCTCTACACTGCCCCATCAAACACGCCCAGGGCTGGTACAGCACGGGTTAGATGCAGAGTAATGCTCCCTCTACACTGTCCCATTAAACACTCCCAGGGCAGGTACAGCACGGGTTAGATACAGAGTAAAGCTCCCTCTACACTGTCCCATCAAACACTCCCAGGGCAGGTACAGCACGGGTTAGATACAGAGTAAAGCTTCCTGTACACTGTCCCATCAAACACTCCAAGGGCAGGTGCAGCATGGGTTAGGTACAGAGTAAAGCTCCCTCTACACTGTCCCATCAAACACTCCCAGGGCAGGGACAGCATGGGTTAGATACAGAGTAAAGCTCCCTCTACACTGTCACATCAAACACTCCCAGGGCAGGTACAGCACGGGTTAGATACAGAGTAAAGCTCCCTCTACACTGTCCATCAAACACTCCCAGGCCAGGTACAGCATGGGTTAGATACAGAGTAAAGCTCCCTCTACACTGTCCCATCAAACACTCCCAGGGCAGGTACAGCACGGGTTCGATACAGAGTAAAGCTTCCTGTACACTGTCCCATCAAACACTCCAAGAGCAGGTACAGCATGGGTTAGATACAGAGTAAAGCTCCCTCTACACTGCCCCATCAAACACTCCCAGGGCAGGTACAGCACGGGGTAGATACAGAATGAAGCTCACTCTACACTGTCCCATCAAACACCCCCAGGGCAGGTACAGCACGGGTTAGATACAGAGTAATGCTCCCTCTGCACTGTCCCATCAAACACCCCCAGGGCAGGTACAGCATGGGTTAGATACAGAGTAATGCTCCCTCTACACTGTCCCATCAAACACTCCCAGGGCAGGTACAGCACGGGTTAGATACAGAGTAAAGCTCCGTCTACACTGCCCCATCAAACAATCCCAGGGCAGGTACAGCACGGCTTAGATACAGAGTAAAGCTCCCTCTACACTGTCCGTTCAAACACTCCCAGGGCAGGTACAGCACAGGTTAGATACAGAGTAAAGCTCCCTCTACACTGTCCCATCAAACACTCCCAGGGCAGGTACAGCACGGGTTAGATGCAGAGTAAAGCTCCGTCTGCACTGCCCCATCAAACAATCCCAGGGCAGGTACAGCACGGGTTAGATACAGAGTAAAGCTCCCTCTACACTGTCCGATCAAACGCTCCCAGGGCAGGTACAGCTCAGGTTAGATACAGAGTAAAGCTCCGTCTGCACTGCCCCATCAAACAATCCCAGGGCAGGTACAGCACGGGTTAGATACAGAGTAAAGCTCCCTCGACACTGACCCATCAAACACTCACAGGGCAGTTACAGCACAGGTTAGATACAGAGTAATGCTCACTCTACACTGTCGCATCAAACACTCCCAGGGCAGGTGCAGCACGGGTTAGATACAGAGTAAAGCTCCCTCTACACTGCCCCATCAAACACGCCCAGGGCTGGTACAGCACGGGTTAGATGCAGAGTAATGCTTCCTCTACACTGTCCCATTAAACACCCCCAGGGCAGGTGCAGCACGGGTTAGATACAGAGTAAAGCTCCCTCTACACTGTCCCATCAAATACTCCCAGGGCAGGTGCAGCATGGGTTAGATACAGAGTAAAGCTCCCTCTACACTGTCCCATCAAACACTCCCAGGGCAGGTACAGCAGCACGGGTTAGATACTGAGTGAAGCTCCCTATACAATGTCCCATCAAACACTCGCAGGGCAGGTACAGCACGGGTTAGATACAGAGTAAAGCTCCGTCTGCACTGCCCCATCAAACAATCCCAGGGCAGGTACAGCACGGGTTAGATACAGAGTAAAGCTCCCTCTACACTGTCCGATCAAACACTCCCAGGGCAGGTACAGCACAGGTTAGATACAGAGTAAAGCTCCCTCTACACTGTCACATCAAACACTCCCAGGGCAGGTACAGCACGGGTTCGATACAGAGTAAAGCTCCCTCTACACTGTCCATCAAACACTCCCAGGCCAGGTACAGCATGGGTTAGATACAGAGTAAAGCTCCCTCTACACTGTCCCATCAAACACTCCCAGGGCAGGTACAGCACGGGTTCGATACAGAGTAAAGCTTCCTGTACACTGTCCCATCAAACACTCCAAGAGCAGGTACAGCATGGGTTAGATACAGAGTAAAGCTCCCTCTACACTGCCGCATCAAACACTCCCAGGGCAGGTACAGCACGGGGTAGATACAGAATGAAGCTCCCTCTACACTGTCCCATCAAACACTCCCAGGGCAGGTACAGCACGGGTTAGATACAGAGTGAAGCTCACTCTACACTGTCCCATCAAACACCCCCAGGGCAGGTGCAGCACGGGTTAGATACAGAGTAATGCTCCCTCTGCACTGTCCCATCAAACACCCCCAGGGCAGGTACAGCATGGGTTAGATACAGAGTAATGCTCCCTCTACACTGTCCCATCAAAACTCCCAGGGCAGGTACAGCACGGGTTAGATACAGAGTAAAGCTCCGTCTACACTGCCCCATCAAACAATCCCAGGGCAGGTACAGCACGGCTTAGATACAGAGTAAAGCTCCCTCTACACTGTCCGTTCAAACACTCCCAGGGCAGGTACAGCACAGGTTAGATATAGAGTAAAGCTCCCTCTACACTGTCCCATCAAACACTCCCAGGGCAGGTACAGCACGGGTTAGATGCAGAGTAAAGCTCCGTCTGCACTGCCCCATCAAACAATCCCAGGGCAGGTACAGCACGGGTTAGATACAGAGTAAAGCTCCCTCTCCACTGTCCGATCAAACGCTCCCAGGGCAGGTACAGCTCAGGTTAGATACAGAGTAAAGCTCCGTCTGCACTGCCCCATCAAACAATCCCAGGGCAGGTACAGCACGGGTTAGATACAGAGTAAAGCTCCCTCTACACTGACCCATCAAACACTCACAGGGCAGTTACAGCACAGGTTAGATACAGAGTAATGCTCACTCTACACTGTCGCATCAAACACTCCCAGGGCAGGTGCAGCACGGGTTAGATACAGAGTAATGCTCCCTCTACACTGCCCCATCAAACACGCCCAGGGCTGGTACAGCACGGGTTAGATGCAGAGTAATGCTCCCTCTACACTGTCCCATTAAACACTCCCAGGGCAGGTACAGCACGGGTTAGATACAGAGTAAAGCTCCGTCTACACTGCCGAAATCAAACAATCCCAGGGCAGGTACAGCACGGCTTAGATACAGAGTAATGCTCCCTCTACACTGTCCCATCAAACACCCCCAGGGCAGGTGCAGCACGGGTTAGATACAGAGTAAAGCTCCCTCTACACTGACCCATCAAACACTCCCAGGACAGTTACAGCAGCACGGGTTTGATAAAGAGTAAAGCTCCCTCTGCACTGTCCCATCAAACACTCCGAGGGCAGGTACAGCAGCACGGGTTAGATACTGAGTAATGCTCCCTCTGCACTGTCCCATCAAACACCCCCAGGGCAGGTACAGCATGGGTTAGCTACAGAGTAAAGCTCCCTCTACACTGTCCCATCAAACACTCCCAGGGCAGGTACAGCACGGGTTAGATACAGAGTAAAGCTCCGTCTACACTGCCCCATCAAACTATCCCAGGGCAGGTACAGCACGGCTTAGATACAGAGTAAATCTCCCTCTACAATGTCCCATCAAGCACCCCCAGGGCAGGTACAGCACGGGTTAGATACAGAGTAAAGCTCCCTCTACACTGACCCATCAAACACTCCCAGGGCAGTTACAGCACAGGTTAGATACAGAGTAAAGCTCCCTCTACACTGTCCCATCAAACACTCCCAGGGCAGGTACAGCACAGGGTTCGATACAGAGTAAAGCTCCCTCTGCACTATCCCATCAAACACTCCCAGGGCAGGTTCAGCACGGGTTAGATACAGAGTGTCAGCCGTGGCTCAGGTGGCAGCACTCGCTCCTCTGAGTCAGAAGGTTGTGGGTTGAAGTCCCACTCCAGAGACTGGAGTCTAAAACTCTGTGCTGCCCCTCCAGTGCAGTGCTGAGGGAGTAAAGCCCAGTGCAGAGTAAAGTTCCCTCTGCACTGCTCCACTAACAGGGCTGAGCCCCAAACTCAGAAGAGCGCCCTCTGCTGCATTCCACTTGTCTCAGCAGCGGGAGAAGCAGGCGGCGGAAGTCCCGCCCCTCGGACACCCCGATTGGTTGGAGGACCCGCCACCACCTCTGTCCTCCAATCTCCGCCTGCTCTCTCCCTATTGGTCGCAGCTCACGTCAGTCACCGCCATGGAGTTGATGACGTGCCCCAGTCCGGCTCCCTGCAGAAGACAAGGGGCTGCGGCCGCTCAATCCGCTCCGCTCGGTGCCAGCAGGGCGCTGAGACGGTGCGGTTTGTATTTTCCTTTTATATATCTCCCCGCCTGCGCTTCTCTCCGCAATATTTAAAAAAAAACCTCATAAAACTCACTTTCCGCCGGTGATCTGGACTCTCGCGGTTGCCCGAGCCGACCCAGAATCTGAGGCCCTGCGATGGCGCCGGAGCGTCTCATCCTCGGGTGCGGCGCATGCGGTGTAAGGGGAGGGGGCGGGGCCTGTTCAGAGCCTGAGCTCACCTTGGAGTGGCGCATGTGGAGTAGGGGGAGGGGGCGGGGCCTGTTCAGAGCCTGAGCTCACCTTGGAGCGGTGCATGCGGAGTAGGGGGAGGGGGCAGGGCCTGTTCAGAGCCCGCGCTCACCTTGGAGCGGTGCATACGGAGTAGGGGGAGGGGGCGGGGCCTGTTCAGAGCCCACGCTCACCTTGGAGTGGCGCATGCGGAGTAGGGGGAGGGGGCGGGGCCTGTTCAGAGCCCGAGCTCACCTTGGAGCGGTGCATACGGAGTAGGGGGAGGGGGCGGGGCCTGTTCAGAGCCCGCGCTCACCTTGGAGCGGTGCATGCGGAGTAGGGGGAGGGGGCGGTGCCTGTTCAGAGCCCGCGCTCACCTTGGAGCGGTGCATGCGGAGTAGGGGGAGGGGGCGGTGCCTGTTCAGAGCCCGCGCTCACCTTGGAGCGGCGCATGCGGTGTAAGGGGAGGGGGCGGGGCCTGTTCAGAGCCCACGCTCACCTTGGAGTGGCGCATGCGGAGTAGGGGGAGGGGGCGGGGCCTGTTCAGAGCCCGAGCTCACCTTGGAGCGGTGCATACGGAGTAGGGGGAGGGGGCGGGGCCTGTTCAGAGCCCGCGCTCACCTTGGAGCGGTGCATGCGGAGTAGGGGGAGGGGGCGGTGCCTGTTCAGAGCCCGCGCTCACCTTGGAGCGGTGCATGCGGAGTAGGGGGAGGGGGCGGTGCCTGTTCAGAGCCCGCGCTCACCTTGGAGCGGTGCATGCGGAGTAGGGGGAGGGGGCGGGGCCTGTTCAGAGCCTGAGGTCACCTTGGAGCGGCGCATGCGGAGTAGGGGGAGGGGGCGGGGCCTGTTCAGAGCCCGCGCTCACCTTGGAGCGGCGCATGCGGAGTAGGGGGAGGGGGCGGGGCCTGTTCAGAGCCTGAGGTCACCTTGGAGCGGCGCATGCGGAGTAGGGGGAGGGCCTGTTCAGAGCCCGAGCTCACCTTGGAGCAGCGCATGCGGAGTAGGGGGAGGGGGCGGGGCCTGTTCAGAGCCCGTGCTCACCTTGGAGCGGTGCATGCGGGGGAGGGGGCGGGGCCTGTTCAGAGCCCGCGCTCACCTTGGAGCGGTGCATGCGGAGTAGGGGGAGGGGGCGGGGCCTGTTCAGAGCCCGAGCTCACCTTGGAGCGGCGCATGCGGAGTAGGGGGAGGGGGCGGGGCCTGTTCAGAGCCCGCGCTCACCTTGGAGCGGCGCATGTGGAGTAGGGGGAGGGGGCGGGGCCTGTTCAGAGCCCGTGCTCACCTTGGAGCGGTGCATGCGGGGGAGGGGGCGGGGCCTGTTTAGAGCCCGCGCTCACCTTGGAGCGGTGCATGCGGAGTAGGGGGAGGGGGCGGGGCCTGTTCAGAGCCCGCGCTCACCTTGGAGCGGTGCATACGGAGTAGGGGGAGGGGGCGGGGCCTGTTCAGAGCCCGCGCTCACCTTGGAGCGGTGCATGCGGAGTAGGGGGAGGGGGCGGGGCCTGTTCAGAGCCCGCGCTCACCTTGGAGCGGCGCATGTGGAGTAGGGGAAGGGGGCGGGGCCTGCTCAGAGCCTGCGCTCACCTTGGAGTGGCGCATGCGGAGTAGGGGGAGGGGGCGGGGCCTGTTCAGAGCCTGCGCTCACCTTGGAGCGGCGCATGCGGTGTAGGGGAAGGGGGCGGGGCCTGTTCAGAGCCCGCGCTCACCTTGGAGCGGCGCATGCGGAGTAGGGGGAGGGGTCGGGGCCTGTTCAGAGCCCGTGCTCACCTTGGAGCGGCGCATGCGGAGTAGGGGGAGGGGGCGGGGCCTGTTCAGAGCCCGCGCTCACCTTGGAGCGGCGTATGCGGAGTAGGGGGAGGGGTCGGGGCCTGTTCAGAGCCCGCGCTCACCTTGGAGCGGCACATGTGGAGTAAGGGGAGGGGGCGGGGCCTGCTCAGAGCCTGCGCTCACCTTGGAGCGGCGCATGCGGAGTAGGGGGAGGCGGCGGGGCCTGTTCAGAGCCTGAGCTCACCTTGGAGCGGCGCATGCGGAGTAGGGGGAGAGGGCGGGGCCTGTTCAGAGCCCGCGCTCACCTTGGAGCGGCACATGCGGAGTAGGGGGAGAGGGCGGGGCCTGCTCAGAGCCTGAGCTCACCTTGGAGCGGCGCATGCGGAGTAGGGGGGGGGGGCCTGTTCAGAGCCTGAGCTCACCTTGGAGCGGCACATGCGGAGTAGGGGGAGGGGGCGGGGCCTGTTCAGAGCCTGAGCTCACCTTGGAGCGGCGCATGCGGAGTAGGGGGAGGGGGGGGGGCCTGTTCAGAGCCTGAGCTCACCTTGGAGCGGCGCATGCAGAGTAGAGGGAGGGGGCGGGGCCTTTTCACAGCCCGCGCTCACCTTGGAGCGGCGCATGCGGAGTAGGGGGAGGGTGCGGGGCCTGTTCAGAGCCCGCGCTCACCTTGGAGCGGCGCATGCGGAGTAGGGGGAGGGGGCGGTGCCTATTCAGAGCCCGGCTCACCTTGGAGCGGCGCATGCAGAGTAGGGGGAGGGGGCGGGGCCTTTTCACAGCCCGCGCTCACCTTGGAGCGGCGCATGCGGAGTAGGGGGAGAGGGCGGGGCCTGTTCAGAGCCTGAGCTCACCTTGGAGCGGCACATGCGGAGTAGGGGGAGAGGGCGGGGCCTGTTCAGAGCCCGCGCTCACCTTGGAGCGGTGCATGCGGAGTAGGGGGAGGGGGCGGGGCCTGTTCAGAGCCTGAGCTCACCTTGGAGCGGCGCATGCGGAGTAGGGGGAGGGGTCGGGGCCTGTTCAGAGCCTGAGCTCACCTTGGAGCGGCACATGCGGAGTAGGGGGAGGGGTCGGGGCCTGTTCAGAGCCCGCGCTCACCTTAGAGCGGCGTAGGGGGAGGGGGCGGGGCCTGTTCAGAGCCTGAGCTCACCTTGGAGCGGCACATGCGGAGTAGGGGGAGGGGTCGGGGCCTGTTCAGAGCCCGCGCTCACCTTGGAGCGGCGTAGGGGGAGGGGGCAGGGCCTGTTCAGAGCCCACGCTCACCTTGGAGCGGCGTATACAGAGTAGGGGGAGGAGCGGGTCCTGTTCAGAGCCCGCGCTCACCTTGGAGCGGCGCATGCGGAGTAGGGGGAGGGGGCGGGGCCTGTTCAGAGCCTGAGCTCACCTTGGAGCGGCGCATGCGGAGTAAGGGGAGGGGGCGGGGCCTGCTCAGAGCCCGCGCTCACCTTGGAGCGGCGCATGCGGAGTAGGGCGAGGGGGCGGGGCCTGTTCAGAGCCCGCGCTCACCTTGGAGCGGCGCATGCGGAGTAAGGGGAGGCGGCGGGGCCTGTTCAGAGCCTGAGCTCACCTTGGAGCGGCACATGCGGAGTAGGGGGAGGCGGCGGGGCCTGTTCAGAGCCTGAGCTCACCTTGGAGCGGCACATGCGGAGTAGGGGGAGGCGGCGGGGCCTGTTCAGAGCCTGAGCTCACCTTGGAGCGGCCCATGCGGAGTAGGGGGAGGGGGCGGGGCCTGTTCAGAGCCCGCGCTCACCTTGGAGCGGCACATGCGGAGTAGGGGGAGGGGGCGGGGCCTGTTCAGAGCCTGCGCTCACCTTGGAGCGGCGCATGCGGAGTAGGGGGAGGGGACGGGGCCTGTTCAGAGCCCGCGCTCACCTTGGAGCGTCGTATGCGGAGTAGGGGGAGGGGGCGGGGCCTGTTCAGAGCCTGAGCTCACCTTGGAGCGGCGTAGGGGGAGGGGTCGGGGCCTGTTCAGAGCCCGCGCTCACCTTGGAGCGGCGCATGCGGAGTAGGGGGAGGGGACGGGGCCTGTTCAGAGCCCACGCTCACCTTGGAGCGGCGCATGCGGAGTAGGGGGAGAGGGCGGGGCCTGTTCAGAGCCCACGCTCACCTTGGAGCGGCACATGCGGAGTAGGGGGAGGGGTCGGGGCCTGTTCAGAGCCCGTGCTCTCCTTGGAGCGGTGCATGCGGAGTATTGGGAGGGGGCGGGGCCTGTTCAGAGCCCGCGCTCACCTTGGAGCGGAGTAGGGGGAGAGGGCGGGGCCTGTTCAGAGCCCGCGCTCACCTTGGAGTGGCGCATGCGGAGTAGGGGGAGCGGGCGGGGCCTGTTCAGAGCCCGCGCTCACCTTGGAGCGGCGCATGCGGAGTAGGGGGAGGGGGCGGGGCCTGTTCAGAGCCCGCGCTCACCTTGGAGCGGCGCATGCGGAGTAGGGGGAGGGGGCGGGGCCTGTTCAGAGCCCGCGCTCACCTTGGAGCGGCGCATGCGGAGTAGGGGGAGGGGGCGGGGCCTGTTCTGACCCCGCGCTCACCTCGGAGCGGCGCATGCGGAGTAGGGGGAGGGGGCGGGGCCTGTTCAGAGCTCACCTCCAACAATGAGAACAACAACAACTTGTATTTCTATAGCGCCTTTAACGTAGGAAAACGTCCCAGGGTGCTGCACAGGAGTATTGTAAGACATTGAAAACTGTGACCCCGAGCCACATAAGGAGAAATTAGGGCAGATGGCCAAAAGCTGGGTCACAGAGGCGGGTTTTGGTCAGTCAGGATCTCATTGAATGGTGGAGCAGGCTCGAGGGGCCGAATGGCCTACTCCTGCTCCTATTTTCTACGAAAGAGAGGTGGAGAGGTTCAGGGAGGGAATTCCAGAGCTTAGGGCCGAGGCAACAGAAGACACGGCCACTGATGGTGCAGCGATTATAATCAGGGATGCTCAAGAGGGCAGAATTGGAGGAGCGCAGCTGTCTCAGGTCGGGGGGTGGGCAGGGGGAGGTTGTTTTCTTTGGAACCGAGGAGGCTGAGGGGAGACCTGATTGAGGTTTATAGAATTCTGAGGGGCCGAGATAGGAAGCACCTATTTCCCTTGGCTGAGGGGTCCACAACCAGGGGGCATAGATTTAAAGTAATTGGTCGGAAGTTTAGAGGGGAGTTGAGGAGAAATGTTTTCACCCAGTGGGTGGTGGGGGTCTGGAACTCACTGCCTGACAGGGTGGTAGAGGCAGAAACTCTCATCACATTTTAAAAAGTACTTGGATGTGCCCTTGAAGTGCCGTAACCTACAAGGCCACGGACCAAGTGCTGGAAAGTGGGATTTGTGTGGATAGCACTTAATGGGCCGGCACAGACAAGATGGGCCGAATGGCCTCCTTCTGTGCCGTAATTTTTCTGTGATTCTATCGCGGGGGGCGGGTGGTTGTGAGGCTGAAGGGAATAACTAAGATAGGGAGGGGCGAGGCCATGGAGGGATTTGAAAACAAGGATGAGAATTTTGAAATCGAAGCATTGCTTAACTGGGAGCCAATGAAGGTCAGCGAGCACAGGGGGTGATGGGTGAACGGGATTTGGCGTTGAGTTACGACACGGGTAGTTTTGAATCACGTCAAGTTTACATAGGGTAGAATGTGGGAGGCCAGCCAGGAGTGCGTTGGAATAGTTGAGTCTAGAGGTAACAAAGGCCTGGGTGAGGGTTTCAGCAGCGGATGAGCTGAGGCAGGGGTGGAGACGGGCGATGTTACCGAGGTGGAAATAGGCGGTCTTTGTTATGCTGCAGATATGTGTTCGGAAGCTCATTTCAGGGTCAGATATGACACCGAGGTTGTGAACAGTGTGGTTCAGCCTCAGGGAGATGTCAGGGAGAGGGATGGATTCAGTGGCAAGGGAACAGAGTTTGTGGCAGGGACTGAAAACAATTGCTTCAGTCTTCCCAATATTTAATTGGAGAAAATTTCTGCTCACCCAGAACCAGATTAGAGATCGTGGAGGGGTCGAGAGAAGTGGTGGTGAGCTAGAGCTGGGTGTCGTCAGCGTACATGTGGAAACTGACGTCGTGATTTCGGATGATGTCGCCAAGGAGCAGCATTTAGATGAGAAATAGGAAGGGCCCAAGGATAGATCCTTGGGGGACACCAGAGGTAACGATGCGGGAGCGGGAAGAGAAGCCGTTGCAGGTGATTCTGTGGCTACGATTAGATAGATAAGAATGGAACCAGGCGAGTGCAGTCCCACCCAGCTGGACGACGGTGGAGAGGCGTTGGGAGAAGGATGGAGTGGTCAACCATGTCAAAGACTGCAGACAAGTCAAGAAGGACAAGGAGGGATAGTTTACCTTTGTCACAGTCACAAAGGATGTCATTTGATGAGACTTGATTTGACTTCAGGGCCAAGTCAGTGAGGTGGATTGGGCTGTTTCTGGCCCGCTGGTTATTGTGGGCACGGCTGGACACCAGTGGGACCGGCTCTGCCCTGTTTGTTCTTTGAGGCAAAATTAGCCAAAAAAAATTCCTGCTTCCCCCCCTTACCCTTTCTACACTCCTTTTACAGGGTTTTAGAAGTGGAGCATTTACAGACAGGAAGCTCAAACCAAACATCACGTCAAGATCTGACAGAGTTACGCGATTCCTCAGGACTTGATTCAGTCGCTCATCCAATCTGCTGGCACACCCGTGAGTTCACAATGATGAGAGACCTTTTAAATGTTCTGAGTGTGGGAAGAGCTTCAAAATCTACAAGTACTTGAAGCGACACCAGTGGCTACACACTGGGGAGAAACCGTTCACCGGCCCCGTGTGTGGAAGGGATTCACTCAGTCATCTGCTCCAATGGCACACCAGCAAGATCACACAAGGGAGGGATCTTTACCCTACTCTGTGTGTGGGAAGGGATTAATTGCACCATCCGTGCTGCTGAGACACCAGCTTGTCCACACCGATGAGAGACCGCTGACCTGCTCCGTGTTTTTGAAGCGATTCACTCATTCTTCCACCCTCCTGAGACACCAGTTTGTTCACAGTGATGAGAGACCGATTAAATGTTCTGACTGTGGGAAGAGATTTAAAACATCCCAGGATCTGAAGAGACACCAGCTGGAGAGAGCAGGAGAGATTCTGTTCACCTGCTCCCTGTGTGGGAAGAGATTCACTCGGTCCTCGAATCTGCTGGCACACCAGCAAGTTCACACTGGGGAGAGGCCAGTGAAACATTCCGACTGTGGGAAAAGCTTTCAAAAGTCCCAGGAGCTGAAGGGACACCAGCTGGAGAGAGCAGGAAAGAGGCCATTCAACTGCTCTGTGTGTGGGAAGGGATTCATTCGGCCATCCCACCTACTGGCACACCAGCAAGTTCACACTGATGAGAGACCATTCAACTGTTCTGCCTGTGGGAAGAGCTTTAAAACCTCTGGGTATCTGAAGGGACACCAGCGAGTTCACTCCGATCAGAGACCATTTATATGTTTTGTCTGTGGGAAGAGCTTTAAAAGCTCCGGGGAGCTGAAGGAACACCGGCGAGTTCACACCGGGGAGAGGCGATTCACCTGCTCTGTGTGTGGGAAGGGATTCGCTAAGTCATCCCACCTGTTGAGACACCAGCGAGTTCACACCGATGAGAGACCATTTAAATGTTCTGACTGTGGAAAGAGCTATAAAACCTCTGGGGATGTGAAGGAACACCAGCGAGTTCACTCCGATCAGAGACCGTTTGCATGTGTCTGTGGGAAGAGCTTTAAAAGCTCCGGGGTGCTGAAGGAACACCGGCGAGTTCACACCGGGGAGAGGCCGTTCACCTGCTCCGTGTGTGGGAAGGGATTCACTCAGTCATCAAGCCTGGTGGCACACCAGCGACTTCACACTGGGGAGAGGCCGTTCACCTGCTCCGTGTGTGGGAAGGGATTCACTCAGTCATCCCACCTGCTGACACACCAGCGAGTTCACACCGGGGAGAGGCCATTCACCTGCTCCGTGTGTGGGAAGGGATTCGCTAAGTCATCCCACCTGTTGAGACACCAGCGAGTTCACACTGATGAGAGACCATTTAAATGTTCTGACTGTGGAAAGAGCTATAAAACCTCTGGGGACGTGAAGGAACACCAGCGAGTTCACTCCGATCAGAGACCTTTTGCATGTGTCTGTGGGAAGAGCTTTAAAAGCTCCAGGGAGCTGAAGGAACACCGGCGAGTTCACACCGGGGAGAGGCCGTTCACCTGCTCCGTGTGTGGGAAGGGATTCACTCAGTCATCAAGCCTGGTGGCACACCAGAGACTTCACACTGGGGAGAGGGCGTTCACCTGCTCCGTGTGTGGGAAGGGATTCACTCAGTCATCCCACCTGCTGACACACCAACAAGTTCACACTGATGAGAAACCATTCTGACTGTAAGACATTTATATGTTCAAAGGGCCTGAAGAGACACCAGCTGGAGAAAGAAGGAAAGAGACCATTCACCTGCTCTGTGTGTGGCAAAGGATTCACTCGGTCACCCCACCTACTGAGACACCAGCGAATTCACACTGTTCCATAGCGCAGAGCCCGGTAGACAGCTGGGGTGACATGAACATGGAATGAATGAATGTTTTATAAATTCTTGTACTGCTGTTTAATCTTTAAGACTGTTGTGCTGATGATTCCCTTGATTTGACTGTTCATGGTGTTCCATAGAATGTACAGCACAGAAACAGGCCATTCGGCCCAACTGGTCCATGCCAGTGTCTATGCCCCACACCCACCCTACTTCAATTAACCCGATCAACATCTCCTCCCATTCCTTTCTCCCTTGTGTGGCTTCCCCATGAATCCATCTGTGCTGTTCACCTCAACCACTCCCTGTGGTAACGAGTTCCCCATTCTAGCACTCACTGGGTAAAAATGTTTCTCCTGAATTCCCTCCTGGATTTATTGGTGACTTTTATATTTATAGCCACATAAATATGATGAGATTCTGTTAAGCTGACCAGTATGTTGTTGTACTTTGTCTTTTTCTGATGAATGAAACATTACTGAGCCCCTGTACCCGTGTTATGGGATGAAGTGCCAGACAAGTGAAGGCACAACGTCTGGGTGTGAATCTAATAATAACCTCACGGACTGTATAGGTGTGATAACCAGACGGGCTTGTGGTTATAGTCTGGTCACAGATGGACTAAATTCCCTGAATTAGCAGGAGTTCAGGAGGCGGTCAACAGACGGGTCCAAACAATCCCATTTCCTGAGCGGTAACCAAGCTTGTGTATAAGAACAGGCCACTTAAGCCGTTGTCAGTTGGAACAGACTCGAGAAGATCGCGCGCGAATCCACTGTACTTCTATTCTCCAGATTGAGGGAATTATCACCCGATCTGTGTTATGCAGCATCTTAATAAAGTCTGGAGAGACAATTTGTGTTGTTGTGAGCTTGATTATCTGGTATCCGAAACCCTGGGACTCCCGATCATTAGAGTCAACCTCAGTGTGTTGAAAGGGATTCCCTGGTGTATCCCACCCGCTGACACACCAGAGTGTCCACATTGTGACTGCGGTGGGTCGATTCCACTGTTTCCGATGCCTTTAATCACATCCAGGACTGAACCGTGTTAATTCAGGCAACTGGGGCTTGTTGATGTTAAGCACCCCCAATAACTGGGCTGGATTTAAAGATTATTCCCGGCTCTCTCAGTACTAGTGAGCAGAGAGAAGCTGATATTATAGAATCATAGAGCACAGTAGGATGCCTTTCGGCCCATCGTGCTGGTGCCGGCTCTCTGAAAGAGCGATGCGATTAGTCCCACTGCCCTGCTCTTTCCCCACAGCCCTGCAAATTTCTGCTTTTAGTATATATCCAATTCCCTTTTGACAGTTACTATTGAATCTGCTTCCACCTCCCATTCAGGCAGTGCAGTCCAGATCATCACAGTTCGCTGTGTAAAAAAGTCTCCTCATTTCCTCTCTAGATTCTTTTGCCAATGATCTGAAATCTGTGTCCTCTCGTTACCGACCCTCCTGCCAGTGACAACAGCTTCTCCTTGTTTGCTCGATCAAATCCCCATATAATTTTGAGCACCTCGATCACAGCTCCATTTAACTGTCTCTGCTCCAAGTTATATTGCCATTGTTTTGTGAATTGTTGCTGTGATCGAGGTGCTGGATGTCCGTGCCTGGGGAATGGGACATTCTATCCTCGTGAGCACCGAGTGTCAGCATCCAGCAATCTCTGGTCAGGGACTATCTTTTTAAACTGCCCCACCTGAGCTTTTTGACTCCCTGATTTCATTATTAAACATTTCAGCGTTTTTGCAGAGTGACCAAGGCTGAACAGATAAATGTGAGGTATTACATTTTGGTAGGAAGAATGGGGAGGTCACTTATCACTGGGAGGGTGCGAGTCTAGGTGGGGTAGAGGAACAAAGGGATCTCGGAGTACAAATACACAAATCACTAAAAGTTGCGACACAGGTTAGCAAGGCCATAAAAAAAGCAAACCAAGCACTAGGGTTTATTTCTAGAGGTATAGAATTGAAAAGTAGTGAAGTTATGCTAAACCTGTATCGAACCTTGGTTAGACCACACTTAGAGTACTGCGTACAGTTCTGGTCACCATATTATAAAAAGGATATAGAGGCACTGGAGAGGGTGCAGAGAAGATTTACAAGGATGATACCAGAAATGCGAGGGTAACATATCAGGAAAGGATGAACAGGCTGGGTCTCTTCTCTTGAAAACAGAAGGCTGAGGGGTGACCTAATAGAGGTCTTTAAAATTATGAAAAATGTTGATAGAGTGGATACAGAGAGAATGTTTCCACTTGTGGGGAAGAGCATAACTAGAGGCCTCAATATAAGATAGTCACCAAGAAATCCAATAGGGAATTCAGAAGAAACTTCTTTACCCAGAGAGTGGTGAGAATGTGGAACTCGCTGCCACAGGGAGTGGTTGAAGCGAATAGTATCGATGCATTTAACGGGAGGCTAGACAAGCATATGAGGGAGAAGGGAATCGAGGGTTATGCTGATAGATTTAGATGAGGAAAGACGGGAGGAGGCTCGAGTGGAGCATAAACACCGGCATGGACTGGTTGGGCTGAATGGCCTGTTTCTGTGCCGTATATCCGATGTAATCCTGTGTCAAGTATCCCAGCTGGCTTAGCTCCAGGCACTTTAGCTCAGTGGGCAGCACTCTCACATCTGAGTCAGAAGGTTGTGGGTTCAAGTCCCAGTCCAGAGACTTGAGCATAAAAATCTAGGCTGACACTCCAGTACTGAGAGAGTGCTGCGCTGTCAGAGGTGCCGTCTTTCGGATGAGATGTTAAACCGAGGCCCCCGTCTGCTCTTTCAGGTGGACGGAAAAGATCCCATGGCACTACATTGAAGAAGAGCAGGGGAGTTCTCCCTGGTGTCCTGGGGCTAATATTTATCCCTCAATCAACATCACTGAAATAGATTATCTGGTCATTGTCACATTGCTGTTTGTGGGAGCTTACTGTGCACCAATTGGCTGTCGCATTTCCTACATTACAACAGTGACTACACTTCAGAAGTTCTTCATTGGCTGTAAAGTGCTCTGGGACATCCTGAGGTTGTGAAAGGTGCTATATAAATGCAAATCTTTCTTTCTCAGCAAGAGGGCGAGTGTCAGTGGTTGGAGGGAGGAGCTCAGTGTTGTCACTGGGTGGACACAGACAGATTGAAGCTAAAAGACAGAGAATGCTGAAGTTTGGAATGATAATACCCAAAGTCAGGAGATGAGCCCTTTGCCTAGATAAGGGAGGTGGTTGCTAAGAGACCCACAGACCTAATAACACTGCAAACTGCTCAGGCAGCAGACTTGTTGCAACATGTGAGGTCACGAGTGAGTTGGTGCACAGACAACAGAGCCTTAGGCATTCCTGAGAGAGACAAACTGGTTCTGTAACCGGGAGAACAGGTTGAGAGAGTCACCCTACGTGGGACGGCTCGCCTGTGGTATTAATACAGAGTCAGCTTGGGAATGGGATGATCAATGAATCATAGAAATTTACAGCACAGAAGGAGGCCATTCAGCCCATCTTGTCCGTGCCGGCCAACAAAGAGCTATCCTCCCTGTAGGTGAAAAATAAATTCACTCGAGTCTGTCTTAAAGTATAAGTAAAAGTACACAGTTTATTAACAGAACGTTCTGGGAGAAGGTCATAGACCCTGCGGTCTAGTGACACCCTTCTCGATCTCTCTTGGTTGGTACAGCTTTTTATTCTGTTTTCATCCAATCACATTGTATTACAATAATCACCTGATCACATATGGCTTATTTATTCTTTTCAGTATTAGTAAAGGTTAGTTACATCTTACTATGCCTTTGGTCACAGGTCAAGTTCCAGTGACCCCTATATTCTGCTGTGTCTACAATTTTTAGCTAAAGCAGCATATTCCTTATCGTTTACGCAAAACACACATATTCTGTCTTGTCCCACAACTGCGTCTTATCTTGGTTTTTCGAAGCTTCTCACATTGTTCTTTGTTTAGTTTTGCCTTTTTACGTAAGTCAATTTTTATTGTGATATTTCTTATCTCAACCTGGTTTCTTTTAGTCACTTTCACATGACCCCACTCCTTTGTTCTGATTTTAATTTTGCTGGCATCACTTAAGTAGTGGTCACCTCGGCTGTCCGAATTCTGAGAGGGTTCAATTTAACCCCTTCAATACAATAGCTAATTAATCCTCCCCTGCAATGATTCTGGCGGTTAGGCCCTCGTGACCCTTCTTGGTCTGCAATACTGGGCTGCAGGTCATAGGTTACAGTATCAACAACTCGTTTGTAACTGAGCCCATTCTTTCTGTTCTGTTTCTTATCTCTGCCACCTGGATTATGACGTCTGGTTCTACAGGCTGCCAGACCATATTTGCTAGGCTGAGGCTTCTTTAATAATCTACGCAAGCCATTTTGTTTCTTTATGTTACTACTTTAAGTTTAGCTGACTTTTTATTAAATCTTTCTCACACTTCAGCATTAGCTGTGTGTAGCTTGGTGGCTATGCCTTATCTTATTCTTGTAAGGCTCCATTGTATAAAGTCCTTGAGCTGGGCAGACATTTTATCATCACCTGGCTTCTCCTCAGCTCTTAGTGATCTCACACATGACCCCTCTCTCTTTAATTTGTTTGCCCTGCATTTTAAACACTGAAAGGATTTGCTTTTAACCCTTTCAATCCCTCCTGTTGGTCCTGCACCAAATTTAAACTTTGGCTAGGGATACCAACTTCTCTTCCACTTTTACCATCCCCGGGATTACTCCTATACTGATGGCTTAAACTTAGTACCTAAGTTCGTCTTTCCCCTCTGTCTATCTTGTTGTGCTAGGCGTGGTAGTCTGTGCAAATGACTAATGAACTTTACATGTATGTTACTATCGCTATCAGTTCATTATCCCACATTAACTGTTCGGTTTCTGGCTCAATATTGATTATATCAACTGCAGCAACCGGCACTATTCGGGACACAGCTGCCCTACAGCATGCTTTCAGAACCGTCATCATAACACAAAATAATACTACAACTATATTGACAATTAGAAGTCCTTCTCATTTCTATTTGTCTTTTGATGCTTGATATTCGACCTTGCTGGCATTTATGCTATCTTTTTCCGCTTGCCTGTTGTCAGTCCCTGGTCTAAGAATTAAAACCCATCTTTGAATCTAATAGCTATTTCTTACAATTCCCTTTTTTTTGAGAAGGAAATACCTTTATTGACTTCTCACAATCGGCTCTTGACTAATCTAGCCAGCTCTTATTGCTCTCTCAACTTGGGCGTTAGTTAGTAGGGAGTCTTGAAGATTTCTCCCTTCCTTACAGTCCATTCCCTTGAGGAGAAGGAGCAACCTCTGACCCCTTACTCAAATTCAATTCACTGTTCCGGTGTTCCAATTCTGCCCCGCCTGGGGTCTCCTCTGTTTCTTCTATCTTTCCTGATGTTACCCCGCCTGGGGTCTCCTCTACATTGCTTCGGATCTTCTCTTTTGGTGTGCTCAATTAATTTGTTAGTGCTTGTCAGTCATGGGCATGAGCACCCAAT
The DNA here is from genome assembly GCF_052327205.1 of Somniosus microcephalus. Taxonomy (NCBI): domain Eukaryota; kingdom Metazoa; phylum Chordata; class Chondrichthyes; order Squaliformes; family Somniosidae; genus Somniosus; species Somniosus microcephalus. Next base: position 3,186,298 of record NW_028225179.1, read on the forward strand.
TGGCTTATGTATCAAAGTCTTACTACACACGTTACATATATCAACTACACTATCATTACACGTTGGATAACTACCAGAGCATGTGAAATAATACAAACCTAAGGGTGTGCTGATATATTGAGCCCAATATCCCATCAATGTGAGTTGTCCCCTATGCTGTCAATTTCAATATCTATTCTTGAGTTGTCTTGCTCCAAAACATAAAAATGCTTTAGGGAGGAGTTCAGTCGCATCATGAGCTCACTGAAACCCACAAACAACAGGGGAATGTCATATCCGAGTATCCGAATTGTGCCACATAATTGTGTAGCTCATACTTAAAAACGTGTTGGTTGATGGGACAGGTCCTGTTAGACCCGTAAAGCATGGTAATTGCAGTAGTAGTGACACAGGAGGCACCACTAAAATCACCTCATACTGGATTGGTACTGGTTTTTCCCACGCTCTGTTACCTACAAAACACAATTATTACAGTCACAGTTAAATTCAGTCTTACAATCATATCAAATACATTACAGTTTAACATCTAATCAACAAATCATGGATTTAAAAGATTCTCTGGATCTCTCTTTTGCTCATATCCATCTTGTGGATAATTCTTACTAATCATGATTTCTCCTTAGCCCTCGATTGTATCAATCCAGATTCCTTGCAAATCTCCACTTCAACTTCAATCCCTCTAACAGGTACCCGTGTGTTTAACTCTATTCTGATTGTTTCATTAATTAGATAGTTTCTCAATGGAGTATGCTTTAAAAGTTGTCTCGCTCTCCTGAGCCACATTAACCATTTCATGTCTTGCTGTTGTCAAGTAACTGAGCATGTCTGAGACCCATTCTTCAGTGCAAACTCACCATACATTCCTGGATGGTAATTACCTCATACGTATTGAATCACATTTGCACACTCATATCAGTATCTCAATATCGTGCCATCCGATACAAGCCTTTCTCGGGCTTTCAGGTATCTTATTGAAAGATTGTAGTCGCCTGGAGATCTTTGCTCATCTTCCTCTGCATGGTCCCGATGCCTTGGGTAGTGGCCAGACTATCAAATTCAGTTTTCTTAAAAGTTCATTAAAGGCAGGGACACAAATGTCTCCAAGAGAAAGCTATCAGTTTACTATTCTTAACTACATTTTCCTGACTTTCACTAGAAAATTTTGAAAATTCCCATTCAGTAGTGTAATTCTCCTGTTTCAATCTTACACTCTCAATCACTTTCCTTTAATTACCATTCATATCTCATTCATGAGTCCTGGAAAAACTTTACTGTCCAGTACAATATTTAAGATAGAAAGCATAGATCAAACATTCTCACTTGATTCAAGTTATTAACACATTTTATTATCATTATTTTTAGAGGATCTTTTATTTTCCCAAAAGTAACCAAATATATAGTGCCTGAGTCCATTTTGTCATTTCAAAATTATCCCAAAATCCAAATAGCAGTACAGTTGAACTGACAGGTTTTATCAATGTTCAATTTCATCTCTATCAATTTATCTTCCATTTCCAATTTCAGAAACAAGTGATTCTCAGGCTAGGTAGCTTACACAGTGTTTTTAACATTAGAGACAGAAGTGCTGCAATTAGTTTACAAGGTAACTTCCATATAACAGAAGAAAGAAGGGAATCCATTGTGACTCTGCTTAGAGCCTAAGGGGTTAATTTATCAAATCTTAATTTTCCCTCTGTCACTGTGGTGAAATAATAACTTAAAATTAAGAAACTTAAATTTAATAATGTCCAATATCTTTAGATTTCATACTAAAGTTGTTGCTTGGTGAACTTAAACAGCTGTCAGTGGAAAGGGTTAACTCCTTTGTAGGTTTTTAAGAAGGTGGAGCAAAACATTATCAAATGCACGCAACTGCGTCAATTCATGTAAATAAAAAAAAAACACTTCCCTGATCGAAAGACAGTTGTGTTTTCACACTTTAACTAAACACGAACACGGAGGTAATATGGACAGTGAAGAAAGACGGGATTGAGCAAAGTTCACAAGCTAAGTAAGTCTTTGTAAGGAACTCTGCAACTATCGGATGTTCTTGCGGAGCGGAGTTATCTTATTCAATGCGGTCAACACAAATTTACACCAACCAAAATTTCACCGTGGCCACAATGAAAGTCTGGTTTTAATAGGTTAATTAACCTCATAACTCCAATTTAATCCAGATCTTGTAAACATTCAAATTAATTTTCTTCCAAACACATTGGCAACTATAACTTTAAGGCAGAAGCTTATCTTTTGTAAAACTATGGACAGACAAACAAAACAAAATAGCACATTCTTGTAGAAAACAGTAAATTACATCATATTTTCTTATCAAATCAAACTGCTTTAGAAGATTTCACCATAGCAATCGCGACTCCAAGGTTAAATCTTAGACTGAAACTTAATCTTTCGTTAAACAAACTTTTTGTTGCTCTTCTCAGTTTTTACACACCAGCTTAACTTAAATTAGTTCAAATGTTTTTTTTTAATTCTTGGGGCACAATCTTATTCGCACATTCGTAAAACTTCCAAAATCCAAGACAAGACAAAAGTATTTTAACGCTTTTAACACAGAGAAGTGGGTGGAGCTAAAACAAACATAACAGAATCTTTCTTTTAAAGACAGACTTTCAGACAAAAGAAATACTGTAACTTCTTAAACATTCATAGTCAGGAAAACTTTCACACAAACTGAAATTCCAGCATTTTTTAAGGTTCCTTTCACTCAGAAAATCTTGTGTTTTATTTGTCTCGGCACAGATGTTAATAACTTCCATGTCAGTAAAACTTTAAGTTTCTCTTTTTTTTCCCCTCTTTTTCCATCGGTGTCCCTATCTTCTTTCTCCTTGTTTATCCTTTAGTTTTGCCAATTTTTTTCCTCTAATTTTGTCACCTCCTGTAGATTTTCGTTTTAATTTCCTCGGTCTTTTGAATGACCGTTACTAATTGGTGTACCAATATAACTCCCGCTTTCTTTGTCTTACTTCCCTTTTGTGTCTCCCACCATTCTTGTTGGTACACTGGTACCTTAGACGGATCCCATCCATCCTTTTTCATCTTATCTATCAAACCTTTCTGATCGTCAGCATAGAGCCAACTCAATGATCCCGGCGGTCCCCAATCTGGGCCTCCGCCTTCTGTCATAATGTATTATTTTTGATACTAGTCTACCGCGTTCTGGTCCTCCCTAGTACCTCCTTCTCAGAGGTCTACCTATCATCCACCACTAGTGATAGCAGTCCTGACTTGTAACTATCTCGCTGTCAGAGGTGATTATTTCACTTGTAGTCGTTAATACATTATTATTACCATACGTCGCGTCATGCAATACAACAGAGAGACTTTTAGTCTGTCTCGGATTCCCAACTAACTCTGGCCTTCACGTGGGACCCAATTGCCCTCTTAATTCCGGCTCAGTATGGGTCCTCGAGACATTTACATTCCGAAATAACACACCAGATGTCAATCAACTTAACCACTTATTTAGACTTATCCACTATTTGAACTTATCCAGTGTTTAAACTTATCCACTATTTAAACTGCATCTCTCACCCGTCACGGATACCAGATTCTTTTGGTACTGCATCGCTGTCACACCGTCCTTCCGAGTGATCCAATTTCTGGATGGTCAAGATTTGACTACTCGCCCCATTCACTGGTGCAGGCGGTCTTCCAGCTCCGAAGTACCCTGCTCGCAGCGCCAATTTGTTGTGGTGAAAATAAATTCACATCTAAACCGTGTAAAAGTAAAAAGATGCAGTTTATTATCAGAGCTCTGGGAGAAGAGTCTCAGACCCCGCGGTCTGTGCGAGCACCTTCTCGTTCTCTCTTGGTTGGTACAGCTTTTTATTCTATTTTCATCCAATCACATTGTATTACAATAATCACCTGATCACATTGTATTACAATAATCACCTGATCACATATGGATTCTTTTCAGTATTAGTAAAGGTTAGTTACATCTTACTATGCCTTTGGTTACAGGTCAAATTCCCATGACCCCTATATTCTGCTGTGTCTACAATTTTTAGCTAAAGCAGCATATTCATTATCGGTTACGCAAAACGCACATATTCTGTCTGGTCCCACAACTGCGTCTTATCTTGGTTTTTCGAAGCTTCTCACATTGTTCTTTGTTTAGTTTTGCCTTTTTACGTAAGTCAATTTTTATTGTGATATTTCTTATCTCAACCTGGTTTCTTTTCGTCACTTTCACATGACCCCACTCCTTTGTTCTGATTTTAATTTTGCTGGCATCACTTAAGTAGTGGTCACCTCGGCTGTCCGAATTCTGAGAGGGTTCAATTTAACCCCTTCAATACAATAGCTAATTAATCCTCCCCTGCAATGATTCTGGCGGTTAGGCCCTCGTGACCCTTCTTGGTCTGCAATACTGGGCTGCAGGTCATAGGTTACAGTATCAACAACTCGTTTGTAACTGAGCCCATTCTTTCTGTTCTATTTCTTATCTCTGCCACCTGGATTATGACGTCTGGTTCTACAGGCTGCCAGACCATAGTTGCTAGGCTGAGGTTTCTTTAATAATCTATGCAAGCCATTTTGTTTCTTTATGTTACTACTTTAAGTTTAGCTGATTTTATTAAATCATTCTCACAGTTCAGCATTAGCTGTATGTAGCTTGGTGGCTATGCCTTATCTTATTCTTGCAAGGCTCCATTGTATGAAGTCCTTGAGCTGGGCAGACATTTTATCGTCACCTGGCTTCTCCTCAGCTCTTAGTGATCTCGCACATGACCCCTCTCTCTTTAATTTGTTTGCCCTGCATTTTAAACACTGAAAGGATTTGCTTTTAACCCTTTCAATCCCTCCTGTTGGTCCCGCACCAAATTTAAACTTTGGCTAGGGATACCAACTTCTCTTCCACTTTTACCATCCCCGGGATTACTCCTATACTGATGGCTTAAACTTAGTACCTAAGCTCATCTTTCCCCTCTGTCTATCTTGTTGTGCTAGGCGTGGTAGTCTGTGCAAATGACTAATGAACTTTACATGTATGTTACTATCAGTTCATTATCCCGCATTAACTGTTCGGTTTCAGGCTCAATATTGATTATATCAACTGCAGCAACCGGCACTATTCGGGACACAGCTGCCCTACAGAACCGTCATTATAACACAAAATAATACTACAACTATAATGACAATTAGAAGTCCTTATCATTTCTATTTGTCTTTTGATACTTGATATTCGACCTTGCTGGCATTTATGCTATCTTTTTCCGCTTGCCTGTTGTCAGTCCCTGGTTTAAGAATTAAAACCCATCTTTGAATCTAATAGCTATTTCTTACAATTCCCTTTTTTTTTAGAAGGAAATACCTTTATTGACTTCTCACAATCGGCTCTTGACTAATCTAGCCAGCTCTTATTGCTCTCTCAACTTGGGCGTTAGTTCATAGGGAGTCTTGAAGATTTCTCCCTTCCTTACAGTCCATTCCTTTGAGGAGAAGGAGCAACCTCTGACCCCTTACTCAAATTCAATTCACTGTTCCGGTGTTCCAATTCTGCCCCGCCTGGGGTCTCCTCTGTTTCTTCTATCTTTCCTGATGTTACCCCACCTGGGGTCTCCTCTACATTGCTTCGGATCTTCTCTTTTGGTGTGCTCAATTAATTTGTTAGTGCTTCTCAGTCATGGTCATGAGTACCCAATTGGCTTATGTATCAAAGTCTTACTACACACGTTACATATATCAAATACACTATCATTACAAGTTGGATAACTACCAGAGCATGTGAAATAATACAAACCTAAGGGTGTGCTGATGTATTAAGCCCAATATCCCATCAATGTGAGTTGTCCCCTATGCTGTCAATTTCAATATCTATTCTCGAGTTGTCTTGCTCCAAAACATAAAAATGCTTTAGGGAGGAGTTCAGTCGCATCATGAGCTCACTGAAACCCACAAACAACAGGGGAATGTCATATCCGAGTATCCGAATTGTGCCACATAATTGTGTAGCTCATACTTAAAAATGTGTTGGTTGATGGGACAGGTCCTGTTAGACCCATAAAGCATGGTAATTGCAGTAGTAGTGACACAGGGGGCACCACTAAAATCACCTCATACTGGATTCGTACTGGTTTTTCCCACGCTCTGTTACCTACAAAACACAATTATTACAGTCACAGTTAAATTCAATCTTACAATCATATCAAATACATTACAGTTTAACATCTAATCAACAAATCATGGATTTAAAAGATTCTCCAGATCTCTCTTTTGCTCGTATCCATCTTGTGGATAATTCTTACTAATCATGATTTCTCCTTAGCCCTCGATTGTATCAATCCAGATTCCATGCAACTCTCCACTTCAACTTCAATCCCTCTAACAGGTACCTGTGTGTTTAACTCTATTCTGATTGTTTCATTAATTAGATAGTTTCTCGATGGAGTATGCTTTAAAAGTTGTCTCGCTCTCCTGAGCCACATTAACCATTTCATGTCTTGCTGTTGTCAAGTAACTGAGCATGTCTGAGACCCATTCTTCAGTGCAAACTCACCATACATTCCTGGATGGTAATTACCTCATACATAACGAATCACATTTGCACACTCATATCAGTATCTCAATATCGTGCCATCCGATACAAGCCTTTCTCGGGCTTTCAGGTATCTTATCGAAAGATTGTAGTCGCCTGGAGATCTTTGTTCATCTTCCTCTGCATGGTCCCGATGTCTTGGGTAGTGGCCAGACTATCAAATTCAGTTTTCTTAAAAGTTCATTAAAGGCAGGGACACAAATGTCTCCAAGAGAAAGCTATCAGTTTACTATTCTTAACTACATTTTCCTGACTTTCACTAGAAAATTTTGAAAATTCCCATTCAGTAGTGTAATTCTCCTGTTTCAATCTTACACTCTCAATCACTTTCCTTTAATTACCATTCATATCTCATTCATGAGTCCTGGAAAAACTTTACGGTCCAGTACAATATTTAAGATAGAAAACATAGATCAAACGTTCTCACTTGATTCAAGTTATTAACACATTTTATTATCATTATTTTTAGAGGATCTTTTATTTTCCCAAAAGTAACCAAATATATAGTGCCTGAGTCCATTTTGTCATTTCAAAATTATCCCAAAATCCAAATAGCAGTACAGTTGAACTGACAGGTTTTGTCAATGTTCAATTTCATCTCTATCAATTTATCTTCCATTTCCAATTTCAGAAACAAGTGATTCTCAGGCTAGGTAGCTTACACAGTGTTTTTAACATTAGAGACAGAAGTGCTGCAATTAGTTTACAAGGTAACTTCCATATAACAAAAGCACATCGGCAACTGTAACTTTAAGGCAGAAGCTTATCTTTTGTAAAACTATGAACAGACAAACAAAACAAAATAGCATATTCTTGCAGAAAACAGTAAATTACGTCATATTTTCTTATCAAATCAAACTGCTTTAGAAGATTTCACCATAGCAACCGCGACTGCAAGGTTAAATCTTAGACTGAAACGTAGGGCTAGAAATTGGGTTGCTAGCGCCTCCAAATAACGCCTAAAGAGGGCAAAAAATGGGGCGCTAGCCAATTTCCGGGCGGGCGCAGGGAGCCGAGTGCCTCGCCCCATATTGAGCATGGTTTTAGCGCCGGTGCTAACTCTTAGCGCCCGCTCATGGGCGCAGGCAGATAATGACGTCATTTGAGTGTGCAACGCCTTTTGGGCGCCCCCGTCCGCAAATTCAGTGGCCCACCCCTGCGTAGCGCCTGGCGCTATTAGTGATAGCTTACCTGGATCCTTACCAAGTTGCACTCGTGCTGGAGGGGCGTTATTTAAAGGGGACTGGTGTGGTTTAAAAGTGGCAGCCATTTCTGCAGCACAACTTCCTCGAGCGCTACAAGGAGTTGCTGAGCTGCACACAGAGAGCCTTTTGACCACTGGGTCCATGCTGGCAGAGGAACTTCGTCATTCGGACCATTGCTTTACTGCTGGTGAGCATTAAGAATGGCAAAACTACCTGCGCGCACTTATTATGGGTGCTGCATTGGACGTGGCGTCCTGCTGCTGCATTATCTGCAAAGGGCACTGAGACGCAGGGAGAGGGGGCCGGCCGTGGCCAGACAGAGGAGGGCCTACAGACGTCGCCACACCAGACCTTACACTGCCAGGGTTTTCCGCCAGCAGTTTTCCTACATGAACATGTCGGAGGAGCAGTGTGTCCGAAGGCTGCGCTTCAGAAAGGAGGTGGTGACTGAACTGTGTCACCTGCTTCGGACAGATCTGCAGCCTCAGTTAAGGTGCAGGACATCTCTGTCGGTGGCTGTGAAGATGACTGTTGCCCTGAACTTCTACGCGAGCAGCTCTTTTCAGGCTGCATCTGGCGACATAGCCAGCATCTCCCAGTTTGCGGTGCATTGCTGCATCCGTCAAGTGACTGATGCCCTGTTTAGAAGGAGGTGGCAGTACATCTCCTTCCCAATGACCCCGGACAAGCAGTGGGAGTGCGCAGAGGGCTTCGCAGCAATCGCGGACTTCCCCATGGTGCAGGGTGCCATTGACTGCACGCATGTGGCTTTGCGGGCGCCTGTATTCAATCCGGAGGAGTTCCACAACTGCAAGGGGTTCCATTCCCTCAATGTCCAGCTGGTCTGTGACCACCGACACCTGATCCTCGCAGTGAATGCGCAGTTCCCAGGCAGCAGCCATGACGCCTTCATCTTGTGCCAGACTACTGTTGCAGACCTTTTTGAGGCACTGCTTCAACCAGAAGGCTGGCTTCTCGGGGACAAGGGCTATCCTCTGTGCCCGTGGCTGATGACCCCGCTCCGGATGCCCAGAACCCCTGCTGAAGAGCGCTACAATGCAAGCCATCAGGCCACGTGGAACATTGTCGAACAGACAATCGGCATGCTGAAGCAGCGGTTCCGCTGTCTGGAGCATTCCGGCGGAGCACTGCAGTATTCGCCTGAGCGAGTCTCGCACTTTGTGGTTGTTTGCTGCATGCTCCATAACCTTGCTATCCTGCGTACCCAGCCAATGCCACCAGACATTGCCGCCCCAGCGGAGGAGGAGGAGGAGGAGGAGGATGGGAGGGAGGTTCTAACTGGAAGGGCCATGCGTCTGAGGCTGATCACAAATCGATTCTAGGCCACTCTGACGGAATGCTTGCAGCCAATCCAAGAACAGGAATGGAACCAACCTCATACCCCCAAGCCTGTGAAGGGCAAGATGCATATAAATAGCAGGCATGGCCATTCTTAAGGAATAAAAAAGTGTTTATTTACAAAAACGTGCTCCCTTCCAACATTACTAAATAAAATGAACAGAAATCAAAAGTCACAGACGGACACATTCGTCTCTCCCTCCCGTGAGACAGATGAAATAAAACATGACAGTAGGCAGAGACATTCCCCTGGGCTTGGTTCCAACTGGCCAGACGCTTCAGGGGCACCCTTCAGTTCTTCCCCCCTGATGGGGAGCGTGGTCTTTTGGACGTCTGTCCCCTTCCCACCCTGAAGCTCCTCCTTAAGGGGGCCCCAGTGGCTGCAACAAGGCTGGGGGAGGCCTGCTGACTGTCCCGGAGTGCAGATGCCCCTGAGGTGCGGCCTGGATGACCTCTGGGCCTAGAGGGCCCGGCTGCTGACTGCTCCACCTGTGCATGGGTGGAGCAAGTCTGTCCTGCAGGTGCTGGCAGCTGCAGTGAAGTGCCAGTGGTGGGAGCAGGAATGCTGTCATCCTGAGAGACGGCAGCACCTCCCTGCTCGACCAACACACTGGCACTCCCACGGGGCAGTACCTCAGCAGCCGGAGCAATCTGTGGGAGCACAGATTGCTGGTCTGCTGCGGTGCTGTGAGGTCCCTGGGTAATCATGCCTGAGCCATCGAGGTTGGCAGCAGTCACTGGTCGTGTGGCCTCCATGTGCCTCTGCAGGAGACCAGCGAGTGACTGCGTGGCAGCACTTAGCCCTTGCGTGGCAGGTGCCAGTGCTTCGGCAAAGCCCTGGACAGTCCTTTGCATTGCTTCAGTGAAGCCCTGGACAGTCATTTCCATTGTCCCGCGGAAGCCATGGAGACTCCTCTCCATTGCTTTGGTGAAGCCCTGGACACTTCTTTCCATTGCCCCACTGAAGCCCTGCACAGATCTATCCATCGCTGCACTGAAGCCCTGGACAGACCTTTCCAAAGCTGACCTGAAGTCCTGCGCACTCCGGGCCTGTGCTGCGCCAATGTCTTGGACAGTGGTCGTCAGTGTCTCGGTGGCTTGAGGCAACCTTGCCACTGCAGCCATGAGCACAGTGTGCCTCCGGCCAGCCTGAGCGCTCATTTTCCTGAGGGCACGTACATCCTCTGCACTCTCTGCAGCAGCACTGGTGGCCTGACTCACCCTCCGGGGAGACGGCCCCCGAGCTTCCCTTCTCCCCCTGCATTGCTGCAGGCCACTGGGGCCCGCTAGTGGATCCTCGTCCGTGGTATCCCCCCCGCTCCCCTCCCGGGATGGTGTGCCCCCAGTCCGCCACTGCGCTGGCTTGCCTGCAGCTTCATCTGGTGTTTCGGCTTCATCCTGGTCGCCGCCTCCAGAGTCACCCATAGTGGCAGCTTCAGGGCCCGACTCCTCCCCGGACGAGTCAGCAGCTGAAAGCAGGGAGGTACAGGAGTGGCATTAACGTGAGGACAGGGTGGCAGTGAGGGAGGCATGGAGGTGCAGGAGTGGCATTAACATGAGGCGTGGGCGGCACGGTGGCATAGTGGTTAGCACTGTTGCCTCACAGCACCAGGGACCCGGGTTCAAATCCGGCCTCGGGTGACTGTCTGTGTGGAGTTTGCACATTCTCCCCGTGTTTGCGTGGGTTTTCTCTGGCTGCTCCGGTTTCCTCCCACAGTCCAAAGATGTGCGGGTTAGGTTGATTGGCCATGACAAAAATTGGCCCTTAGTGTTAGGGGGGGATTAAATACGTGGGGTTACGGGGTTACAGGGATAGGGCTTGTGTGGGATGGCTGTCAGTGTAGGGACCGGGTGCTAGGGTTTGGATGATCAGCCATGATCTCGTTGAATGGCGGAGCAGGCTCGAATGGCCGAATGGCCTACTCCTGCTCCTATCTTCTATGTTTCTATGACAGGGTGGCAGCGAGGGAGGCATGGAGGTGCAGGAGTGGCATTAACGTGAGGACAGGGTGGCAGCGAGGGAGGAATGAGTGCTGCAATATACTGCAGTGGATCCACAGTCAGTGATCATGCTGCTGGGGGGAACAGTTGGGAGGAGAGAGATCCAAAAGGCGATAGCCTTACCATCGTAGGCCACTATGGGGTCGGCAGCTCCAGAGACGGCAGGACCAGTCAGCCAGGTCCCCATGATATGTTGGACCCTCTCCTCCAGGTCGGTGAGAGCCTGGATCTGGGCACGTCCTCCTCCGGTGGCCATTTGCTGGTGTCGGTTATGTGCCAGCTTCCCCTGCAACAGAAAGGATGGAAATTGCTGAAACATCCTGCACTGAGCACACATCAGCTGCCCCCCATGGTTGAATAGCCCTTACATCATGCACTGAGCAGCATGTGCATGTGTCTTTCCTGAAAGGGCCAGGGGTGCTGGCTGGCAGATGGCCTTTGGCGGCTCGCCCACCCTCTAGCCAGAAAGTCAGGTGCACATGGAGGGATGAACAAGACAGTGGAAAAGGCACCCACCCTGACGACCCGAGTGAGGTCGTTGAACTTCTTCCGGCACTGGACCGCAGTGCGAGGGACCACGCTCCTGGAGCCCACTCTGGTGGCCACGTCCCTCCAGGCCCGCCTGTATTCGGCATGTGGCGCCCTCCTGCCATCCTGGGGATATAGCGTTTCACGCCGGCACTCCACAGCACCAACCAAAGCCTCCAGGGCCCCTCATCAAAGCGTACAGCCCTCTGCCTGACCCTTTGCACCTTTGCAGAGCCTGGGGTGCCTCTGTTTAGCCTCCACCGAATTTAAGGCGTGCCAGGAAGTGTTGTGTCTTGTGATTCCAATTGACCCGCCCCTTTCAGAGCTGTCCGGCGCCAGTGTGTCTCGGGGTCAGTGATTATTGACAGCACCTGCGCTGCGCCCCACCATGGTGAAATTGGGTTGCAGCTTAAGAGTAGCATGCAGCGCCTGATTTAGCGCCGCAATCACCATCAGGGGTGCAGCGACCCAATACGGCGCCAAGTTGTGTCTGGCGCTAAACTTTGCGCTTCGCCAGGACTAGCGCCCCAAACGGGGCGAGACCGAATTTCTAGCCCTTAATCTTTTGTTAAACAAACTTTTTGTTGCTCTTCTCAGTTTCTACACACCAGCTTAACTTAAATTAGTTCAAAGGTTTTTTTTCCAATTCTTGGGGCACAATCTTATTCGCACATTCTTAAAACTTCCAGGCCTAGAAATTGAGTGGGGTTAGCGCCCAATTAGTGGCGCTGGAGGGCATTGCGCTGGAATTATAGCCGTTTCTGAAATTGACTTGGGCCTTACCATCGGCGTTAGCCGGTAGCGCTGCACCAGCACCGATGACGTCATCGGTGTGCGCAGCATCCCGGTTGCCGTGGTAACCCGGCCCCAAGCCCAAATTCAGTTGCGCCCGCCTCGCCCGTGGCAGGCGCAACCAACGATTGTGGAAAGGTTTCTTACACGCCTTTGCGCCGGCGCATAAAGGTGGAGCGGCAGCCGGCCGCGTTCCCGGCGGCCGCCTGCCCGCACCTCCCTTCCCGGACTCCTGCATCACCCCCCCCGCGGCCCTGATGTGTGTGTGCTGCGAGCCCGGCACTTCCCCGAGGTGCCGGGCTCAGATGTCGGGGGAATCCGCCGGTCAGTTGTCAGCTGCAGGCAGCTCCTCCTTAACAGAAGGAGGAGGCCTGCAGTTCCCCAGCCTGCCGCACCACATCGGGTGCCGCAGCGGGGGATTAGCGCTGGAAAACCCAATTGAACGCCCGTTTTGAGGCGCTAAAACCCTCCTTTAGCGCCCGCCGCCGTCTGGGCCCGGCGCAACCGAATTTTCGTCGGGCGCTGCCGCAATAACGCTGGCGCAAAATTTCTGGCGCTACAGCCTTGGCGAACCCACAACCCAATTTCTAGGCCTCAAAATCCAAGACTAGACAAAAGTTTTTAAACACTTTTAACACAGAGAAGTGGGTGGAGCTAAAACAAACATAACAGAATCTTTCTTTTGAAGACATACTTTCAGACAAAAGAAATACTGTAACTTCTTAAACATTCATAGTCAGGAAAACATTCACACTTTAACACACACTTTCACACAAACTAAAATTCCAGCATTTTTTAAGGTTCCTTTTACTCAGCAAATCTTGTGTTTTATTTGTCTTAGCACAAATGTTAATAACTTCCATGTCAGTAAAACTTTAAGTTTCTCTTTTTTTCCCTCTTTTTCCATCGGTGTCCCCATCTTCTTTCGCCTTGTTTATCCTTTCGTTTTGCCAATTTTTTTTCTCTAATTTTGTCACCTGCTCCTGTAGATTTTCATTTTAATTTCCTCAGTCTTTTGAATGACCGTTACTAATTGGTGTACCAATATAACTCCCGCTTTCTTTGTCTTACTTCCCTTTTGTGTCTCCCACCATTCTCGTTGGTACACTGGTACCTTAGACGGATCCCATCCATCCTTTTTCATCTTATCTATCAAACCCTTCCGGTCATCTGCATAGAGCCTGGTAAGGGACCCAGGGGGTCCCCATTCCATCTCTTTCCCCGACACCATATCCAGTCCTACATCAGTCTTACCTACTCTGCTGCATTTCTCTGTGCGGGTTTGCTGTGATCCTGTCTTTATTCGTGGTACGTCCGTGACCTGGGATTTCTCCCCTCCATCTTACCTCTCGTAACACCCCCGGTGGTCGTAAAAGACTTTTTAAGCAGTTAAATAATCACAATTAAGCACACATATATTCATTGACTTCACGATCCCAGGGTACTTTGGAGTCTCTCAGCCTACTTGAACCTGGCCATCACGTGGGGCCCAATCGCCCTCTTAATTCCGGCTCAGGCTAGGGTCAATGAGACAGGCACCCTCCTTGTCCTTGTCGATCAGTCAATCACTCATTCCTTCGCGACGTCTATCGCTACACAGTGTTCCCTTAGTTCATGCAATCCACACTCACACAACTGTGTTCTCTCACCTCTTACAGACTTTCACTTGATTCATGATGCTACGGCACTGTCCCTCCACCTTCCCAGATGACTCAATTTCTGGACGGTCAGAATTTGACTTCTCGTCCGGGTTCACTGGTACGGGCAGTCTTTCAGTTCCGTAGCACCCTGCTCGCCATGCCAATTTGTTGGTGAAAAACAAATTCACTCGAGTCTGCCTTAAAGTAAAAGTGATAGTACACAGTTTATTAACAGAACATTCTGGGAGAAGGTCATAGACCCCGTGGTCTAATGACACCCTTCTTGTTCTCTCTTGGTTGGTACAGCTTTTTATTCCATTTTCATCCAATCACATTGTATTACAATAATCACCTGATCACATATGGCTTATTTATTCTTTTCAGTATTAGTAAAGGTTAGTTACATCTTACTATGCCTTTGGTCACAGGTCAAATTCCCATGACCCTTATATCCTGCTGTGTCTACAATTTTTAGCTAAAGCAGCATATTCCTTATCGCTTACTCAGAACACACATTCTGTCTTGTCGCACAATTGTGTCTTATCTTGGTTTTTTGAAGCTTCTCACACTGTCTTTTGTGCAAGACTAGCGAGAGTAGCACTTTTTCAATCTGTACTGTCTTATCTTTGTTTTTCACATAGCACTTTTCAGCCTGTCCTTTCTTTAGTTTTGCCTTTTTACGTAAGTCAATTTATATTGTGAAATTTCTTATCACCACCTGGTTTCTTTTAGCTCTCATTCATTCTCACATGAACCCACTCCTTTGTTCTGATTTTAATTCTGCTGGCACCTCAGCTGCCTGAATTCTGAGAGGATTAATTTTAACCCCTTCACTATAATGTGGCACTTGTCGAACGCCTTTTGGAAATCCATGTACACCACGTTAACCACATTGCCCTCATCAACCCTCTCTGTTAGCTCATCAAAAACTCAATCAGAATCAGAGCGGCTGGGTCCGGTGGACGTGCGGCCAGGGCCCCGGCACCAGGAAACCCAGGGTGCAGTGCCTCTCCCATCCGAGCCGCCGCTTCCCGGTTTCTTCAGCTGGTACCACTGAGTCCGACTCGGGACAAAGGACAGGAGCCAGGCTCCCAGAATGGCCCATAGCCCCGGGGAGCATGCGCACTCTCAGCGGGGAAATCGGCGCGTTGCATAGAGCGGTTTCTGGGGCGTGGGGAATTGTGGGTGTTGCGGCCGCCATTAGTCAGCAGCTGTGGGGAAGAGCTTTATTGCAGGCTGACGGAAGGTAGGCCCCTGGCCGCCTGTGTAGGTCTTTTTGTTGCTTCATTGTTGAGGATGTAACTAGTAAAATAGATAAGGGAGAACCAGTGGATGTTGTGTATTTGGACTTTCAGAAGGCTTTCGATAAGGTCCCGCATAAGAGATTAGTGTGTAAAGTTAAGGCACCTGGGATTGGGGGCAAGGTATTGGCTTGGATAGAGAAATGGTTGGCAGACAGGAAGCAAAGTGTTGGAATAAACGGGTCTTTTTCCGAGTGGCAGGCAGTGACTAGTGGGGTACCGCAGGGATCGGTCCTTGGACCCCAGCTATTCACAATATATATTAATGATCTAGACAAGGGAACTAGATGTAACATCTCCAAATTTGCAGATGACACAAAGCTGGGTGGGCGTGTGTGCTGTGAGGAGGATGCCGAGAAACTACAGGATGATTTGGACAGGTTGGGTGATTGGGCAGAAGCATGGCAGATGCAATATAACGTGGATAAATGTGAGGTTATCCACTTTGGTGGCAAAAACAGGAAGGCAGATTATTATTTGAATGGCAATAGATTGGGAGAAGGGGAAGTGCAATGAGACCTGGGTGTCCTTGAGCACCAGTCGCTGAAGGTAAGCATGCAGGTGCAGCAGGTGGTTAAGAAGGCAAATGGTATGTTGGCCTTCATAGCGAGAGGGTTTCAGTACAGGAACAAGGATGTCTTGCTGTAGTTGTACAGGGCCTTGGTGAGACCACATCTTGAGTACTGTGTGCAGTTTTGGTCACCTTATCTGAGGAAGGATGTTCTTGCCGTGGAAGGAGTTCAACGAAGATTCACCAGGCTGATACCTGGGATGGCAGGAATGACATATGAGGAGAGATTGGGATGATTGGGCTTGTACTCGCTGGACTTTAGAAGAATGAGAGGGGATCTCATTGAAACTTATAAAATTCTGACAGGACTGGACAGACTAGATGCAGGAAGGATGTTCCCGATGGTCGTGGAGTCCAGAACCAGGGGTCACAGTCTAAGGTTACGGGGTAAGCCATTTAGGACAGAAATGAGGAGGAATTTCTTCACCCAGAGACTGGTGAACCTGTGGAATTCTCTACCACAGAAGTCAGTAGAGGCCAATACATTAAATATATTCAAGAAGGAGTTGGATATATTTCTTAAAGCTAAAGGGATCAAGGGGTATGGGGAGAAAGCAAGGACCGGGTACTGAATTTGGATGATCAGCCATGAGGGGCCGAATAGCCTACTCCTGCTCCTATCTTCTATGTTTGTATGTTCCTATGTTTCAGTTTGAGCTGGAGTGGAGATGGAGGAGAAGCTGCTGGGTTTAACCCCCACTACTTCTGAGCCCAAGAGGACCCAACAATTTCCAATGTGAGACTGTCAAGGGAGGTGGATTCTAGGGGAGATTAGTTTGTTACACAGACACTGTCCGTACAATGTAAAGAGTATTGTTTTAGGAACAAGTATTTCTGTACAGGCTTTTAATCCAGTTTACATCTACAGATTTGTTTTAATTCATTCTTGGGATGTGGGCGTAGCTAGCAAGAGCAGCAAATACAGGAAACTTTCTGGTATCCGGCACTGAAGGGACCGAGCTGGTGCCGGTCGATCAACACTGCCGGAGAAACGCGCGCTTTTGTTAAAAGATATGGAGCTTCTGAGCTCTGTCTGAAGCAACAAACCCTGTTGCTTAGCAACAGCTTCAAAACAGTCGGTGCAGCTTGCAAGCGTCTCTGTAGCTAAGCAACAGCTTCAGCTAGACACTTGCAGAGCCACAAATGGAGAAAAAAAGCAGCTAAAAGTAAAAAAAAGTTATCTGAACCGACTCCTGAATTTTGCCAGTGGATAGAGCATTCCGGATATTTAACCTCCGTTGAAACGAAAGTTTCCTGTATTGCCAATCCCCAGTTTCCCGTTGAGAAGGGGGTGGTGAGTCACCTTCTTGAACTACTGCAGTCCGTGTGGTGAAGGTATTCCCACAATGTTGTTCGGTAAGGAGTTCCAGGATTATGACCCAGCAACGATGAATATATCTGAGTCAGGATGGTGTGTGACTTGGAGGGGAACTTGATGGTGCTCCCACACAACAGCTGCCCTTGTCCTTCTAGGTGGTGGAGGTTGCGGGTTTTGGAGGTTCTATCAAAGTTCTGGTCGAGTTGCAGATGTATAAAGTTCCTTTCCTTCACCCCCTCCCCCTACCACACCCACCTCTCTCTCTCTCTCACACTCTCTCCTCCCATAGAGGCCAGAGACTTGTGTAGGCCCAGACCAGGTGGCGGATTCCCATCCCTGAAGGACATCAGTGAACCAGTTGGGTTTTTATGACAATCCGGCAGCTTTCATGGTCACTTTTCTCTAGTGCCGGACCCACAATTGACCAGATTCATTGAGCTCAATTTCACAACCTGCCTTTGTTTTCTTCACGCTCCCTGTTTTAAATTAATTTTACAGGGCACTGGAAGGGGAGGATTTGCAGACAGGAAACTCAAACCAAACATCACATCAAGATCTGACAGAGTCACTCGACTCATCGGATCTGAATATCATCGGCCTCTGAACATGGAAGCAAAAAGCACCATTTACAGCGGGGAGAAACCGTACACGTGTTCTGTGTGTGGACGAGGCTTCAGCCAATCCTCTGGCCTATCGACACACAAGCGCATTCACACCGGGGAGAGGCCATTCACCTGCTCTGAGTGTGGGAAGGGATTCACTCAGTTATCCAACCTACTGAGACACCAGCGTGTTCACACCGGGGAGTGGCCGTTCACCTGCTCTGAGTGTGGGATGGGATTCACTCAGTCATCCAACCTGCTGATACACCAGCGTGTTCACAACGGGGAGAGGCCATTCACCTGCTCTGAGTGTGGGATGGGATTCACTCAGTCATCCAAACTGCTGATACACCAGCAAGTTCACACCGGGGAGAGGCCGTTCACCTGCTCTGAGTGTGGGAAGGGATTCACTAATTCATCCCACCTGCTGACACACCAGCGTGTTCACACTGGGGAGAGGCCGTTCACCTGCTCTGAGTGTGGGAAGGGATTCACTAATTCATCCGACCTGCTGATACACCAGCGTGTCCACACCGGCTAGCGGCCGTTCACCTGCTCTGAGTGTGGGAAGGGATTCACTCAGTCATCCAACCTGCTGAAACACCAGTGAGTTCACACTGATGAGACACCTTTTAAATGCTCGGACTGTGAGAAGAGTTTTAAAAGCAAAAGGAAGCTGATACAACACGAATGCACTCACACTGGGGCGAGGCCATTCACCTGCTCCGTGTGTGGGGAGCGATTCACTCGCTCATCCCACCTGCTGACACACCAGCGAGTTCACAAGTGACTGCAGGGGGTGGATTCTGTTGTTGTTGCTGCTGTTAATCACATCCAGGACTGAACCATGTTCATTCTGACAGTTGGGGATTGTTTCTGCTGATGTTAATAACTCTGGGAACTGGGCTGGAGTTTAATATTCTGGATATATGTCAAATAAATCAACTTTGTTTTAAACACGTTGTTGTAGATTTTTGTCTTTCCCACCTGAGTGTTTAGCATCACCTGGCTGGAGCTCAGAAAGGACAATCTGGGGGAGGATTGTACGGTGGGAACAGAACACCAGCCTGGACACAGTCCTTCAGGGCCACACTGAGAGGGGCAAACGGCACTTTGGTCTTTCTTGTCTCTCTTCACTGACAGCAAAGTTGCTGTGTGGGTTAATCTCGAGGCGTGTGAGAAATATGTCCCAGCCGCTCTCTGCCATGGTTCAGAGCTCCTAGGCATGGAACAGAAGGCTCCTTTAGGAATGTACCCCAGTGCTTTTTTTTAATGGCCTTATTAACGTGTGTTGCTGCTTTTAGTGATTTGTGTATCTGTGTCCCTGGATCCCTCTGCTCGTCTAGCCCATTTAGACTCTTAGGGGGAAATTCGGTGGCACCCCCTTTGGGTCGCTAACATCACCGGGGCTAATTTTAACTTCCCAAAATAGTTAGCACCCCTGCACATCATATTCAGTCGTGGCACCCCAGGCAGGAGGCAGGGTGCTACTGGAAGCGCTGCTCTCCCTCTTGAGGCACTACCAGTGAATTTCACGGCACTTCATGTAACAGCGCCACGCCCGTCGGCACATAGCACCGCGTCATAGCAGACCTCCCTCCCTGATTAAAGGGGAGGGGCCTAGCACTGCGCACACCGGGGCCCTGCTGGACCACCGGGGAGTGGGGTGTCGGATCAAGAGGAATGCTGGGCTGTGCGATTGCGGCCGACACCCCGAAGAAGAAAGGGGAAGGGGCAGGTGCTGGTAGTCAGCCAAAATAAAAAATTGCCGCCCGACACCTGCCCTTTAAGTGGCGTCGCCGCGGCTGTAGAAATGACCCCTGACCCTGTCGTACATATCGTCCGGCGATAGGTCAGGGGTCGCAACCCAAGGTTGCAGCCGGGCTGCTGTGTGTGGCGATGACGTCATTGCCAGCGGTGCAGTGCTGCGGGGAGCTACTGACTACCTCCGCTGCTAACCTCCCGCTAAATATCGCGGGAGGCACAAAGCAACCCAATTTCGCCCCCTTGTCCAAGCAGTGAGTGGCTTCCTTATTCTTCCCACCAAAACACACCACCTCACACTGACCTATAGTGAAATTCATTAACACACCACCTCACACTGATCTACAGTGAAATTCATTAACACATCACCTCACACTGATCTATAGTGACATTAATTAACACACCGCCTCACACTGATCTATAGTGAAATTCATTAACACACCCCCTCACACTGATCTATATTGAAATTCATTAACACACCACCTCACACTGATCTACAGTGAAATTCATTAACACACCACCTCACACTGATCTACAGTGAAACTCATTAACACACCACCTCACACTGATCTACAGTGAAATTCATTAACACACCACCTCACACTGATCTACAGTGAAATTCATTAACACACCACCTCACACTGATCTACAGTGAAATTCATTAACATACCACCTCACACTGATCTATAGTGAAATTCATTATCACACCACCTCACACTGATCTATAGTGAAATTCATTAACACACCACCTCACACTGATCTACAGTGAAATTCATTAACACACCACCTCACACTGATCTATAATGAAATTCATTAACACACCTCCTCACACTGATCTATAATGAAATTCATTAACACACCCCCTCACGCTGATCTATAGTGAAATTCATTAAAACACCCTCTCACACTGATCTATAGTGACCTTCATTAACACACCGCCTCACACTGATCTATAGTGAAATTCATTAACACACCACCTCAAACTGATCTACAGTGTAATTCATTTGCCAATTACACGCCCATTCTGAAATTTATTAATGTCTTCTTGCATTTTGTTTTCCTCCGTATTAACTCTACCTCCCAAATTGGTGTTATCGACAAACTTTGAAATTTTTCTTCTGATTCACGAGTCCAAGTCGTTTACTTTAATGGTGAACAATAGTGATCCCAGCGCAGATCCCCGTGGAACACCGCTTCCCACCTTTTGCCCGTCTGAGTAGCTACTCTTAACCCCTACTCTCTGTTTTCTGTTTTGTGACCAGCTTGCTATCCATAACAGTATGTAAGATCAACAAGATGACCCAGGTCAGGCCGTGTGGAGGGAAGGGCCAGGAAGCAGAATGGATGGAAAGCTGGCTACAAAACAGAAATCAGAGGGTTGGAGTTAAGGGAAGTTTGTAGCAATCTTTCCATCCATTCTGTTGCCTGGCCCTTGACTCCACACGGCCTGACCATGGTCATCTTGTAGGCCGTACATACTGCAGACACAGTGCACCAGTGGTGGAGGGGGTGAATATTGAGTCCTGTGGCAGGGGCGCTGATGTAGTGGATTTCTCTGTCCGTGAGTTTTGAGGCATTGCTAGTTGCGTTTTTCACCTCTTTCCACCTTTAAAAAAAACCTTGCTGCCAGTTTATTAAACCATTAACAGCCGCTCGGGTGCGATACACCAATAAATGAGGCCTTGTTTCCCTCAGAATGACAGGCCTGAAACCTGAGTTAGAAAACATTTAGTAATTAAGCCAGACTGGGTGGGGCCTGAGGTGCGAGTTAGTAACGGAAAATTGGTGGCCAGCGTACTTCACACCAGGGCTGAGGACCCAGGCACTCAGGTTTCTGTGTCATTTATTGATTAATTTTGTTTGTTGCCCAATTTCAATCAGACTGGCGGGTCATCTTGCTGTCTGATGGAGGCGAGGGTCCCCAATGGAGGGCTCTCTATGCGGGAGTCCTTCCCAGCACCATTGGGGATCTGGGGTGGAGACTGTTGCAGGGAGCTGTCGTGTGCAACAGTTTAAGCTCCTTTCCGGACTCCAAGGCCAGATGTGTTTTCTGCGGCCTAGAGGAGTCCCCGGGCCGTGTATATATTCAGTGTGAGAGGTTGCAGCCCCTGTATAGTTACTTGAAGGGGCTGCTCCTCAACTCTTGGCTACACTTTAGCCCCACACTCCTAATCTTTGCGTACCTGGTGCGGAGGGGTGTGGGTAAGTTGGAGGATCTTCTCCTGGACCTGCTCTTGGGCCTGGTGAAAACAGCAATTTGTCAGCCCTGGATGGGCGGGGCCCATGGGGGGTCACTCTGGCTGCCTGCCTCTCTCCCGTGGTCTTGTCCCTGCCCGGGTGGCCCTGGAGAGGGAGCAGGCAGTGTCCATCGGTTCACTTGATACGTTCCTCGACCGGTGGACACCTTGGGTTAAAGAGACGATAATCGATCCTTACAATCACATTGTGATTTAATTATTAATTGTGTGTGTGTCACAAATACATTTCTTCTATTTCTCTACAAAAGCTCTACTAGACATGTTAAACTACTAGTTATTTAATCACGGCTGCAGCTGCTGAAAGGTTGACTGTACTGGGGTTTGTGGCCAGAGCTGGCAGACATGTTGTTCTGAAGTCTGATCTCTGACACCTGAAGAGTCTGTTTATGTCGTGTTGTAATAACCTTTTTCTGTTGCCTGCTGTCAGAAATAGAAATCAAAGGGAGATGATGCCCCACTCTGTTAATCAACTCGTTGACACATTTCCATGCATTTCCTTTCTTAATTTACAAAGATCACAACTCCATTAGTGAACAATGGATTGCCAGTCTGCCACTTTTTACTGAGGCTTGAAAGGATTCGCTGTGAAGCTACACCTGCCCATCTGTCTGTGTGTCACTGTGTTTGGATTGTGTTAGACAACAGTCCTAATATCTTGCCTACATCCATTACAATTTTTGAATGTTAGATTGTACTTGGAAGAAGTTGAGTTTGAATCTGACAATTCTGAAATTGGGAGCTTTTAATGATTTCTGTTTTTCACATAACTATATAATGATGTGATCATTCAAGGCAAATTAAAAGATGCTGCTATTTACTGAACACAACTGAATAATTCTACAAGGATGCTATTGCAGTCTTCCTCAGTATTAACTACACCCTCCAATTTAGTGTCATCAGCAAATTTTGAAATTGTGCTTCTGATTCCCAAGTCCAAATCATTCATGTAAATGGTGAACAACAGTGGTCCCAGCACCAATCCCCGTGGAACACCAATTCCCACCTTCCGCCCGTCTGTAATTCTGAGGGAAACTTACGAGGCCTCATTGTTTGCGTGTCCCGCTCATGAGGCTGTAAAAGGGTTTAATAATTCGGCAACAATTCTTATAAAGGTGGAAGGAGGTGAAAAACGCCACCAGCGTTGCCTAAAACACAAAGACAGAGAAGTTCACTTCATCAGCGCCTTGGCACAGGACTCAATATCCACCCCCTCCACCATTGATGTACTGTGTCCACAGTAAGTACGATCTACAGGTTGACCAAGGTCAGGCCGTGTGGAGTCAAGGTCCAGGTATCAGAATGGGTAGAAAGATGGCTCCAAAACAGAAATCAGAGGGTGGAAGTTAAGGGGAGTTTCTCGGACTAGCAGAAAGTGAGAACTGGTGTCCCACACGGATCCGTGCTGGGACCACTGGTGTTCACTATCATTTGGACTCAGAAACTGGAGGCATGTTGTTGGAATTTACAGATTACACCAAGTGTCTTCACACTGTGCAAATGATCCATTGTGCTAAGTGCGATAGAATTTGAACAGACCTAGCAGCTCAAAACTGGGTACCCATAAGGTGCTGTGGGCCATCAGCAGCATTCATCCATCCATAGGGGAGGGCCCCATAGGCATGAGCATTAATCCTCCTCTGGGGAGGGCCCATCGGCCCAAGCATTCTATTCAAGAAAGGAGGGAGAGCAAAAACGGAACTACAGTCCAGTTAGCCTGACATCAGTCGTGGGGAAAATGCTGGAATCCATTACTGGGGAAGTGGTAACAGGGCACTTAGGCAGAGTGAACATGGTTTTATGAAAGGGAAATCGTGTTTAACAAATGTTTTAGGTTTTTTAAGGATGTAACTGGCAGGGTAGATAAAGGCGAACCAGTGGATGTAGTATATTTGGATTTGCGAAAGGCATTCGATAATGTGCCACATAAAAGGTTGCTAAGCAAGATAAGGGCTCGTGGGATTGAGGGTAATGTATTAGTTTGGAGAGAGGATTGGTTGACTGACAGAAAACAGAGAGTAGGAATAAACAGGTCAATTTCTGATTGGCAGGCTGTAACTCGTGGGGTGCCGCAAGGATGCTTGGGCCTCAGCTATTTACAATCTATATCAATGATTAGATGAAGGGACCAAGTGCAATGTATTCAGGTTTGTTGACAATACAAAGCTAGGTGGGAAAGTCAGCTGAGAGGAGGACACAAGCAGCCTGCAAAGGGATGTAGACAGGTTAGGTGAGGGGGCAATAAGATGGCAGATGGAGTATAATGTGGAGAATTGTGAGGTTATTCACTTTGATAGGAAAACAGAATTTTTTTAAATATTGAGGAACTATTAAATGTTGGTGTTCAGAGAGATTTTGGTGTCCTCGTACAGGAAACACAGAATGTTAGCATGCAGGTACAGCAGACAATTAGGAAGGCAAATGGCATGTTGGCTTTTACTGCAAGGGGGATGGAGTACAAGAGTAAGGACGTCTTACTACAATTGTACAGGGCCTTGGTGAGACCACACCTGGAGAACTGTGCACAGTTTTGGTCTTATCTGAGGAAGGACATACTTGCCTTAGAGGCGGTGCAACAAAGGTTCACTAGATTGATCCCTGGGATGAGAGATTGAGTAGATTGTGCCGATACTCTCTGGCATTTAGAAGAATGAGAGGTGATCTCATTGAAACATAAGATTCTGAGGGGGATTGACAGGGTAGATGCTGAGAGGTTGTTTCCCCAGACTGGAGAGTCTAGAACTAGGGGGCATAGTCTCAGGATAAGGCGTCGGCCATTTAAGGATGAGGAGAAATTTCTTCACTCAGGGTTCTGAATCTTTGGAATTCTCTACCCCAAATGGCTGTGGATGCTGAGTCGTTGAGTATATTCAAGGCTAAAATAGATAGAATTTTGGACTCTAGGGGAATCAAGGAATATAGGGATTGGGTGGGAAAGTGGAGTTGAGCTCGAAGATCATCCATGATCTTATTGAATGGCAGAGCAGGCTCGAGGGGCCGTATGGCCAACTCCTGCTCCTAATTTGTATATTCTTATCGGGGACTTCAGTTATGTGGAGAGAAACATAGAAACATAGAAGATAGGAGCAGGAGTAGGCCATTTGGCCCCTCGAGCCTACTCCAGCATTCAATGCGATCATGGCTGATCATCCAAATTCAGTACCCGGTCCCTGCTTTCTCCCCTAACCCCTTGATCCCTTTAGCCTTAAGAAATATATCCAACTCCTTCTTGAATATATTTAATGAATTGGCCTCTACTGCCTCCTGTGGTAGAGAATTCCACAGGTTCACCACTCTCTGGGTGAAGAAATTCCTCCTCATTTCTGTCCTAAATGGTCTACCCCTTATCCTTAGACTGTGACCCCTGGTTCTGGACTCCCCGACCATCGGGAACATCCTTCCTGCATCTAGTCTCTCCAGTCCTGTCAGAATTTTATAAGTTTCAATGAGATCCCCTCTCATTCTTCTAAACTCCAATGAGTACACGCCCAATTGACCCAATCTCTCCTCATACATCATTCCTGCCATCCCAGGTATCAGTCTGGTGAATCTTCGCTGCACTCCCTCCATGGCAAGAACATCCTTCCTCAGAAAAGGCGACCAAAACTGCACACAATACTCAAGGTGTGGTCTCACCAAGGCCCTGTACAACTGCAGCAAGACATCCTTGTTCCTGTATTCAAACCCTCTCGCTACGAAGGCCAACATACCATTTGCCTTCTTAACCGCCTGCTGCACCTGCATGCTTACCTTCAGCGACTGGTGCACAAGGACACCCAGGTCTCGTTGCACTTCCCCTTCTCCCAATCTATTGCCAGTTAGATAATAATCTGCCTTCCTGTTTTTTGCCACCAAAGTGGATAACCTCACATTTATCCACATTATACTGCATCTGCCATGCTTCTGCCCAATCACCCAACCTGTCCAAATCATCCTGGAGTTTCTCAGCATCCTCCTCACAGCACATACGCCCACCCAGCTTTGTGTCGTCTGCAAATTTGGAGATATTATATCTAGTTCCCTTGTCTAGATCATGAATATATATTGTAAATAACTGGGGTGCTAGCACCGATTCCTGCGGTACCCCACTAGCCACTGCCTTCCACTCAGAAAAAGACCTGTTTATTCCAACTCTTTGCTTCCTGTCTGCCAACCAGTTTTCTATCCAAGTCAATACCTTACCCCCAATCCCATGTGCTTTAACTTTGCATGCTAGTCTCTTATGCGGGACCTTATCGAAAGCCTTCTGAAAGTCCAAATGCACCTCATCCACTGGTTCTCCCTTATCTATTCTACCAGTTGCATCCTCAAAAAATTCCAGTAGATTATTCAAGCATGATTTACCTTTTGCAAATCCATATTGACTTTGTCCGATCCTGTCACTGTTTTCCAAGTGCTCTGCTATTACATCTTTGATAATGGACTCTAGCATTTTCCCCACTACCGATGTCAGGCTTACCGGTCTATAATTCCCCATTTTTTCTCTACCACCTTTTTTAACTAGTGGGGTTACATTAGCTACTCTCCAATCCATGGGAACTATTCCAGAGTCTATAAAATTTTGGAAGATGACCAGCAATGCATCTACTATTTCTAGGGCCACTACCTTAAGTACCCTAGGATGTAGATTATCAGGCCCTGGGGATTTATCGGCCTTCAATCCCGTCAATTTCCCTAACACCATTTCCCTACAAATACTGATTTCATTCAGTTCCTCCCTCTCATTAGACCCTATGTTCCCTGACATCTCTGGGAGTTTATTTGTGTCCTCCTTTGTGAAGACAGAACCAAAGTATGTATTTAATTGGTCTGCCATGTCTTTGTTCCCCATTATAAATTCCCCTGATTCTGACTGCAAGGGAGCTATGCTTGACTTTACCAATCTTTTTCTCTTCACATATCTATAGAAGCTTTTACAGTCAGTTTTTATGTTCCCTGAAAGCTTACCCTCATACTCTATTTTTCCCCTCTTAATTAATCCCTTTGTCCTCCTTTGCTGAATCCTAAACTGCTCCCAAACCTCAGGTTTGCTGCTTTTTCTGGCCAATTTATATGTCCTCTCCTTGGATCTTATGCTATCCCTAATTTCCCTTGTTAGCCAATGTTGAGTCACCTTTTTTGTTTTATTTTTATGCCAAACAGGGATGAACAATTTCTCTAGTTCATCCACGCGATCTTTAAATGTTTGCCTTTCCCATTAGCCCTTTAAGTAATATTCCCCAATCCATCCTAGCCAACTCGCACCTCATACCATCATAGTTTCCTTTATTTAAATTCAGTACCCAAGTCTCTGAATCAACTACTTCACTCTCCATCTTAATGAAGAATTCTATCATATTATGATCGCTCCTCCCCAAGGGGCCACGCACAACAAGATTGCTAATTAATCATTTCTCATTAAATAATACCCAGTCTAAGGTGGTTCAATCCCCAGGCCTGGATAAAATATATCCTAGACTGTTAAGAGAAGTAAGAGAGGAAATAGCAGAGGCTCTGACCATCATTTTCCAATCCTCTCTGGCTACAGGTGTGGTGCCGGAGAACTGCAGGACTGCTAACATGGTACCATTGATTAAAAAGGGAGAAAGGGATAGACTGAGTAATTACAGGCCAGTCAGCCTAACCTCGGTGGTGGGAAAATTATTGGGAAAAATTTTGAGGGACAGATAAATCTCCATTTAGATTAATCAGGGACAGACAGCATGGATTTGTTAAGGGAAGGTCATGTCTGACTAACTTGATTGCATTTTTTGAGGAGGTCGATGAGGGTAGTGCATTTGATGTTGTCTATATGGATTTTAGCAAGGCTTTTGATAACGTCCCACATGACAGACTGGTCATAAAAGTAAAAGCCCATGGGACCCAATGCAAAGTGACAAGATGGATCCAAAATTGGCTCAGAGGCAAGAAACAAAGGGTAATGGTCAAAGGGTGTTTTTGTGACTGGAAGGCTGTTTCCAGTGGGGTTCCACAGGGCTCAGTACTGGGTCCTTTGCTTTTTGTGGTGTAAATCAATGATTTGGACTTGAATGTAGGAAGTATGATTAAGAAGTTTGCAGATGATGCAAAAGTTGTCCGTGTGGTTGATAATGAAGAAGAAAGCTGCAGACTGCAGGAAGATATCAATGGACTGGTCAGGTGGGCAGAACAGTGGCAAATGGAATTCAATCCGGAGAAGTGTGAGGTAATGCATTTGGGGAGGGCTAACAAGGCAAGGGAATACACTATAAATGGTAGGACACTGAGAAGATCAGAGGGACCTTGGAGTACATGGCCACATATCCCTGAAGGTAGCAGGACAGGTAGATAAGGAGATTAAGAAGGCACACGGGATACTTGTCTTTATTAGCCGAGGCATAGAATATAAGAGCAGGGAGGTTATGCTTGACCTGTATAAAACACTAGTTAGGATGCAGCTAAAATACTGCGTGCAGTTCTGGTCACATTACAGGAAGGATGTAATTGCACTAGAGGGGTTGCAGAGGAGATTTACGAGGGTGTTGCTTGGTCTGGGGAATTTTAGCTATGAGGAAAGATTGGATAGGCTGGGGTTGTTTTCTTTGCAACAGAGGAGGCTGAGGGGAGACCTAATTGAGGTGTACATAATTATGAGGGGCCTAGATAGAGTGGATAGGAAGGACCTATATCCCTTAGCAGGGAGGTCAATAACCAGGGGGCACAGAGTTAAAGTAATTGTTCGGAAGTTCAGCGGGGATTTGAGGAGAAATTCTTTCACCCAGAGAGTGGTGGGGGTCTGGAACTCACTGCCTGAAAGGGTGGTAGAGGTGGAGACCCTCATCACATTTAAAAAGTACTTGGATATTCACTTGAAGTGCCGTAACCTACAAATGGCCTCCTTCTGTGCTGTAAATTTCTATGATTCTATGATTCATTGATCATCCCATTCCCAAGCTGCCTCTGTGTTAACACCTCAGACAAGTTTTCCCATGTAGG
This sequence comes from Somniosus microcephalus, assembly GCF_052327205.1. Taxonomy (NCBI): domain Eukaryota; kingdom Metazoa; phylum Chordata; class Chondrichthyes; order Squaliformes; family Somniosidae; genus Somniosus; species Somniosus microcephalus. The sequence goes on from NW_028225179.1 coordinate 3,215,147, forward strand.
GTGACTCCCTCAACCTATTCTCCCGGTTACAGAACCAGTTTGTCTCTCAGGAATGCCCAAGCCTCTGTTGTCTGTGCACCAACTCACTCGGGACCTCACATGTTGCAACAAGTCTGCTGCCTGAGCAGTTTGCAGTGTTATTAGGTCTGTGGGTCTCTTAGCAACCAGCTCCTATATCTAGGCAAAGGGCTCATCTCCTGACTTTGGGTGTTATCATTCCAAACTTCAGCATTCTGTCTTTTAGCTTCAATCTGTCTGTGTCCACCCAGTGACAACACTGAGCTCCTCCCTCCAACCACTGACACTCGCCCTCTTGCTGAGAAAGACTTGCATTTATATAGCGCCTTTCACAACCTCAGGATGTCCCAGAGTGCTTTACAGCCAATGAAGTACTTCTGAAGTGCAGTCACTGTTGTAATGTAGGAAATGCGGCAGCCAATTGGCGCACAGCAAGCTCCCAAAAACAGCAATGTGACAATGACCAGATAATCTATTTCAGTGATGTTGATTGAGGGATAAATATTGCCCCAGGACACCGGGGAGAACTCCCCTGCTCTTCTTCAATGTAGTGCCATGGGATCTTTTACATCCACCTGAAAGAGCAGACGGGGGCCTCGGTTTAACATCTCATCCGAAAGACGGCACCGCTGACAGCGCAGCACTCTCTCAGTACTGGAGTGTCAGCCTAGATTTTTATGCTCAAGTCTCTGGACTGGGACTTGAACCCACGACCTTCTGACTCAGAGGCGAGAGTGCTGCCCACATTTTTTTCTTTTTTTTTCTTATGCTTTATTGAACATTAAGAACATTTACAACATCTTGATCATTTCATTGTATGATACAAATCAATTCCACCGCCCTGCACAGTCATTCCGCCACCACATTTTAACATCAAAACCTGAAGTTTAATTTATCACCTGTAACATATATTAATCGATTGTACTGTAAAAATTGGTTGTAAAATACTGTCCTTAAATTCCTTTCTGAATAAAACATCCACAGAGCCTTATAATGGTCTTTTAGTTTATATTTAAAATACTCTTTTAGATTGATTCTCCTCCCCTTAAAAAACAGAGCATTCCTTCTTTGCACAATCACGAATCTAGCCAAACTGAACATTAAATTAATTGCCGCTCCGCTAGACTCTGGCAGACTCTCCTGCAATCCCCATCTCAAAATTGAGTCCCACGGGATTCCCATTCTCGCTCTTCGGTCCCCACCCAGCAAAAAAGCTTCACACAACTGTCGAACATAGTACTTAAAGTCATTTAACTGCGGACATAACACCAGTAAATGGGAACAGAGTCTCATCCTGTGTCCCACACATTGGGCAAGTTGCCGCCTCCACTCGTCCAATCTTGCACAAGACCGTCATGGTAAAAATCCAGTTATGAGCCAATTTGAAATCCAGTTCAATCCATTCTGGGCATTTAAAATTCGCCCACACTCCCTTCCAAATCCTGTTGAAGTCCAGCTGTGGGTATATACTCTGCCAAAACTGCTGACCAGCAGGTGTCTTGAATCTCCATTCTCTGAATACCTCATAGAAATCTCGAGTATTACAGTTGTCAAATTGGACTAGCTCTCCCCCTTTCTCCAGTACAAAGCTTGGAAAAGCAGGATGCATTTTACTTCCTTTGGAGATTTCCGCATTTATTTCTTCCATCCAATCCTGTGGCATTGCCCTCACAATCTTCTCATACATGATTCCTATTGCTTTTCCTTCTACCTCCTGATCCTCCTCCCACACCATGTCCCTCACTATCACTTCTGGCAACCAACCTGGAATCACCTCGTATAATACATCTTTCACCGATATAATCCCAGCTTTTATAAAAGCTTGATTAAATAAAACCTCTCCTTCGATGTTGACCCACCTGTTCAAAAATAAGGGCTGTTCTAAAAATTCCTCAGCCCCCTTGGGCATAAACTGCACACTTTTTAAAAATTGAGCCCAAGTCTCTACAACCCCCTTATAAAACCTAGGGAGAAGCTTAATCGATTTCAAAAACATATTATTGTATTCCATATACAATATCCCCTGCCCTCCTATCCCACTTTGTTTTAAAAAATGCTTAAAACAACTCTTCCAAAAACTTGAATTTGACTTCTGAAGAAATCTCTTCACCCATTTGATTCTAAAGGATTTTTTCTTCAAATCAATATCTGGGAAGTTGAGTCCTCCCTGATTTCTCCGTCCAATGATGGTATTGTAAGCCACCAAGGCTGGTTTCCCTTCCCATAAAAACCTCACACAAGCCTCTCGGATGGACTTTTCTGCCCACTCAGGAATATCCTCCACCGTCAATAAGTACCATAGCTTAGATAGCAGGAGGGCAGACACCACTGTCGCTCTTCCTTGCACTTTCAACCACCTTCTTTCCCATCTTCCCAAAATCTTTTTAATTTTCATAACCTTCGGTTCCCAATTTAATCGATCCACTTCTTCCCTGTCTTTCTTGCACCCCATATACACCCCCAGAACTTCCAAAACCTCCACCACCTTAAAGGGACATTCCCCCAACCATTCCCCCCTACCCCTCCCTGCAACCAGGCATTGGGACTTACTATAATTCACTCTGGCTCCTGAGCTCTACAATATTCCTCCACTACCTCCATAGCTTTCCTCACTGACTCCCCATTTCTCAATGTTAAGGTTGTGTCATCTGCATATTGGTGTATCACCGAAACCAGCCCGGAACTGGGTACCACAATCCCAAATACCCCTTGTTTCTTTCGCATCATGTAACCTAATGATTCTGCTACCAATGTGTACAGCAGTGGGGACAGGGGACAACCCTGTCTCACTGATCTCTGTATCGGAAACTACTTAGATAAAAAAACCATTACATTTAACACAGCTAAATATGTTTGAATAAAAAATCCTTATCCACTGAATGAAATTTTCCTTGAAACCAAATGCTTCCAAAACCTTCAATAAAAACTCATGAGAGACCCTATCAAAGGCTTTCTCTTGATCTATCTTTAACACATAAGCCTCCCTCCCACTCTCTTCCATGAGTTCTATCGCATCTCGGATTGAGACCACAGAGTCTGTGATGTCCCGGCCTATGACTCCATAGGACCAAACTATCTCCGGTAACACCTCCTTCAAACGATTTGCCATAACCCTCGCCAAGATCTTATAATCCACATTTAATAGTGTGATGGGCCTCCAATTCTTCAGATCCCGTCTATCCCCTTTATTTTTATAAGCTAAGCTTATGATACCTCTCCTCATAGATGGGGCCAGGCTTCCCTCAATTTTAATTTCCTTAAAAACTTCTAAGAGCAATGGACTTAAAATCTCAAAAAATTCCTTATAAAATTCTACACTTAGTCCATCGGACCCTGGGCTTTTCCCCCCCTTCATTCCACTTATTGCTATTTTTATTTCCGCTAATCCTACTTCTTTATCACAGATGCTTCTCTCATCCTCCTTGATGTGCCAAATAACTGCCCGAATCCGTGAAGTTAAGCTTAAGACTGAAGCCTTTTATTAAATAAGAATCATGGCAGAGTTAACAGAGTTCATCATCGACCGAGCCCTTGGTAGAACATACCAGAAGAGGGGCGGGGCCAGGGAGGAGCATTAGTGGTTCCCCCTGGTGGAACATTCCAGACATTACAAGTACAAGTACAAATATCAGAACACAGTTATTTCATCACATTCACCCCCTGCTATAGATTCAGTCTGTCAGGAGGTCTGATAATCCTCTGGGAACGACGTAACCCTTGCTGAGGCTCCTCCCGGAGTACTAACTCCGGTTCATTCGAATTCCCAGAATCATCAGTATTTTCCACACTGAGGGTTTGTATCTCTGAAGGTCCAATACCACGATTGAAAACTCTACTCTCAGAGTCGAACTCTTTTCGAGCTCCAGCAGGTGCAAGATCTTTAATAGAGACCGTATCCTCTCGCCCATCCGAATATTGAATATACGCATACTGGGGATTAGCATGGAGGAGTTGTACTTCCTCCACCAGTGGATCAGTCTTGTGGCCTCTCACATGTCTGCGCAACAACACAGGGCCCGTGGTCGGCAACCATGTGGGTAACGATATTCCATTAGTAGCTTTTCTTGGAAAACTAAACATCCTTTCATGAGGGGTGGCATTCGTCGCTGTACACAAAAGAGACCTTATGGAATGCAGCACGTCTGGCAGGACATCCTGCCAGCGAGAGGTTGGCAGGCCTCGTGACTTCAGAGACAGTACGATAGCCTTCCACACTGTCGCATTTTCTTTCTCGACCTGCCCATTACCACGAGGGTTATAGCTGGTAGTTCTACTCATTGCAATCCCCTTCGATAGCAAAAACTGTTGTAATTCTTCGCTCATAAAGGAAGAACCCCTATCACTATGTATATAGTTAGGCATGCCGAACAAGGAAAACAGTTGGCAGAGGCATTTAATTACAACAGCACTAGTCACATACAGACAGGGGATAACAAAAGGGAACCGAGAGTACTCATCTATAATATTAAGAAAATAGACATTACGGTCGCTCGATGGAAGGGGACCTTTAAAATCGAGACTCAAACGCTCAAATGGTCGAGTTGCTTTAATAAGATGAGCTGGCTCGGACAGCTTATAGAAGCGGGGTTTGCATTCAGCACAAACATGACAGGTTCTGGTCATTGTCCGGACCTCCTCAATAGAGTAGTGTAGATTGTGGGACTTAATGAAGTGGTTCATTCTGGTAACCCCAGGGTGGCAGAGTGCGTCGTGGAGACTTTGAAGCTTATCTGTACCTAGACTAACACATACTCCTCGTGACAAAGCACCCGATGGCTCATTAAATACTCTAGGCCTGTACTGAATATCATAGTCATATGTTGACAGTTCTATTCGCCATCTTAAAATCTTATCATTTTTGATCTTGCCTCTCTGCTTAGTGTTGAACATAAAGGCCACAGATCGCTGGTCAGTAATGAGCGTAAAACGTTGGCCAGCGAGATAATGTCTCCAATACCTGACTGCTTCAATAATTGCCTGTGCCTCCTTTTCCACTGAAGAATGTCGAACTTCTGGTTCTTGCAATGTACGAGAGAAGAAAGCTACTGGTCTACCAGCTTGGTTAAGAGTTGCTGCCAACGCAAAATCAGATGCATCACTTTCCACTTGAAATGGGATCTTCTCATCCACGGCACATACCACTGCCTTCTCAATGTCCCGTTTGATATTAAGGAAAGCCTCCTGAGCTTCCGCCGATAGCGGAAAAGACGTCAACTTAATAAGAGGTCGGACTTTATCTGAGTAGCTAGTCACCCACTGGGCATAGTACGAGAAGAATCCCAGACACCTTAAAGCTTTTACAGTGTGAGGTAAAGGTAATTCCTTAAGTGGGCGTAATCTTTCAGGGTCTGGCCCGATTACCCCATTCTCCACAACGCAACCAAGAATACATAAACGTGTAGTATTGAAGGTACACTTGTTTTCATTGTAGGTCAGGTTTAACCTCTTTGCAGTCTCTAGGAACTTCACGAGATTTTGATCATGCTCCCGTTGGTCACGCCCACAGATAGTAACATTGTCCAGGTACGGGAATGTTGCTTCCAATGCGTATTCATCCACCATACGATCCATCTCCCGTTGGAAGACGGATACCCCATTCGTCACTCCAAAGGGCACCCGAAGGAATTGGTACAAGCGCCCATTAGCTTCGAAGGCCGTATAAGGTCGGTCTTCTATTTTGATGGGGAGTTGATGGTAGGCAGACTTTAAATCAATGGTGGAGAACACGCGGTACTGAGCTATCTGGTTCACCATCTCAGAAATACGAGGCAAAGGATAGGCGTCTAATTGAGTATACAAGTTTATAGTCTGGCTATAATCGACCACAAGTCCTTTCTTCTCATTAGTTTTAACCACCACCACCTGGGCATGCCACGGGCTACCACTGTGTTCGATGATTCCCTCCCATTGAAGTCTTTCCACTTCCTCTTTTATAAATGTTTTATCTTCTGAACTATACCGTCGACTCTTAGTCGCTAGAGGTCTACAATAAGGAGCAAGGTTCGCAAACAAAGAAGGCGGACTTACGTTTAAAGTAGAAAGGCCGCGGAGGCTGAGATCCACCATACTTAAGGGTAACGCTCTCATGCTGACACTGGAAGTCCAAGCCTAATATTAAGTTCACACACAACTGAGGTAATATGAGGAGTTTAAAGTCCTTATACTCCGTATCCTTAATGGTCAATGTGACTTTACAATATCCAGTTACCTCCGAAGTAAGGGATTTGGACGACATCACAATTTCACTTCGAGTAGGATACACCTTCAATGAACAGGAGTTAACAAGGTTGGGGTGTATAAAACTTTCAGTACTGCCACAGTCTATCAAACACCCAGTAGGACGACCATTAATCTTAATGTCCATCATAGATTTTGACAAGGAACACGGTATGGTCTGGTCAACCGTAGCCGAGGCTAGAGTAAAACGATAGGCGGCAGCAGAGAAGACATCGGGTACAGGATTACCCTTAGACACTTTACTAAAATGTCCCCGTTTCTTACATTTAAAACAGGTAGCCTCTCTGGCTGGGCAACTTTGCCTGGGGTGTTTAGATTGGCCACAAAAATTACACTTAGACCCATGGGGCACAGCCGCAACAATAGGATTAAGTGGGGGCTCCATTGGTGTTATGGATGCATCCATACTCGGAACACACGAGGCTGAGAGAGATGCATGGGCTGATGCATACACTTCTGAATTCTTCTGGGCTACATCCAACGATCGAGCAGCAGCGACAACCGTTTTTAAAACTAACGAGTCGTTCTTGAGGAGTCTCTGTCTAATATAATTAGATCGGAGGCCAGATATGAAAGAATCGCGGATGGCTTCTTCCTGATACACTATGGCAGAGACAGCCTTGTAGTTTCAACCCTTAGCCAAAGCCTTAAGGTCCTGCAGGAAATCGTCCAGAGATTCCTCAGGTAATTGCCTGCGAGTAGACAGGAGATACCTGGCGTATACTTCGTTAACCGACTTAAGGTACTGGGCTTTAAGAGCTGCGAGGGCCTCTTCATATGTAGTAATATCTTCAATTATAGAGTAAGTTTGATGACTTACCAAGTTGGTTAGAAGACCCAACTTGTTAACCGTTGGATCGGTCGATGATGCGATGAAGTGTTCAAAACATCGGAGCCAATGCATAAATTTCTTCGACGCATCTGCCGAATGGGGATCGATATCCAGATGCTCTGGTTTCAAAAATCGATCCATCTTCCAAAAGTTGTTATTTAATAAAATTGATGTGCCAAATAACTGCCCGAATCCGTGAAGTTAAGCTTAAGACTGAAGCCTTTTATTAAATAAGAATCATGGCAGAGTTAACAGAGTTCATCATCGACCGAGCCCTTGGTAGAACAGACCAGAAGAGGGGCGGGGCCAGGGAGGAGCATTAGTGGTTCCCCCCGGTGGAACATTCCAGACATTACAAGTACAAGTACAAATATCAGAACACAGTTATTTCATCACACTCCTTTAAACCCTTTTCAATAAAAGCAGTAACCTTCTCCATCTCCAAATTGGAAATGTCTTCTTTTGTATATAGCTCTTGATAAAAGCTGCTAGCTGCCTCCAAAATCTCCTCACTTTCATGAATGATCTTCTCCCCAACCTTCAACTCCTCAATTAATGATAATCTCTGTCGCAGCTTCTCTTGCTCTAGAAAATATCTAGTGCATCTTTTGCCCTCCAATGCATCTCTAGCCTTTGCATGGAGAATGGCCCCCTTGCATTTTTCAGCTTGCAATAATTCCCACTCTTCCTTTAGCACCTGGAACTTAGTCTCAGCTCCCTTATCCCCTCCGTCAACTGCTTTACAGACATCCGTAAACCTTTTGTTTATATTCTCTTCTCAATGCCGGTTAGCTGCCGCCCTCTTTTTCCCATAACGTACCGAAAAAACTTTTACCTCATATTTGAAATTGTCCCACCAAACTCTTCTTTCTTTCAAGAACAAAAGTTCCTTCTGAGCATTCTTTATTATATTTATAATCCCTTCTTTATAAGCCCTTTCCTTCAGGTATTGATTGTTTAAAATCCACACCCCTGAACCGATCTTAACTCTGCTGTTCCTAATTCTAAGAACCAAAGCCGAGTGATCACTAAAAAATACTTTTTAATAAAAAATCTCCATCACCTCCGAACTTAACCCTTCCCGCATTAACACAAAATCTATTCGGCTCTGTTTTAAAACATCACCCACCCAACCTGCTCTGGAGAACTCCCTTTTTATGGGGTTCCGGTCCCTCCATAAGTCTCTCAAATTTAAATTTGTCATCATTTTTATAATCATCCCTCTGGAGTTATCCTCTTTAAAGGTCATCTGGGCTGAAATGTCCATCCAAGATAAAAATACATTAAAATCCCCCACTATACAAGGATTTTCCACCTCTGCCACTTCAGTGAATAACCCCCGAAAAAACTCGCGACGCTTGCAATGGTCGTTCGGTGCATAGATATTAAAAAGATCACAATTAAATCCCTCCAATTTTACCCTTAGCCGTAAAAATCTTCCCTCAGCATCCTTGTCCACCAAGGCAACATTCTCTTCTATGGGCGGACTCACCAAAAGAGCCACCCCTCTACGGTTATTGTTTGCACAACTTGCAAACACTTCTCCCTTCCAAACCTTCTGAACTCTTTCTAGAATATCTTCATCCCAAAAGGTTTCTTGCAGACACAACAAGTCCGTGCCTTTAAAACCCTGCAACAACTGCTGCAATTTCTTCTCACCCCTCAGTCCGTTCACATTGATCGAGACCAATGTAATCATGGCTCCAAAGAAGGGAAGTATGCCCAATAATCTCCCCATCATTTAATCTCTGGCTCTTCCCTCCTCTCATGCTCCTTCTCAACTTTCCGGCCAGCTGTTGCTTTTTCCTGCAGCCTCCGGCTCTTTTTCCCCTCCTATTTGACCCCTCCTTGCTGTTTCAGCCTCTTCCTTGCCTTAACTTTGGACCCAGGAGCTGCCCTTTCTCCCTCCTTCTGCCCCTCACTAACCTTTCCCTTTCCACATGATGCCACCCCATCCCCGACTTCCATGTCTCTGTCCCCCTCTAATTCCTCACACTCAAGCTCTTCTGCAACCCCTTGTACCTGCTCCCTGTCAGATACATAACCCTGCTCCCCGTCAGATACTTCATCTCCCATAGAGAGTCTTCCTGCTATCGCAGTTTCTCCCACTGTGCCGCCCCCTTCGACCACGTCTCTACTTCTGACCCTTGCACCTTGTTCCCTCACTCCATGGGACAATGGCGCACCTAAATTGTTCCCTTCTGATGTCTCTATCCCGCCGATCCCATTCTGCTGTCCCTTTAAGGCTCCTGCCTCTTGCACCCTCTCCCCGCCCTGCCCCCTCCCGCTCACCAAAATATCCGACTCCCCACCTTTCCCCAGAGCACTCACTTCCACCACACACCCCGCTCCTGCCTCCTCTCCCCCCGCAGACACCAGACTCCGCAGGGGGAGCCGAACTGCACTAAGGCTCGAGTCTGCACTCGACCCTTGCTGCCCGCTGCTGTCTTTGTTCCCCTCCATAGCACTCGCCGTGTTTTCCGCCATCTCCATCTCGATCTCCGCCAACCTCTGCCTCTTCCTGTGCTCCTTTTTCCTTCATTTTACCGGCTGTGTCCTCCAACTGCACCGCACCTCCAGCTGTTCCACACTCCTCTCCTGCTCCTTCTCCCATCTCATCACTCATTTCGCTCCCTTCTGCCACACACTCACAGCGGGTGGGGCCTTTACGACACACCCCACAGCTCTCCGCCTTGCAGCTCCGAGCGATATGTCCCGCCTCACCGCAATTGTAACAATACAAATCAGGACAGTTTCTCACGAGATGGTCATGTCCCAGACAATAGTAACACACCTTTACTTGGTTGTCGTGCAGCACACGAAAGTACTGTACTCCTTCCAGTGTCTCGAACTTCATACTGTAAGGCAAAGACCTCACCCCCTCTGGGAACCGCACCTTTACATACCGGGTTCTGTCTGCTACCCGTGTTCCCGGATAGTACCTCCTCTTTATTTCAGAACAGATTTTAAAGTCCCACGACTCCAACTTTTTGCTCAGCACTTCGTCCTCGATGTACACAGGCAAGTTCAAAAATGAAACCACCACTTCCTCTGAATATAGCAGAGTCACCTCCAAAAATTTCTCCCCAACTTTCAGATTGAGCAGCAGTTTTTCCACCTGCTCACGGCCACTGACCGTCACCTCAAATCCCACATTCGGTTTTGGTCGGCAGGCAAAACAGCTTCCCTTACGACAGTCCTCATGAACCGCCTGGATTATATCCCAGGCTCGAATCTTCTTATCTTCACATTGCACCACCACCGTATTTTCTTTACCAAACCTCCTGAGGTTCCAGCCCAAATCTTTGCGCCTTTTTTTCCCCTTCCCACCACAGTTTCTTCCCTAATAAAATTCCTCTCGGGAATATTGTCCTCTGAGGGGCCCGGCACTCCGGACCCCTCAGCAGCCATCTGGCTGTTTTTTGTGGGCCAAAAAGGCCCTAAAACCTGAAAACAACACCCCAAAACCCTCCACCAACTTTTTACAAAACTTCCTCCAACACCCAGCTGCAATTAGGCAACCAGTCACACCTGGCTCACTCCTAGCCCCTCCCACCTAGAGAGTGCTACCCAGTGAGCTAAAGTACCTGGAGCTAAGCCAGCTGGGATACTTGACATAGATTACATCGGATATACGGCACAGAAACAGGCCATTCGGCCCAACCAGTCCATGCCGGTGTTTATGCTCCACTCGAGCCTCCTCCCGTCTTTCCTCATCTAAATCTATCAGCATAACCCTCTATTCCCTTCTCCCTCATATGCTTGTCTAGCCTCCCCTTAAATGCATCGATACTATTCACTTCAACCACTCCCTGTGGCAGCGAGTTCCACATTCTCACCACTCTCTGGGTAAAGAAGTTTCTTCTGAATTCCCTATTGGATTTCTTGGTGACTATCTTATATTGAGGCCTCTAGTTATGCTCTTCCCCACAAGTGGAAACATTCTCTCTGTATCCACTCTATCAACATTTTTCATAATTTTAAAGACCTCTATTAGGTCACCCCTCAGCCTTCTTATTTCAAGAGAAAAGAGACCCAGCCTGTTCATCCTTTCCTGATATGTATACCCTCGCATTTCTGGTATATCCTTGTAAATCTTCTCTGCACCCTCTCCAGTGCCTCGATATCCTTTTTATATGGTGACCAGAACTGTACGCAGTACTCTAAGTGTGGTCTAACCAAGGTTCGATACAGGTTTAGCATAACTTCACTACTTTTCAATTCTATCCCTCTAGAAATAAACCCTAGTGCTTGGTTTGCTTTTTTTATGGCCTTGCTAACCTGTGTCGCAACTTTTAGTAATTTGTGTATTTGTACTCCGAGATCCCTTTGTTCCTCTACCCCACCTAGACTCGCACCCTCCCAGTGATAAGTGACCTCCCCATTCTTCCTACAAAAATATAATACCTCACATTTATCTGTTGAGCCTTGATCACCCTGCAAAAACGCTGAAATCTTTAATAATGAAATCAGGGAGTCAAAAAGCTCAGGTGAGGCAGTTTAAAGAGACAGTCCCTGACCAGAGATTGCTGGATGCTGACACTCGGTGCTCATGAGGATAGAATGTCCCATTCCCCAGGCACGGACATCCAGCACCTCAATCACAGCAACAATTCACAAAACAACGGCAATATAACTTGGAGCTGAGACGGTTAAGTGGAGCTGTGATCGAGGTGCTCAAAATTATGAGGGGTTTTGATCGAGCAAACAAGGAGAAGCTGTTGTCACTGGCTGGAGGTTCGGTAACGAGAGGACACAGATTTCAGATCATTGGCAAAAGAATCTAGAGAGGAAATGAGGAGACTTTTTTTACACAGCGAATTGTGATGATCTGGAATGCACTGCCTGAATGGGAGGTGGAAGCAGATTCAATAGTAACTGTTAAAAGGGAATTGGGTATATACTAAAAGCAGAAATTTGCAGGGCTGTGGGGAAAGAGCAGGGCAGTGGGACTAATCGCATCGCTCTTTCAGAGAGCCAGCACCAGCATGATGGGCCGAAAGGCATCCTACTGTGCTCTATGATTCTATAACATCAGCTTCTCTCTGCTCACTAGTACTGAGAGAACAGGGAATAATCTTTAAATCCAGCCCAGTTATTGGAGGCTCTTAACATTAACAAGCCCCAGTTGCCTGAATTAACATGGTTCAGTCCTGGATGTGATTAAAGGCATCGGAAACAGTGGAATCGACCCACCGCAGTCACACTGTGGACACTCTGGTGTGTCAGCGGGTGGGATACACCAGGGAATCCCTTTCCACACACTGAGGTTGACTCTAATGATCGGGAGTCCCAGGGTTTCGAATACCAGATAATCAAGCTCACAAGAACACAAATTGTCTCTCCAGGCTTTATTAAGAGCGCTGCATAACACAGATCGGGTGATAATTCCCTCAATCTGGAGAATAGAAGTACAGTGGATTCACGCACGATCTTCTCGAGTCTGTTCCAACTGACAACGGCTTAAGTGGCCTGTTCTTATACACAAGCTTGGTTACCGCTCAGGAAATGGGATTGTTTGGACCCGTCTGTTGACCGCCTCCTGAACTCCTGCTAACTCAGGGCATTTAGTCCATCTGTGACCAGACTATAACCAGACTATAACCACAAGCCCATCTGGTTATCACACCTATACGGTCCGTGAGGTTATTATCAGATTCACACCCAGGCGTTGTGCCTTCACTTGTCTGGCACTTCATCCCATAACACGGGTACAGGGGCTCAGTAATGTTTCATTCATCAGAACAACAACAACTTATATTTATATAGCGCCTTTAATGCAGTAAAACGTCCCAAAGTGCTGCACAGGAGTATTTTAAGACAAAATTTGACACCGATCCACATAATGATAAATTAGGGCAGGTGGCCAAAAGCTTGGTCAAAGAGGTAGGTTTTAAGGAGCGTCTTAAAGGAGGAAAGTTGAGTTGGTGAGTATATTCAAGGCTGAGATCGATGGATCCTTGGACTCTGGGGGAATCAAGGGATATGGAGATCGGGCGGGAAAGTGGAGTTGAGGTCGATGATCAGCCAAGATCTTATTGAATGGCGGCGCAGGCTCGAGGGGCCGTATGGCCGACTCCTGCTCCTATTTCTTATGTTCTTATGAAAGAGAGGTAGCGAGGCGGAGAGGTTTTGGGCGGGAATTCCAGAGCTTAGGGCCTAGGAAACAGAAGGCACGGCCACCAGTGGTGGAGCGATTAAAATCAGGGATGCACAAGAGGCCAGAATTGGAAGAGCACAGATATCTTGGATGGTTGTAGGGCTGGAGGAGATTACAGAGAAAGGGAGGGGTGAGGCCATGGAGGGATTTGAAAACAAGGATGAGAATTTTGAAATCAAGGTGCTGCTTAACAGGGAGCCAATGTAGGTCAGCGAGCACAGGGGTGATGGGCGAACGGGACTTGGTGCGAGTTAGGACACAGGCAGCCGAGTTTTGTATGACCTCACGTTTATGTAGGGGTCAAAGACAAAGTACAACAACATACGGGTCAGCTTAACAGAATCTCATCATAGTTATAGGCCATCAATATAAAATAGTCTCTGATAGATTAAGTAGGGAATTCAGGAGAAATGTCTTTACCCTGAGAATGGTGAGAATGGGGAACTCGCTACCACAGGGAGTGGTTGAGGGGAACAGCACAGATGCATTTATGGGGAAGCCACACAAGGGAGAAAGGAATGGGAGGAGATGTTGATCGGGTTAATTGAAGTAGGGTGGGTGTGGGGCATAAACACTGGCATGGACCAGTTGGGCTGAATGGCCTGTTTCTGTGCTGTATATTCTATGGAACACCATGAACAGTCAAATGAAGGTAATCATCAGCACAACAGTCTTAAAGATTAAACAGCAGTACAAGAATTTAAAAAACATTCATCCATTCCATGTTCATGACACCCTAGCTGTCCGCAGAGCCCTGTGCTACAGAACAGTGTGAGCTTGCTGGTGTCTCTTCAGGTCCTTCGGCCATTTAAAGCTCTTACCACAGTCAGAACATTTACATGGTCTCTCATCAGTGTGAACTCGCTGGTGTGTCAGCAGGTAGGATGAACGAGTGAATCCCTTCCCACACACGGAGCAGGTGAACATCTTCTCCCCAGTGTGAGTACGCTGATGTCCCTTCAGATCTCTGGACCTTTTAAACCTCTTCCCACAGTCAGAACATTTAAATGGTCTCTCCCCAGTGTGAACTCGCTGGTGAGTCAGTAGGTTGGATGACAGAGTGAATCCCTTCCCACACACGGAGCAGGTGAACAGCTTCTCCCCAGTGTGAGTACACTGGTGTGTCATCAAATTGCTGGAGCTTTTAAACCTCTTCCCACAGTCAGAACATTTAAACGGCCTCTCTCCAGTGTGAACTTGCCCATGTGCTAACAGGTTGGATGACTGAGTGAATCCCTTCCCACACACGGAGCAGGTGAACGGCCTCTCCCCAGTGTGAACTCGCTGGTGTGTCAGCATGTTGGATGACTGAGTGAATCCCTTCCCACACACAGAGCAGGCGAACAGCTTCTCCCCAATGTGAGTACACTGGTGTCCCTTCAGATCTCCGGACCTTTTAAACATCTTCCCACAGTCAGAACATTTAAACGGCCTCTCTCCAGTGTGAACTTGCCCATGTGCCAACAGGTTGGATGACTGAGTGAATCCCTTCCCACACACGGAGCAGGTGAAAGGCCTTTCATTAGTGTGAACTCGTTGGTGTCTCAGCAGGTTGGATGAGCATATGAATCGCATCCCACACATGGAGCAGGTGAACCACCTCTCCCCAGTGTGAACTCGCTGGTGTTCAAGCAGAGTTGAGGACTGAGTGAACCCCTTCCCACATACGGAGCAGGTGAACGGTCTCTCTCCAGTGTGAACTCGCTGGTGTTTGAGCAGAGTTGAGGACTGAGTGAATCCCTTCCCACACACGGAGCAGGTGAACGGCCTCTCCTCAGTGTGAACTCGCTGGTGTGTTCGCAAGATGGATGTCTTAGTGAATCCCTTCCCACACACGGAGCAGGTGAACGGACTGTCCCCGGGGTGACTGTGCGGATGAACTTCTAACGTAGACAGGGAACTGAATCCATTCCCACCATCCCCACCTTTACCCGGTTTCTCCCCGGTGTGATGGTGCACGTGTCTCGCCAGGTCAGGCAATCGGCTGAAGGCAGGTCCACACACGGAACATGTGTGCGGTTTGTCTGCACTGTGATCCTTGCTCTCTCCTTCCATGTGCAAAAGCCGATGATATTCAGGTCCTGATAAATCGAGCGACTCTGTCAGATCCTGACGTGGTGTTTGGTCTGAGTTTCCTGTCTGTAAATGCTCCACTTCTAAAACCCTGTAAAAGGAGTGTAGAAAGGGGTAAGAGGGAGAATGTTGTCTCATGACGCTCTTTCCCAGCCCAGGGGCAGTGAAGCTGATTTTCAGGCTCCAGTTGCTGCACAGGTTGGTTGAAAGGATCAACAGTAATGGCGGCTGCAATCCCCACAAGCCCCCGCGCTCCAGAAAGCGCTCTGGCCGCCGCGCTGAGTTGTGGCTGACACTGCGCATGCGCCCCATGGCCCCGCCCTCTCCTGCTCCACAGGCGCCCGGCCCGCACCGCGCATGCTCAACACACACCCTGGGCCCCTGTCAATCATCCACCCCCGCGCCTGCGCGCTGGGCCCGAGCTCCAGGCTGCCGCGCGGGGCTTTCTTTGTAAAGTCGGTGTTGGTGAAGAGCCGCAATCAGTGAGGGAAAGTGAGTTTTCCCCCAGATCCGATTGAGATCAGAGGAGGGGAGAGAATAACGGGGAATCCAAACCTGAGAGACCGAGCGCTCCGCAGGCACCGAATGGAGCGACTTCACTCGGGCGGAGCCAGAGAGCGCCTCAGGGGCACGTGACCACTGGCAGCGGGTGGGATTGACGTGTCCGCCGACCAATAGGGAGAGAGATCGCAGGAGCAGTGGGCGGGTGGCGTGTGACGCGCACTTGGATGTCTTGATGTCATAAAAGGTGGAAACATCATGACGTCAATAGAACGTGTTCCTGCTGAGTGGTCTCTATCAATGATTTGGACTGGAATGTAGGAAGTATGATGAAGAAGTTTGCAGATGATGCAAAAGTTGTCCGTGTGGTTGATAATGAAGAAGAAAGCTGCAGACTGCAGGGAGATATCAATGGACTGGTCAGGTTGGCAGAACAGTGGCAAATGGAATTCAATCCGGAGAAGTGCGAGGTAATGCATTTGGGGAGGGCTAACAAGGCAAGGGAATAGACTATAAATGGTAGGACACTGAGAAGTGCAGAGGATCAGAGGGACCTTGGAGTGCATGTCCACAGATCCCTAAAGGTAGCAGGACAGGTAGATAAGGTGGTTAAGAAGGCACACGGGATACTTGCCTTTATTAGCCGAGGCATCGAATATAAGAGCAGGAGGTTATGCTTGAACTGTATAAAACACTAGTTAGGCCGCAGCTAGAATACTGCGTGCAGTTCTGGTCACCACATTACAGGAAGGATGTGATTGCACTAGAGAGGGTACAGAGGAGATTTACCAGGATGTTGGCTAGGCTGGGGAATTTTAACTATGAGGAAAGATTGGATAGGCTGGGGTTGTTTTCTTTGCAACAGAGGAGGCTGAGGGGAAACTTAACTGAGGTGTATAAAATTATGAGGGGCCTAGATAGAGTGGATAGGAAGGACCTATTTCCCTTAGCAGAAGGGTCAATAACCAGGAGGCATAGAAAGTTGAATTATTATTATTATTATTTAAAGTAATTGGTCGGAGGTTTAGAGGGGATTTGAGGAAAAATTCATTCACCCAGAGGATGGTGGGGGTCTGGAACTCACTGCCTGACAGGGTGGTAGAGGCAGAAACCCTCATCACATTAAAAAGTACTTGGATATGCACTTGAAGTGCCGTAACCTACAGGGCTATGGACCAAGTGCTGGAAAGTGGGATTAGGGTGGATAGCTTTGTCGGCCGGCACGGACAAGATAGGCCGAATGGCCTCCTTCTGTGCTGTAAATTTCTATGATTCAATGATTGAGGGAGTCTGGGGGTCAAGGTCGACTGACATTCTGTGCTGACCCTTGACCTCCCTTTCCCCCGCTCCCCAGGATAGGTTGCACATTCCAGCTGCACACTGTGGGGGTGTTCAGCTGATCCCGGCCTGGGATGCAGTTGGGGAGACTGCAGTTAGCCTCAGTGCCCTGGGCTCCTGCTACTGATCACTGTCCAGTCACCCCGGCAGCAAAGGCCGAGTCTGCAAAGGGGGTTTGATTTTGTCTGTGATGCCCCCCAAGGTTGAATAGGCTGCCAACAGTCACTGCACACCCTCACACATTGGCCACTCGGAGGGGCACTAGAAGGCAACCAGTGACTGTGGGACTGTATCCCAGCGGATACCCGCCCTTCACAATAGAGGGAGGGAAACTTGAATGACAGTTTAAAAACCTAAAAAGTGCAGGGGGAGTTCACCCTGTGTCCTGGGGCCAATGTTTATCGCTCACCCAACATCACCAATACAGATTATCTGGCCATTATCACACTGCTATCTGTGCGAGCTTGGTGTGAGTGAATTCACTGCCACGTTTCCTGCCTGAAACCCTCATCCAAACCTTTGTTACCTCCAGACTCGACTGTTTGTGTCCTAACTCGCACCAAGTCCCGTTCACCCTGTGCTCGCTGACCTACATTCGCTCCTGGTCCAGCAATCTCATCCTTGTTCTCAAATCCCTCCATGGCCCTCGGTCTCTCGCTATCTCTGTAACCTCCTCCAGCCCCACAACCCTCCCCGATCTCTGCGCTCCTTGATATATGATCAGCCATGATCTCATTGAATGGCGGAGCAGGCTCGAGGGGCCGAATTGCCTACTCCTGATCCTATCTTCTATGTTTCTATGTTTCCCACCCCTCCAGCCAAATCCTCTGGTAGTCTCATAGCTCGTCCCATCATTAATTCATAGCGGGTCAGTCCGGTCGTTTGTCCTGGGGTGGCTCGCAGCCTCATTAGTATGCTGGGTAATAATTCCGACCATCCCTTCCCTGTTTCTTGGATGGCTTTTGTCAGCGCGTTTTTCAGTGTCCTATTCATTCTTTCTACCATCCCCGAGCTCTGGGGGTGATATGGTATGTGATATTTTTGTGTCACATGTAGCAGCTTACAGATTTTCATTATTTTGCCGGTGAAATGAGTGCCGTTGTCTGAGTCAATTTGCAGAGGCACTCCCCAACGGGGTATAACCTCGGTAGCCAATATTAGTGCAACTGTTTGTGCAGAGCAATCTCGGGTGGCAAAGGCTTCCACCCACCTGGTAAATTGGTCAATTATTACCAGGCAATATTTCTTCCCCCGGTCCTGCGCTAAGGGGCCGGTAAAGTCAATTTGTAAGTTTTCCCAGGGTCCTTGGGGCCTGGGTTGGTTTGCTACTCTAACTCGACATCTCTGTCCTACATTATTCTTAGTGCATATTATACAGCGGTGGCAATATTTCGCTACTTCCCGACCTATCTTTGGTCACCACCAGTACTGTGTCAGTAGGTGCAACATGTTACTTCTGCCAGTATGTGTTACACTATGGTATAGCGCCATCAGTTGTTGTCTACAACATTCCGGTGCCACCACCTGGTTACGTGGGCCCCATTTCCAAATTCCATCTTGTAATTGCGCGCCAGCTTGTCTCCATTTCTCCTTTTGCTCTTTACTAGTATTTTCTTGTAGCTCCATTATATTCACTTCCTGTACCCCACTGACTATCATGACCATATTCATTTCGTTTTTGAATGCGTCCTCTGGTTGCATTTCTTCCGCAGCTAGTTTTGCGCCTAGATCTGCATACCTATTCCCCATAGGGGCCTGGTCCTGGGGTTCATAGAAACATAGAAGATAGGAGCAGGAGTAGGCCATTCGACCATAGAGTCATAGATTTATACAGCACAGAAAGAGGCCCTTCGGCCCATCGTGTCCACGCCGGCCATCAAGCCCTGTCTAATCTAATCCCATTTTCCAGCACTTGGTCCGTAGCCTTGTATGCTATTGCATTTCAAGTGCTCATCTAAATGCTTCTTGAATGTTGTGAGGGTTCCTGCCTCTACCACCCTTTCAGGCAGTGAGTTCCAGATTCCAACCACCCTCCGGGTGAAAAAGTTTTTCCTCAAATCCCCTCTAAACCTCCTGCCCCTTACCTTGAATCTATGCCCCCTGGTTATTGACCCCTCTACTAAGGGAAAAAGCTCCTTTCTATCTACCCTATCTATGCCCCTCATAATTTTGTACACCTCAATCAGGTCCCCCCCTCAGCCTTCTGTGCTCCAAGGAAAACAACCCCAGCCTGTCCAGTCTTTCTTCATAGCTGAAGCGCTCCAGCCCAGGTAACATCCTGGTAAATCTCCTCTGCACCCTCTCCAAAGCAATCACATCCTTCTTATAGTGTGGCGACCAGAACTGCACACAGTACTCCAGCTGTGGTCTAACCAGTGTTTTGTACAGCTCCATCATAACCTCCCTGCTCTTATATTGTATGCCTCGGCTAATGAAGGCAAGTATCCTATATGCCTTTTTAAACACCTTATCCACCTGTTCTGCTGCCTTCAGGGATCTATGTACATGCACACCAAGGTCCCTCTGATCCTCTGTCTTTCCTAGGGTCTTACCATTCATTGTGTATTCCCTTGCCTTGTTAGTCCCTCCAAAATGCATCAGCTCACACTTTTCAGGGTTAAATTCCATTTGCCACTGTTCCGCCCATCTGACCAACCCATCTATATCGTCCTGTAGCCTGAGGCTTCCCTTCTCGCCATTTACCACCCCACCAATTTTCGTGTCATCTGCGAACTTACTGATCATACCTTTTACATTCACATCCAAATCATTAATGTAGACCACAAACAGCAAGGGACCCAGCACCGATCCCGGCGGTACCCCACTGGACACAGGCTTCCAGTCACAAAAACAACCTTCCACCATCACCCTCTGCCTTCTGCCACTAAGCCATTTTTGGATCCAATTTGCCAAGGCACCCTGGATCCCATGGACTCTTACCTTCCTGACCAGTCTACTATGCGAGACTTTATCAAAAGCCTTACTGAAATCCATGTAAACCACATCCACTGCACTACCCTCATCCACACACCTAGTCACCCCTCGAAAAATTCAATCAAATTGGCGAGACACGATCTTCCCTCGACCAATTAATCCCTGCCTCTCCAAGTGGAGACCAATTCTGTCCCTCAGAATTTTTCCAATAATTTCCCTACCCTCGAGCCTGCTCCGCCATTCAATGAGATCAAGGCTGATCATCCAAATTCAGTACCCTGTCCCTGCCTTCTCCCCATATCCCTTGATCCCTTTAGCCTTAAGAAATACATCCAACTCCTTCTTGAATATATTTAATGAATTGGCCTCAACTGCCTTCTGTGGTAGAGAATTCCACAGGTTCACCATTCTCTGGGTGAAGAAATTCCTCATCTCTATCCTAAATGGCTTATCCCTTATCTTTAGACTGTGACCCCTGGTTCTGGACTCCCTGACCATCGGGAACATCCTTCCTGCATCTAGTCTGTCCAGTCTATTCAGAATTTTATAAGTTTCAATGAGATCCCCTCTCATTCTTCTAAACTCCAGCGAATATAAGCCCAATCGACCCAATCTCTCCTCATACGTCATTCCTGCCATCCCAGGTATCAGTCTGGTGAATATTCGCTGCACTCCCTCCATGGCAAGAACATCCTTCCTCAGATAAGGCGACCAAAACTGCACACAATACTCAAGATGTGGTCTCACCAAGGCCCTGTACAACTGCAGCAAGACATCCTTGTTCTTGTACTCGAACCCTCTTGCTCCGAAGGCCAACATACCATTTACCTTCTTAACCGCCTGCTGCACCTGCATGCTTACCTTCAGCGACTGGTGAACAAGGACGCCCAGGTCTCGTTGCACTTCCCCTTCTCCCAATCTATTGCCATTCAGATAATAATCTGCCTTCCTGTTCTTGACACCAAAGTGGATAACCTCGCATTTATCCACGTTATATTGCATCTGCCACGCTTCTGCCCAATCACCCAATCTGTCCAAATCATACTGGAGTTTCTCGGCATCCTCCTCACAGCACACACGCCCACCCAGCTTTGTGTCGTCTGCAAACTTGGAGATATTACATCTAGTTCCCTCGTCCAGATTAATATATATTGTGAATAGCTGGGGTCCAAGGACCGATCCCTGCGGTACCCCACTAGTCACTGCCTACCACTCGGAAAAAGAGCCGTTTATTCCAACTCTTTGCTTCCTGTCTGCCAACCAGTTCTCTATCCAAGTCAACACCTTGCCCCCAATCCCATGTGCCTTAACTTTACACACTAATCTCTTATGCGGTACCTTATCGAAAGCCCTTTGACAGTCCAAATACACCACATTTACTGGTTCTCCCTTATCTATTTTACCAGTTACATCCTCAAAAAATTCCAATAGCTTAGTCAAGCATGATTTACCTTTTGTAAATCCATGTTGACTTTGTCCGATCCGGTCACTTTTTTCGAAATGCTCTGCTATTACATCCTTTATAATGGACTCTAGCATTTTCCCCACTACCGATGTCAGGCTTACCGGTCTATAATTCCCCATTTTCTCTCTACCACCTTTTTTGAACAGTGGGGTAACATTAGCTACCCTCCAATCCAAGGGTACTGTTCCAGAGTCTATCGAATGTTGGAAGATGACCAGCAATGCATCTACTATTTCAAGGCCACTTCCTTAAGTACCCTAGGATGTAGATTATCAGACCCTGGGGATTTATCGGCATTCAATCCCATCAATTTCCCCAACACCATTTCCCTACAAATACTGATTTCATTCAGTTCCTCCCTTTCATTAGACCCTATGTTCCCCCGACATCTCTGGGAGGTTATTTGTGTCCTCCTTTGTGAAGACAGAACCAAAGAATGTGTTTAAGAGCAGGACCAGTGCAAGATAGATTAAGGCAATACAGTACTTAGTACAACTAAATCTGGAGGCACAAGCACTAAATAAAGTAGTAAAGAACCAACAACAGATTAAAGATCTAGAAAGGCAGAATGCTGGACGTAAACCAGACGAGTTGCCCAGAATAGGTCAACAAGTAATGACGCAAGTTATCGGAAGAAAGGGAATGGGCCCCGTTGGATGGGGCCATGTACTGTATTAATGACAAGTGATACGTGTGTTTGTCTACAAGAACCGATGGGTATGCGATGGAAGCAATGGACCCAGGTGAAACCATTTAACACTAAAGACCCCCATTCTACCCTCTCCTCTAGGGGAAAGAGCTCGGAACTCGACCAGACCACTGTTTAAATTACAGATAAACATGGATCCAGTCGACCCTTTATATCAGAGGGTCTGTCTCGGGGAGAAGAAGCTCTCCCGGTTTACCCTTACACCTGAGAACTCATTTTTAATGTGGAAGCAAGTCATCCTCGGTTCCGAGGGACTGCCTAAGAAGAAGATATAATTGGAGTAAGACTTCTTTACTCCTGTACTCAAATCCTCTTGTAATGAAGGCCAGCGACCCATTTGCCTTCTTAACTGCCTTTCACAACCACCGGATGTCCCAAAGCGCTTTACAGCCAATGAAGTACTTTTGAAGTGTATTCATTGTTGTAATGTGGGAAACGCGGCAGCCAATTTGCGCACAGCAAGCTCCCACAAACAGCAATGTGATAATGACCCGATAATGTTTTTTCGTCATGTTGATTGAGGGATAAATATTGGGCTCAAAACACCGGGGATAACTTTTTCAAAATAGCACCACAGGAACTTTTACGTCCACCTGAGGGGGCAGACGGGGGCCTCGGTTTAACGTCTCACCTGTAAGACCGCACCTCCGATACTGCAGCGCTCCTTCATTACTGCCCCTCCGACAATGCAGCACTCCCACAGCATTGCTTCCCCCGACAGTGCAGCACTCCCTCAGCACTGCCCCTCCGACAGTGCGGCGCTCCCTCAGTACTGCCCCTCCGACAGTGCAGCACGCCCTCAGTACTGCCCCTCCGACAGTGCAGCGCTCCCTCAACACTGCCCCTCCGACAGTGCGGCGCTCCCTCAGTACTGCCCCTCCGACAGTGCAGCACAATGTCAGTACTGCCCCTCCGACACTGCGGCGCTCCCTCAGTGCTGCCCCTCCGACAGTGCGGCGCTTCCACACTACTGCCCCTCCGATGGCGCGGCGCTCCGAGGACTGCTCCTCTGACAGTGCGGCGGTCCCTCAGTACTGCCCCTCCGACAGTGTGGTGCTCCCTCAGTACTGCCCCTCCGACAGTGCTGCGCTCCCTCAGCACTGCCCCTCCGACAGTGCGGCGCTCCCTCAGCACTGCCCCTCCGACATTGCGGCGCTCCCTCAGCACTGCCCCTCCGACAGTGCGGCGCTCCCTCAGCACCGCACTGGAGTGTCAGCCTCGCTTTATGTGCTCAAGTCCCTGGAGCGGGATTTGAACCCACAACCTTCTGACTCTGCTATCCACTGAACCACAGCTGACTCCAGTCTTCTTTTACACAGTTTCAATATAACTTCCTTGCTTTTGCACTCTCCGCCTCTCCTAAAGCAGGGGAGTTATGATGAATTGTTAAACAGTTTTTTTTGCAGAGTGACCAAGGCTGTCTGTAAGAAACAATTGTGCATTTGAAAGAAGCTTTTATTGTGAAGCTTGTGCCCCATTGCCAGGCCCGCTGACTGTGGCCCCTCTCCCAGATTCCAGCCCCAGCTCTGTGCTGCCTGCGGCCCCTCTCCCAGATTCCAGCCCCAGCTCTGTGCTGCCTGCGGCCCCTCTCCCAGATTCCAGCCCCAGCTCTGTGCTGACTGCGGCCCCTCTCCCAGATTCCAGCCCCAGCTCTGTGCTGCCTGCGGCCCCTCTCCCAGATTCCAGCCCCAGCTCTGTGCTGACTGCGGCCCCGCTCCCAGATTCCAGCCCCAGATCTGTGCTGCCTGCGGCCCCTCTCCCAGATTCCAGCCCCAGCTCTGTGCTGCCTGCGGCCCCTCTCCCAGATTCAAGCCCCAGCTCTGTGCTGACTGCGGCCCCTCTCCCAGATTCCAGCCCCAGCTCTGTGCTGCCTGCGGCCCCTCTCCCAGATTCCAGCCCCAGCTCTGTGCTGCCTGCGGCCCCTCTCCCAGATTCCAGCCCCAGCTCTGTGCTGCCTGCGGCCCCTCTCCCAGATTCCAGCCCCAGCTCTGTGCTGCCTGCGGCCCCTCTCCCAGATTCCAGCCACAGCTCTGTGCTGACTGAGCTGCTCTCACCTGGGGACAGTGCGACACAATCGACCCCAGCAACTGAGCTGGAGAGGAGGCCCCGCCCCCTTGCCGCGCCGCCATTGGTTGGAGGACCAGGCCACCCAGTTCAGTCCTCCCAGTTCAGCCCTCGTCCTATTGGTCAGAGCTCCCGTCAGTCACCGGGCCGGCCTCCATCCACCTGATTGGGCCGCTTCCTGTGATGACGTCACAAGCGGGCCCCAGCCTCAGCGCCGGGGAGGGCGGGTCCCGCCTCCTAGACGTGCCGCCATTAGTTGCAGGACCAGGCCGCCCAATTCAGTCCTCCCAGCTCAGCCCTCTTCCTATTGGTCAGCGCCCCCGTCAGTCTGAATCACATTGCTCCGGCACACTTCGCCATCCCGCGCGTCTCAATCCGCTGCGTCCGGTGTCCACGGAGGTCCCGCCCGCCCGACTCTCAGGTTTGGTTTTTCTCGTCTTTTACTCTATAATCTCGCTCTCCGCTCCCCCCCTCACCTCGATTTAAATCGATTCCCCAACAGTTTACTTTACCCCGGCCGCTGATTCCGCCTCTTCACCGGGCCCGTCTTCCGTCTGCTCCCCGGAGGCCCCGCGCAGGCGCACTGGCAGCCTGGTGTTGTGGTGAGGGGGCCGAATGAGCATGCGCGGCCCCGCCTCTGCACATTTAAAGGGACACCCACCCCCTCCACATTTGAAGAGACACCAGACCCACCACATTTAAAGGGACAACCACCCCCTCCACATTTAAAGAGACACCCACCCCCACTCCCTCCACATTTAAAGGGACACCCACCCCTCCACATTTAAAGGGACACCCACCCCCTCCACATTTAAAGGGACATTCACCTCCGCCACATTTAAAGGGACACCCACCCCCTCCACATTTAAAGGGACACCCACCCCCTCCACGTTTAAAGGGACTCCCTCCCCCCTCTCGTGTGTTCCTCTGATTAAAGGGACAGTGACAATTACCCCGGCCACAGCACTTTAGCAAGGATGTGAAAGACCTTTAGAGCCAGCCAGTGGCTCCATTGGGAGCACCCTCATCTCTGAGTCAGAAAGTTGTGGGTTCAAAGTCCCCACTCCAGGGACTCGAGCACATAAATCTAGGCTGACGCTGCGGGGCAGTGCCGAAGGAGCGCCACACTGTCGGAAGAGCTGTACTTGGGGGCCGCGGCCCTGTCGGAGGGGCGGTACTGAGGGTGCGCCGCCCTGTCGGAGGGGCTGTACTGAGGGTGTGTCGCACTGTCGGAGGGGCAGTACTGAGGGTGCACTGCACTGTCAGAGGGGCAGTACTGAGGGAGCGCCGCACTGTCGGAGGGGCAGTACTGAGGAAGCACTGCACTGTCGGAGGGGCAGTACTGAGGGAGCGCTGCACTGTCGGAGGGGCAGTACTGAGGGAGCGCCGCACTGTCGGGGGGGCGGTGCTTCGGGGGTGCGGCCCTGTTGGAGGGGCAGTACTGAGGGAGCGCCGCACTGTCGGAGGAGCAGTACTGAGGGAGCGCCGCACTGTCGGAGGGGCAGCACAGAGGGAGCGCCGCACTGTCGGAGGGGCAGTACTGAGGGAGTGCTGCACTGTCGGAGGGGCAGTACTGAGGAAGCACCGCACTGTCAGAGGGGCAGTACTGAGGGAGCGCC
Organism: Somniosus microcephalus; assembly: GCF_052327205.1. Lineage (NCBI taxonomy): Eukaryota > Metazoa > Chordata > Chondrichthyes > Squaliformes > Somniosidae > Somniosus > Somniosus microcephalus. The sequence goes on from NW_028225179.1 coordinate 3,241,097, forward strand.
GTACTGTCGGAGTGGCAGTACTGAGGGAGCGCTGCTCTGTCGGAGGGGCAGTACTGAGGGAGCGCCGCACTGTCGGAGGGCTGTCTTTCGGATGAGACGTTCAGGTGGACATAAAAGATCCCATTATTTCGAAGAAGGGCAGGAGAGTTATTCCCGGTGTCCTGGCCATTATTTATCATGCAAATTGGCTGCAGTGTTTCCCACATTACAACAGCGACTACACTTCAAAAGTAATTCATTGGCTGTAAAACCGTTGGTCGTGAAAGGCGCTGTATAAAGGCCAGTCTGTCTTTATTTTCTCTCCTGTATTTACATTAATTACTTATATAAACCTGTTTTACTGTCTCTTGCAAGGGGCGGAATTGCAGACAGGCAGCTTAACGCAAACTTCACACGAAGATCTGACGGAGTCACTCGATTCATCGGGACCTGAATATCATCGACATATGGAAGCAGAAAGCAGCAATCAGATTGCGGGCAAACTGCACACGTGTCTTGTGTGTGGACGTGGATTCAACCGAAGGTGCAGCCTGGGGAGGCACAAGTGTAACCAAAGCGAGGAGAATCCGTGCAAATGTCGGGAATGCGGGATACGATTCAGTTGCCTCTCCGAGCTGGAGACTCATCAAGGCAGTCACTCTGTGAAATGGTCGTTCACCTGCTCTGTGTGTGGGAAGGGATTCACTCATTCAGGCTCCCTGCGGGCACACCAGCGAGTACACACCGGGAAGAGGCCGTTCACCTGCTCCGTGTGCGGGAAGGGATTCACTCAACAATCCGCCCTGTTGAGACACCGGCGAGTTCACACCAACGAGAAGCCATTCGCCTGCTCTCACTGTGAGAAGAGGTTTAACCAGTCTTGCCACCTGTTGATACACGAGCGTGTTCACACCGATGAGAGACCTTTTCAGTGCTCCGACTGCAAGAAGGGCTTCAGAACATCCAGCAACCTGATACAGCACCAGCAAGTTCACACCGGGGAGAGGCCGTTCACCTGCTCCGTGTGCGGGAAGGGATTCACTCTCTCCTCCACCCTGCTGACACACCAGCGAGTTCACACCGGGGAGAGGCCGTTCACCTGCTCCGTGTGCGATAAGGGATTCACTAAACAATCCGCCCTGCTGACACACCAGCGAGCTCACACCGGGGAGATGCAGTTCACCTGCGCCGTGTGCGAGAAGGGATTCAGCCACTCTAACTCACTGCGGGTGCACCAGCGAGCTCACACTGACGAGAGACCCTGCAAGTGCCCTGACTGTGAGAAGAGCTTTAAAAGCACCGAGGATGTGTCGAGGCATCAACGCATTCACACCGGCGAGAGGCCGTTCAGCTGCTCTCACTGCGGAAAGAGGTTTGCTAAGTCATCGAACCTGGTGATACACCAGCGACATCACACCGGGGAGAGGCCGTTCACCTGCTCCGTGTGCGGGATGGGATTTGTCCAGTCCCACACTCTGCTGGTACACGAACGTGGGCACACTGACGAGAGGCCGTTCTCCTGCTCCGAGTGTGGGAAAGGATTCACTCGTCCCTCCTCTCTGCGGGAACACCAGCTGGTTCACACTGACGAGAGGCCATTCTCCTGCGCCGAGTGCGGGAAAGGATACACTCGTCCCTCCTCTCTGCGGCTGCACCAGCGAGTCCACGCTGACGAGAGGCCGTTCACCTGCTCCGAGTGTGGGAAAGGATTCACTCGTCCCTCCATTCTGCGGGAACACCAGCTGGTTCACACTGACGAGAGGCCGTTCTCCTGCTCCGAGTGCGGGAAAGGATTCACTCGTCTCACCTCTCTGCAGGAACACCAGCTGGTACACACTGACGAGAGGCCGTTTAAATGTTCCGACTGCGACAAGAGTTTCAAATGCTCCAAGGGCCTGAAGAAGCATCGACGCATCCACACTGGGGAGAGCCCGTTCAGCTGCTCTCACTGCGGGAAGAGGTTTACGCACTCATCCGCTCTTCTGAAACACCAGCGCACCCACGCTGGGAAGAGGCCGTTCCCCTGCTCAGTGTGTGAAAAGGGATTCACCAGTTCATTTCACCTGCTGAGACACCAGCGAGTTCATACCTGAGCGCACTGGTCCCATTCTGCTGTTAATCACATGAAGGACTATTCTGTGTTAATAATGGCAATTAGGGGGTTGGGGGGCAGTTTGAAGATGCTGATAACCCCAGTAAATAGGCTGGAGATTAAGAGGGGTCAGCCTCAGCTCAGTGGGCGACCCTCTCGCCTCTAGAGTCAGAAGGTCATGGGTTTGAGTCCCACTCTGGAGACTTGAGCACGTAATCTAAGCTGACACTCCAGGGCAGTACTGAGGGACAGCTGCTCTGTCAGAGGTGCCATACCATTTGCCTTCTTAACCGCCTGTTGCACCTGCATGCTTACCTTCAGCGACTGGTACACATGGACGCCCAGGTCTCGTTGCATTTCCACATCTCCCAATCTATTGCCGTTCAGATAATAATCTGCCTTCCTGTTTTTGCCACCAAAGTGGATAACCTCGCATTAATCCACATTGGGCAGATGCATGGCTGATGCAGTATAATCACCCAACCTGTCCAAATTATACTGGAGTTTCTCGGCATCCTCCTCACAGCACACACGCCCACCCAGCTTTGTGTCATCTGCAAACTTGGAGATATTACATCTAGTTCCCTCGTCTAGATCATTTATATATATTGTGAATAGCTGGGGTCCTAGCACTGATCCCTGCGTTACACCACTAGTCACTGCCTGCCACTCGAAAAAAGACCCGTTTATTCCAACTCTTTGCTTCCTGTCTGCCAGCCAGTTCTCTATCCAAGACAGTACCTTACCCCCAATCCCATGGGCTTTTACTTTGCATGCTAATCTCTTCTGCGGGACCTTATCGAAAGCCTTCTGAAAGTCCAAATACATCACATCCACTGGTTCTCCCTTGTCTATTCTACCAGTTACATCCTCAAAAAATTCCAGTAGATTAGTCAAGCACGATTTACCTTTTGTAAATCCATGTTTACTTTGTCCGATCCTGTCACTGTTTTCCAAGTGCTCTGCTATTACATCCTTTATAATGGACTCCAGCATTTTCCCCACTACTGATGTCAGGCTTACTGATCTATAATTCCCCGTTTTCTCTCTACCACCTTTTTTAAATAGTGGGGTTACATTAGCTACCCTCCAATCCATGGGTACTGTTCCAGAGTCTATAGAATTTTGGAAGATGATCAGCAATGCATCTACTATTTATAGGGCCACTTCCTACAACAGGGAGCCGGCTACCAAAGCCTTGCCACCCCCGGAAGACCAGGTGCTCACTCTGTCGACCTCCGACGTAAGGGGTGTTCTACGCGGAGTGAACACACGTAAGGCTGCTGGACCTGATAGCATCCCTGGATGGGTACGCAAGGAATGTGTTGATCAGTTGGCTGATGTCTTCAACGCCATCTTCAATCTGTCATTGGCCCAGGCAGTAGTCCCTGCATGCTTCAAGACCGCTACCATTATTCCTGTGCCAAAACAAACGGCTGTGATGTGCCTGAACGACTATCGACCTGTCGCACTCACACCCATCATAATGAAGTGTTTGGAGAGACTGGTCCTGGCTCACATCAAAGCCAGTGTTCCCGCCTCTCTTGACCAGCACCAGTTTGCCTATCGTGCAAACAGATCAACGGAGGATGCAATCACAACTGCTCTACACTCGGCACTGAATCACCTAGATGGTAAGGAGACCTACATCACAATGCTGTTAATAGACTACAGCTCAGCATTCAACACTATCGTCCCCAACAAGCTGGCCAGCAAACTCCAAACTCTTGGCCTGAACACTTCCCTCTGCAACTGGACCCTGGACTTCCTAACAAACAGACCCCAGTCTGTCAAATTAGGTAACCACACCTCCCCCCCCCCCCCCGACCCTGAACACGGGGGCCCCACAAGGATGTGTGCTGAGCCCCCTCCTCTACTCCCTCTTCACCCACGACTGTGTGGCTGTTAATGGTTCCAACACCATCATCAAGTTTGCGGATGATACAACGGTGGTAGGCCAGATCACCAACAACGATGAGTCAGCCTACAGGGAGGAGGTCCAGCATCTCGTGAAGTGGTGCGCCGATAACAACCTGGCCCTTAACACCAAGAAGACAAAAGAAATCATTGTGGACTTCAGGAAGTCCAAAGGCGGAAGTCACACCCCCATCCACATCCATGGGGCTGTGGTGGAAAGGGTGGACAGCTTTAAGTTACTCGGAGTCCACATCACGGAAGACCTCTCCTGGTCCCTCAACACCTCCTCTCTGGTGAAGAAGGCCCAGCAGTGCCTATATTTCCTAAGGAGGCTGAAGGGATGTAATCTGTCACCCCTGATCCTCTCTAACTTTTACCGCTGCACTATAGAGAGCATCCTGACAAACTGTATCACAGTATGGTATGGCAGCTGTAGCTACTATGACCGGAAAGCCCTGCAGCGGGTAGTCAAAACTGCCCAACGCATTACCGGCACCCGGCTACCGACCATAGAGCACTTATACCAGAAACGCTGTCTACGGAGGTCACGGTCCATCATCAAAGACCCTACCCACCCCAGCCACAGTCTGTTCGCCCTCCTGCCATCTGGGAGACGCTACAGATGCATTCGCACCCGTACGACCAGATTTAGGAACAGCTTCTTTCCCAGGGCTGTCATCCTACTGAACTCCACAAATAAACTCTAAAGCCTGCACATCTGCCAATGCACTTTATTATGGTTATATTTATGTTAATATACTACAAGCCAAATGTATGTTGAATGTTTAAATGTCTTAATCCAAATGTACACTCTCGGGAGCCGCAAGCCTACATTTCGTTGTACTGCACTTGTGCACTAACAATGACAATAAAAGTTGATTTGATTTGATTTGATTTAAGTACCCTAAGATGTAGATTAGCAGGCCCTGGGGATTTATATACAGACCCCCAAACAGTAATGCTGAGGTTTGGGATGGTATTAAATGGGAGATTAGAGATGCGTGCAATAAGGGCACAGCAGTTATCATGGGTGACTTTAATCTACATATAGTTTGGGCTAACCAAATTAGTAACAATACTGTGGAGGAGGAATTCCTAGAGTGTATATGGGATGGTTTCCTGGACCAATATGTCGAGGAACCAACTAGAGATCAGGCCATCTTAGACTGGGTATTATGTAATGAGAAAAGAATAATTAACAATCTTGTGCGAGGCCCCTTGGGGCGGAGCGATCATAATATGATAGAATTCTTCATTTAAGATGGAGAGTGAAGTATTTGACTCAGAGACTAGGGTCCTGAATTTAAATAAAGGAAACTACGATGGTATGAGACTATGTTACATTGGATTACATAGGACATACGGCACAGAAACAGACCATTCGACCCAACCAGTCCAAGCTCCACTCGAGCCTCCTCCCGTCAGGAGAGGTTGAGTAGATTGGGACTCTACTCATTGGAGTTCAGAAGAATGAGAGGCGATCTTATTGAAACATATAAGATTGTGAAGGGGCTTGATCGGGTGGATGCGGTGAGGATGTTCCCAATGATGGGTGAAACTAGAACTAGGGGGCATAATCTTAAAATAAGGGGCTGCTCATTCAAAACTGAGATGAGGAGAAACTTCTTCACTCAGAGGGTGGTAGGTTTGTGGAATTTGCTGCCCCAGAAAGCTGTGGAAGCTACATCATTAAATAAATTTAAAACAGAAATAGATAGTTTCCTAGAAGTAAAGGGAATTAAGGGTTACGGGGAGTGGGCAGGAAATTGGACATGAGTCTAGGTTCGGAATGGTCATGGCCCTGTGGGCCCAGGGGCCGTGTAGCCTTGTTCTGCTCCTACTGTGTTCTAATTCTGTGTTAGATTTCAGGAGATGGTTTTATTCCTGTTCCTGGCTGGGGTGGAGATCGCCTTTACAGAAGGTAAGTACTGTAGAAAATATAGGGACAGAGTGATCTCCTGGAAGAGTTTCGATCGCCTAGACGGGTCGGAGAGGAATTTCCCAGATTTTTTTCTCCCAAATTGGCCATTGGGTCTTTATCTGGTTTTTCGCCTCTCCCGGGAGATCACATGGGTTCGGGTGGATGCAGAGTGATAGAAGATTTGAGGTTAGGATCAGATCAGCCATGATCTTATTGAATGGTGGAGCAGGCTCGAGGGGCCGATTGGCCTACTCCTGCTCCTATTTCTTATGTTCTTATTCCTCATCTAAATCTATCAGCATAACCCTCTATTCCATTCTCCCTCATATGCTTGTCCAGCCTCCCCTTAAATTCAATAGCAAAATACTGTGGATGCTGGAAATCTGAAATAACAGCAGAAAATGCCAGGGCAGCATCCATGGAGAGAGAAACGGAGTTAACGTTTCAGGTCTGGGACCCTTCATCAGAACTGTGTGGTCTAACCAAGGTTCGATACATGTTTAGCATAACTTCCCTACTTTTCAATTCTATCCCTCGAGAAATAAACCCTAGTGTTTGGTTTGCTTTTTTTATGGCCTTGCTAACCTGTGGTGCAACTTTTAGTAATTTGTGTATTTGTACTCCGAGATCCCTTTGTTCCTCTACCCCACCTAGGCTCGCACCCTCCAAGTGATAAGTGAGCTCCCTATTCTTCATACCAAAATGGACCCAGCACTGATCCTTGTGGAACACCACCACCCACCTTCTGCCACTGTCAACAGCCACCTTTTACCATTGATTTGTGAAATAAAGTCTATCAATCAGACGTCTCAATATTTCCTGTTCCATGAGCTTGTTTTGGGGGTCTGGCTCAGCGACTATCCTGTAATCACACCAACAAGTCGCACTGGGCTGAACAATGGAGGAGAGGCGTTGGAGGAGGATGGTGTGATCAACCGTGGTGAAGCGTCGAGAAGGATGAAGAAAGATAGTCCACCGGTTACAGCCGCGGAGGATGTAATTCGTGACTTTTGTTGAGGGCCGTTTCATAGAATCATAGAAACCTACAGCATGGAAGGAGACCATTTCGGCCCATCGTGTCCGCGCCGGCCAACAAAGAGCGATCCAGCCTATTCCCACTTCCCAGCTCTTGGTCCGTAGCCCTGCAGGTTACAGCATCCCAAGTGCACATCCAAGTACTTTTTAAATGTGGTTAGAGTTCCTGCCTCTACCATCCTTTCAGGCAGTGAGTTCCAGTCCCCACAACCCTCTGGGTGAAGATATTTCCCCTCAAATCCCCTCTAAACCTTCCACCAATTGCTTTAAATCTGTGCCCCCTGGTTTTTGACCCCTCTGCTAAGGGAAATAGGTCCTTTCTATCCACTTTATCTATGCCCCTCATAAATTTGTACATCTCAATAAGGTCTCCCCTCAGCCTCCTCTGTTCCAAGGAAAACAAAGCCAGCATATCCAGTCTTTCCTCAGAGCTGAAATTCGCTACTCCCAACAACATCCTTGTAAATCTCCTCTGTACCCTCTCTAGTGCAATCACATCTTTCCTGTAATGTGGTGACCAGAACTGCACTCTGTTCTCTAGCGGAGGCCTAACTAGTGTTTTATACAGTTGAAACATAATCCCCCCTGCTCTTGTATTCCATGCCATGGCTAATGAAGGATAACTAGGGAAAGAGTAGGGCCCATTAGGGACCAAAGTAGCAAGCTGTGTGTAGAGCCAGAAGATGTAGGTGGGGTTTTAAATGAATTTTTTGCATTGTGTTCACTATGGAGAAGGACGATGCGGACATAGAAATTGGGCAGGGGGACTGTGATATATTTGAACATATTAGCATCGAGAGGGAGGAGGTACTAGCAGTTTTAGTAGGCTTAAAAGTGGATAAATCCCCAGGCCCGGACGAGATGTATCCCAGGCTACCATGTGAGGCAAGGGAGGAGATTGCAGAGGCTCTGACACAAATTTTCAGAACCTCTCTGGCCACAGGGGATGTGCCAGAGGACTGGAGAACAGCTAACGTAGTAGCATTATTCAAGAAGGGTAGTAGGGATAAACCAGGGAATTACAGGCCAGTGAGCCTAACATCAGTGGTAGGGAAATTATTGGAAAAAATTCTGAGGGACTGAATTAGTCTCCACTTGGAGAGGCAAGGATTAATTAGGGATAGCCAGCATGGCTTTGTTAAGGGAAGATCATATCTGACCAATTTGATTGAATTTTTTCGAGGGGGTGACTAGGTGTGTGGATGAGGGTAGTGCAGTGGATGTGGTTTACATGGATTTCAGTAAGGCTTTTGATAAAGTCCCGTATAGGAGACTAGTCAGGAAGGTAAGAGCCCATGGGATCCAGGGTGCCTTGACACATTGGATCCAAAACTGGCTTAGTGGCAGAAGGCAAAGGGTGATGGTGGAAGGTTGTTTTTGTGACTGGAAGCCTGTGTCCAGTGGGGTACCGCAGGGATCGGTGCTGGGTCCCTTGCTGTTTGTGGTCTACATTAATGATTTGGATGTGAATGTAAAAGGTATGATCAGTAAGTTCGCAGATGACACGAAAATTGGTGGGGTGGTAAATAGCGAGGAGGGAAGCCTCAGGCTACAGGATGATATCGATGGGTTGGTCAGATGGGCAGAACAGTGGCAAATGGCATTTAACCCTGAAAAGTGTGAGGTGATGCATTTTGGATGGACTAACAAGGCAAGGGAATACATAATGAATGGTAAGACCCTAGGAAAGACAGAGGATCAGAGGGACCTTGGTGTGCATGTACATAGATCCCTGAAGGCAGCAGAACAGGTGGATAAGGTGGTTAAAAAGGCATATGGGATACTTGCCTTCATTAGCCAAGGCATAGAATATAAGAGCAGGGAGGTTATGATGGAGCTGTATAAAACGCTGGTTAGACCACAGCTGGAATACTGTGTGCAGTTCTGGTCGCCACACCATAGGAAGGATGTGATTGCTTTGGAGAGGGTGCAGAGGAGATTTACCAGGATGTTACCTGGGCTGGAGCGCTTCAGCTATGAAGAGAGACTGGACAGGCTGGGGTTGTTTTCCTTGGAGCAGAGAAGGCTGAGGGGGGACCTGATTGAGGTGTACAAAATTATGAGGGGCATAGATAGGGTAGATAGAAAGGAACTTTTCTCCTTAGTAGAGGGGTCAATAACAAGGGGGCATAGTTTCAAGGTAAGGAGCAGGAGGTTTAGAGGGGATTTGAGGAAGAACTTTTTCACCCAGAGGGTGGTTGGAATCTGGAACTCACTGCCTGAAAGGGTGGTAGAGGCAGGAACCCTCACAACATTCAAGAAGCATTTGGATGAGCACTTGAAATGCCATAGCATACAAGGCTACGGACCAAATGCTGGAAAATGGGATTAGATTAGACAGGGCTTGATGGCCGGCGTGGACGCGATGGGCCGAAGGGCCTCTTTCTGTGCTGTATAACTCTATGACATTCCGTATGCCTTCTTAAACACCTTGTCTACCTGGCCTGCTAACTTCAGGGATCTGTGGGCATGCACTCCAAGGACCCTTTGCTCCTCTACACTATTCAGTGTCCTACCATTTAATGTGTATTCCCTTTCCTTGTTAGCCCTCCCCAAATGCATTACCACACTTCTCCGGATTGAATTCCATTTGCCACTGTTCTGCCCACCTGACCAATTTATTGATATCTTCCTGCAGCCTACAGCTTCCTTCTTCAGTATCAGTGTAAGGTGTTTGGTTCCCTCGTCCTTACAAGGGTTCTTTGACTCTGGGTTTTACAGGAACAAAATTGTAGATGACACAAAGGTTTAGGTTCAACCCAAAACTGTTAGTTTATTAAAACCAACAAAACACAGACAAGAACCTGTTGAGTGCGGGCTGAAACTTTCAATCACCCACACGGCCGGTTGTTACTGTTGTGGATTGTAGGCCTGGATCGGAGATGACCTGTCCCCGTCCTCCTTTATCTGACTGCAGCTGCCTACACAGCGCAAACCCCTTGTAGAGTCAACTTATACCGGCTGGTCGTGGCTGACGTCGATTGCAGGCTGGGGCTGGAGATGACGACCGTCTTCCCTTCCTTCTTACACCTGGCAGTTGCTGTCGTTCGAGCTAGCTTCCGAGAGAGAGCTTCCGAGTGAAACGAGAGAGAGCTGAGGTGTGGTTCCTTCTTATAGTTCTTTTAGTCACCTGGCCCCATGCTGGGCCTCCCCCAACCAGTTTCGGTTGTCGGTTTGCTGAACTGTCCGACATTCACACCTCGTCAACCTGTATTTCAATCACCGGAGGTGTACAGAGTTGTGAGATCGAAGATAACTCCTTATTTCCTCTCCCGCTTTATGTAACACATATTCAATGTGATTTCTATTACTGTTGATGGGCGGCTGGCTGATTGACTTGTGTCTCTTCCAGTGAAGCCAGGAAGTCCATCATGACCCCCATTGTTTCAGGTAAACTCAGAGCATTGTCCAGATGTTAATTTTTCCCATCGAAACCAATCATGATTCAAGTCCTCACAGTTCAACGTCAATGTCCTTTTCAGAGTTAACCATGAGTCAAAGCTTTCATTGTCCAGGATCAATGTGTTCTCCAAGGAACATAGAAACATAGAGGATAGGAGCAGGAGTAGGCCATTCGGCCCCTCGAGCCTGCTCCACCATTTAATGAGATCATGGCTGATCATCCAAGTTCAGTACCCTGCCCCTGCTTTCTCCCCATACCCCTTGATCCCTTTAGCCTTCAGAAATATATCCAACTCCTTCTTTAATATATTTAATGAATTGGCCTTCTGTGGTAGAGAATTCCACAGGTTCACCACTCTCTGGGTGAAGTAATTCCTCCTCATTTCTGTCCTAAATGGCTTACCCCTTATCCTTAGACTGTGATCCCTGGTTCTGGACTCCCCCGCCATCGGGAACATCCTTCCTGCATCTAGTCTGTCTATTCCTGTTAGAATTTTTAAGTTTCAATGAGATCCCCTCTCATTCTTCTAAACTCCAGCGAATATAAGCCCAATCATCCCAATCTCTCTTCATACGTCATTCCTGCCATCCCAGGTATCAGTCTGTTGAATCTTCACTGCACTCTCTCCATGGCAAGAACATCCTTCCTCAGATAAGGCGACCACAACTGCACACAATACTCAAGGTGTGGTCTCACCAAGGCCCTGTACAACTGCAGCAAGACATCCTTGTTTAGGATTCAGCAAAGGAGGACAAAGGGATTAATTAAGAGGGGGAAAATAGATTATGAGAGTAAGCTTGCGGGGAACATAAAAACTGACTGTAAAAGCTTCTATAGATATGTGAAGAGAAAAAGATTGATGAAGTGTAGGTCCCTTGCAGTCAGAATCAGGGGAATTTATAATGGGGAACAAAGAAATGGAAGACCAATTAAATACATACTTTGGTTCTGTCTTAAAAAGGAGGACACAAATAAACTCCCAGAGATGTTGGGGAACATAGGGTCTAATGAGAGGGAGGAATTGAATGAAATCAGGATTTGTAGGGAAATGGTGTTGAGGAAATTGACGGCATTGAAGGCCGATAAATCCCGAGGGTCTGATAATCTACATCCTAGGGTACTTAAGGAAGTGGCCCTAGAAATAGTAGATGCATTGCTGATCATCTTTGAATATTCTATAGATTCTGGAACAGTTCCTATGGATTGGAGGGTAGCTAATGTAACCCCACTATTTAAAAAAAGTGGCAGAGAGAAAATAGGGAACTATAGACCGGTAAGTCTGACATCGGTAGTGGGGAAAATGCTAGAGTCCATTATAAAAGATGTAATAGCAGAGCACTTGGAAAACAGTGACAGGATCGGACAAAGTCAACATGGATTTACAAAAGGTAAATCATGCTTGACTAATCTACTGGAATTTCCTGAGGATGTAACTGGTAGAATAGATAAGGGAGAACCAGTGGATGTGATGTATTTGGACTTTCAGAAGGCTTTCGATAAGGTCCCGCATAAGAGATTAGCGTGCAAAGTAAAAACCCACGTGATTGCGGGTAAGGTACTGACTTGAATAGAGAACTGGCTGGCAGACAGGAAGCAAAGAGTTGGAATAAATGGGTCTTTTTTCCGAGTGGCAGGCAGTGACTAGTGAGGTACTGCAGCGATCGGTCCTAGGACCCCAGCTGTTCACAATATATATATAAATGATCTAGACGAGGGAACTAGATGTAATATCTCCAAGTTTGCAGATGACACAAAGCTGGGTGGGCGTGTGTGCTGTGAGGAGGATTCAGAGAAACTCCAGTATGATTTGGACAGGTTGGGTGATCGGGCAGATGCAGTATAATGTGGATAAATGCGAGGTTACCCACTTTGGTGGCGAAGACAGATTATTATCTGAACGGCAATAGATTGGGAAAAGGGGAAGTGCAACGAGACCTGGGTGTCCTTGTGCACCAGTCGCTGAAGGTAAGCATGCAGGTGCAGCAGGCAGTTAAGAAGGCAAATGGTATGTTGGCCTTCGTAGCGAGAGGGTTTGTGTACAGGAACAAGGATATCTTGCTGCAGTTGTACAGGGCCTTGGTGAGACCACACCTTGAGTATTGTGTGCAGTTTGGTCGCCTTATCTGAGGAAGGATGTTCTTGCCATGGAAGGAGTTCAGCGAAGATTCACCAGGCTGATACCTGGGATGACAGGAATGACGTATGAGGAGAGAGTGAGACGATTGGGCTTCTACTCGCTGGAGTTTAGAGGAACGAGAGGGAATCTCACTGAAACTTAAAAAATTCTGACAGGACTGGACAGACTAGATGCAGGAAGGATGTTCCTGATAGTCAGGGAGTCCAGAACCAGGGGTCACAGTCTAAGGATAAGGGGTAGGCCATTTAGGACAGAAATGAGGAGGAATTTCTTCACCCAGAGAGTGGTGAACCTGTGGAATTCTCTACCAAAGAAGGCAGTAGAGGCCAATTCATTAAATATATTCAAGAAGGAGTTGGATATATTTCTTAAGGCTAAACGAATCAAAGGATATGGAGAGAAGGCAGGAACAGGGTACTGAATTTGGATGATCAGCCATGATCTCATTGAATGGCGGAGCAGGCTCGAGGGTTCACACTGGGGAGAGAACTTTTAAATGTTCTGAAAGTGCTTCAAAATCTACAAGTACCTGAAGTGACACCAGTGGCCACACACTGGGAGAAACCCGGGCCCCATGTGTGGGAAGGGATTCACTCAGCCATCCGCTCCGATGATACACCAGCAAGATCACACGAGGGAGAGACATTTAACCCGCTCCGTGTGTGGGCAGGGATTCACTCGGTCCGCGAATCTGCTGGCACACCAGCGAGTTCACACTGGGGAGAGGTCGGTGAAACATTCGGACTGTGGGAAACACTTTCAAATGTCCCAGGAGCTGAAGGGACACCAGCTGGAGAGAGCAGGAAAGAGGCCGTTCACCTGCTCCGTGTGTGGGAAGGGATTCACTCAGTCATTCCACCTGTTGAGACACCAGCAAGTTCACGCTGGGGAGAGACCATTTAAATGTTCTGACTGGGAAGAGCTTTAAAACCTCTGGGGATCTGAAGGAACACCAGCGAGTTCACTCCAATCAGTGACCATTTACATGTTCTGTCTGTGGGAAGAGCTTTAAAAGCTCTGGGAATCTGAAGGGACACCAGTGAGTTCACAGTGGGGAGAGGCCATTCACCTGCTCTGTGTGTGGGAAGGGATTCTCTCAGTCCTCGACTCTGCTGACACACCAGCGAGTTCACACTGTTCTGTAGTGCAGGGCCCTGTAGAATACTGGGGTGACATTAACATGGAATGGATGAACGTTTTATAAATTCTTGTACTGCTGTTTAATCTTTAAGACTGTTGTGCTGATGATTCCCTTCGACTAACTGTTCATGGTGTTCCATAGAATGTACAGCACAGAAACAGGCCATTCGGCCCAACTGGTCCATACCGGTGTTTATGCCCCACACCCACCCTACTTCAATTAACCCGATCAACATCTCCTCCCATTCCTTTCTCCCTTGTGTGGCTTCCTCATAAATCCATCTATGCCATTCACCTCAACTACTCCCTGTGGTAGCGAGTTCCCCATTCCATCACTCTTTGGGTAAAGATATTTCTCCTGAATTCCCTCCTGGATTTATTAGTGCCTTTTATATTTATGGCCCCATAAATATGATGAGATTCTGTTAAGCTGACCAGTATGTTGTTGTACTTTGTCTTTTTCTGATGAATGAAACATTACTGAGCCCCTGTACCCGTGTTATGGGATGAAGTGCCAGACAAGTAAAGGCACAACGTCTGGGTGTGAATCTGATAATAACCTCACGGACCGTGTAGGTGTGATAACCAGACGGGCTTGTGGTTATAGTCTGGTCACAGATGGACTAAATTCCCTGAATTAGCAGGAGTTCAGGAGGCGGTCAACAGACGGGTCCAAACAATCCCATTTCCTGAACGGTAACCAAGCTCGTGTATAAGAACAGGCCACTTAAGCCGTTGTCAGTTGGAATGACTCAGCATCCAAAGATTCACAACCCTCTGAGTGAAGACATTCCTCCTCATCTCAGTCTCAAATGGCCAACCCCTTATCCTGAGACTATGGCCCCTAGTTCTAGACACTCCAGCCAGGGGAAACAACCCCTCAGCATCTACCCTGTCAGTCCCCTTCAGAATGTTATATGTATCAAAGAGATCACCTCTCATTCTTCTAAACACCTCTACTCAATCTCTTCTCAGAGGACAATCCTCCCATCAATCCAGTGAACCTTCGCTGCACCACATCTAAGGCAAGTATATCCTTTCTCCGATAAGGAGAGTAAAACTGCACAGTCCTCCAGGTGTGGTCTCACCAAGGCCCTGGGCAATTGTGCGAAGGCTTTCTTACTCTTATACTCCAACCCCCTTGCAATAAAGGCCAACATGTCATTTGCCTTCCTTATTGTTTGCTGTACCTGCATGCTAACTTACTGTGTTTCCTGTACGATGACACCTCAATCTCTCTGAACACCAACATGTATAAGTTTCTCACCATTTAAGAAATATTCTGTTTTTCTATTCATCCCACCAAAGTGAATAACCTCACATTATACTCCATCTGCCACCTTATTGACCACTTACTTAACCTGTCTATATCCCTTTGCAGGCTCTTTGTGTCCTCCTCACAGCTCACTTTCCCACACAGCTTTGTATTGTGGGAATTATCACCCGATCTGTTTTATGCAGCGCTCTTAATAAAGCCTGGAGAGACAATTTGTGTTCTTGTGAGCTTGATTATCTGGTATCCGAAACCCCAAAATCATTAGAGTCAACCTCAGTGTGATCATAATACAGTCAAGCAGAGTCATGGCTGATCATCCAAATTCAATACCCTGTCCCTGCCTTCTCCCCATATCCCTTGATCCCTTTAGCCTTAAGAAATATATCCAACTCCTTCTTGAATACATTTAATGAGTTGACCTGCACTGCCTTCTGTGGTAGAGAATTCCACAGGTTCACCACTCTCTGGGTGAAGAAATTCCTCCTCATCTCTGTCCTAAATGGCTTACCCCTTATCCTTAGACTGTGACCCCTGGTTCTGGACTCCCCGACCATCGGGAACATCTTTCCTGCATCCAGTCTGTCCAGTCCTGTTAGAATTTTATGTTTCAATGAGATCCCCTCTCATTCTTCTAAACTCCAGTGAGCAAGGCTTGGAAGCTAAGCAGAGCCAGGCCTGGTTAGTACCTGGAGGGGTGACCATCAGGGAAGACCAGGTGCAGAAGGTCACGGAAAGAGCCCTGAGGAGGGGTGGTTGGTGAGAAGGTCACGGAAGGAGCCCCGGGAGGGGTGGCTGGTGAGCAGGCCCGGGCGTTGGGCTGAAGATTGTCGGACAGGAGGAATGGTGGAAATGGAATGGCGGCGCGCACAGACGCAGCGGCTTTGCTTCTCCCAGGACAGTGCTATTTACGTTTAATGTTAATGTTATTTGTACTGGACTCATGGGAGCTTGCAAGATCACATTTCGTTGTTCATGTACTTGTGCATTGTACAATGACAATAAAGTTGAATTATTATTATTATTATAAGCCCAATCGACCCAATCTTTCCTCATACGTCATTCCTGCCATCCCAGGTGAATCTTCGCTGCACTCCCTCCACGGCAAGAACATCCTTCCTCAGGTAAGGCGACCAAAACTGCACACAATACTCAAGATGTGGTCTCACCAAGGCCCTGTACAACTGCAGCAAGACATCCTTGTTCCTGTACTCAAACCCTCTCGCTACGAAGGCCAACATACCATTTGCCTTCTAACTGCCTGCTGCACCTACATGCTTACCTTCAGCGACTGGTGCACAAAGACACCCAGGTCTCGTTGCACTTCCCCTTCTCCCAATCTATTGTCGTTCAGATAATAAGCTGCCTTCATGTTTTTGCCACCAAAGTGGATAACCTCGCATTTATCCACATTAGACTGCATCTGCCATGCTTCTGCCCAATCACCCAACCTGTCCAAATCATACTGGACTTTCTCGGCATCCTCCTCACAGCACAC
Source organism: Somniosus microcephalus (assembly GCF_052327205.1). Taxonomy (NCBI): domain Eukaryota; kingdom Metazoa; phylum Chordata; class Chondrichthyes; order Squaliformes; family Somniosidae; genus Somniosus; species Somniosus microcephalus. Next base: position 3,257,492 of record NW_028225179.1, read on the forward strand.
ACGCCCACCCAGCTTTGTGTCATCTGCAAACTTGGAGATATTACATCTAGTTCCCTTCTCTAGATCATTAATATATATTGTGAATAGCTGGGGTCCAAGGACCAATCCCTGCGGTACCCCACTAGTCACTGCCTGCCACTCGGAAAAAGACCCGTTTATTCCAACTCTTTGCTTCCTGTCTGCCAACCAGTTCTCTATCCAAGTCAATACCTTGCCCCCAATCCCATGTGCCTTAACTTTACATGCTAATCTCTTATGCGGGACCTTATCGAAGGCCTTCTGAAAGTCCAAATACACCACATCCACTGGTTCTCCCTTATCTATTTTACCAGTTACATCCTCAAAAAATAAATAAGGAGAAACTGTTTCCAGTGGAGGAAGGGTCGGGAACCAGAGGGCACAGATTGAAGGTGATTGACGGAAGAACCAGAGGTGACATGAGGAAACTTTTTTTCCACAGCGAGTTGTTGTGATGGGGAACGCGCTGCCTGATAGGGCGGTGGAAGCAGATTCAACAGGAGCCTTCAAAAGGGAACGGGATTAATACTTGAACTGAAATAAATTGTAGGGATATGGGGAAAGAGCGGAGGAGTGGGACTAACTGGATTGCTCTTCCAAATAGCCGGCACAGACTTGATGGGCTGAATGGCCTCCTTTTGTGCTATTCTATGATTCTATGAATACAGAGAGACAATGTCCCTTTAAATATCGAGGTGTTACGCTGAGGTAAGGAGACACATTGTCCCTTTAGTTACAAAGGAGAAGACAAAAAGGTCACAGACTCTTTAACTGACACAAGTACTGAGAGGGAAGAGGATGTGACGGTCGATGTCCCTTTAACTGCACCGCACATGCATGTGATTAAAGGCATCGGAAACAGTGGAATCGACCCACCGCAGTCGCAATGTGGACACTCTGGTGTGTCAGCGTGTGGGATACACCAGGGAATCCCTTTCACACACTGAGGTTGATTCTAATGATCGGGAGTCCCAGGGTTTTGGATACCAGATAATCAATTTCACAAGAACACAAATTGTCTCTCCAGGCTTTATTAAGAGCGCTGCATAACACAGATTGGGTGATAATTCCCTCAATCTGGAGAATAGAAGTACAGTGGATTCACGCGCGATCTTCTCGAGTCTGTTCCAACTGACAATGGCTTAAGTGGCCTGTTCTTATACACAAGCTTGGTTACCGCTCAGGAAATGGGATTGTTTGGACCCGTCTGTTGACCGCCTCCTGAACTCCTGCTAACTCAGGGAATTTAGTCCATCTGTGACCAGACTATAACCACAAGCCCGTCTGGTTATCACACCTATACAGTCCGTGAGGTTATTATTAGATTCACACCCAGACGTTGTGCCTTCACTTGTCTGGCACTTCATCCCATAACATGGGTACAGGGGCTCAGTAATGTTTAATTCATCAGCAAAAGATAAAGTACAACAACATACTGGTCAGCTTAACAAAATCTCACCATATTTATGTGGCTATAAATATAAAAGTCACTAAGAAATCCAGTAGTGAATTCAGGAGAAATATCTTTACCCAAAGAGTGATAATGGGGAACTTGCTACCACAAGGAGTAGTTGCGGTGAACAGCATAGATGCATTTAAGGGGAAGCCACACGAGGGAGAAAGGAATGGGAGGAGATGCTGATCGGGTTAATTGAAGTAGGGTGGGTGTGGGGCATAAACACCGGTATGGACCAGTTGGGCCGAATGGCCTGTTTCCGTGCTGTACATTCTATGGAACACCATGAACAGTCAATCGAAGGGAATCATCAGCACAACAGTCTTAAAGATTAAACAGCAGTACAAGATTTATAAAACATTCATCCATTCCATGTTCATGTCACCCCAGCTTTCTACAGGGCCCTGCACTACAGTACAGTGTGAACTCGCTGGTGTGTCAGCAGAGTCGAGGACTGAGAGAATCCCTTCCCACACACGGAGCAGGTGAACGGTATCTCCCCAGTGTGAACTCGCTGGTGTTGCTTCAGATGCCCAGAGGTATTAAAGCTCTTCCCACAGTCAGAACATGTAAATGGTCTCTGATCGGAGTGAACTCGCTGGTGTTTCTTCAGATCCCCAGAGGTTTTAAAGCTCTTCCCACAGTCAGAACAGTTAAATGGTCTCTCATCAGTGTGAACTTGCTGGTGTCTCAACAGGTTGGCTGACAGAGTGAATCCCTTCCCACACACGGAGCAGGTGAACGGTCTCTCCCCAGTGTGAACTCGCTGGTGTTGCTTCTGATCCCCAGAGGTTTTAAAGCTCTTCCCACAGTCAGAACATGTAAATGGTCTCTGATCGGTGTGAACTCGCTGGTGTTGCTTCAGATCCTCAGAGGTTTTAAAGCTCTTCCCACAGGCAGAACATGTAAATGGTCTCTCATCGGTGTGAACTCGCTGGTGTCCGTTCAGATTCCTGGAGCTTTTAAAGCTCTTCCCACAGCCAGAACAGTTAAATGGTCTCTCATCTGTGTGAACTTGCTGGTGTCTCAACAGGTTGGCTAACTGAGTGAATCCCTTCCCACACACGGAGCAGGTGAATGGCCTCTTCCCAGTGTGACCTCGCTGGTGTCCATTCAGATTCCTGGAGCTTTTAAAGCTCTTCCCACAGACAGAACATGTAAATGGTCTCTGATCGGAGTGAACTCGCTGGTGTTCCTTCAGCTCCCCAGAGGTTTTAAAGCTCTTCCCACAGGCAGAACAGTTAAATGGTCTCTCATCAGTGTGAACTCGCTGGTGTAACTTCAGTTCCCTAGAGCTTTTAAAGCTCTTCCCACAGACAGAACATGTAAATGGTCTCTCATCAGTGTGAACTCGCTGGTGTAACTTCAGATCCCCAGAGGTTTTAAAGCTCTTCCCACAGTCAGAACATTTAAACGGTCTCTCATCAGTGTGAACTCGCTGGTGTCTCAACAGGTCGGATGACTGAGTGAATCCCTTCCCACACACGGAGCAGGTGAACGGCCTCTTTCCTGCTCTCTCCAGCTGGTGTCCCTTCAGCTCCTGGTTCCTTTTAAAGCTTTTCCCACAGTCAGAATGTTTCACCGGTCTCTCCCCAGTATGAACTCGCTGGTGTGCCAGCAGATTTGAGGACCGAGTGAATCTCTTCCCACACACGGAGCAGGTGAACAGAATCTCTCCTGCTCTCTCCAGCTGGTGTCTCTTCAGATCCTGGGACCTTTTAAATCTCTTCCCACAGTCAGAACATTTAACGTGAACAAGCTGGTGTCTCAGGAGGGTGGCAGAATGAGAGAATCGCTTCAAAAACACGGAGCAGGTCAACGGTCTCTCATCAGTGTGGACAAGCTGGTGTCTCAGCAGCACGGAGGGTGCAATTAATCCCATCCCACACACGGAGTGGGTTAAAGGTCTCTCCCTCGTGTGATCTTGCTGGTGTATCATCGGAGCGGATGACTGAGTGAATCTCTTCTGGAACACGGGGCCAGTGAACAGGCTCTCCTCAATGTGTAGCCACTGGTGTCGCTTCAGGTGCTTGTAGATCTTGAAGCTCTTCCCACACTCAGAACATTTAAAAGGTCTCTCATCAGTGTGAACTCTCTGATTCACTGGTGTGCCAGCAGATTGGAGGACCGATTGCATCAGGTCCTGAGGAATCCTGTAACTCTGACGTGATGTTTGGTCTCAGCCTCCTGTCCGTAAAGGCTCCACTTCTAAAACCCTGTGAAAGGAGTGTAGAAAGGGGTAAGAGGGAGAATGTTGTCTCAATTTTTTTTATATAATCATTCATAGAAACATAGAAGATAGGAGCAGGAGTCGGCCATTCTGCCCCTCGAGCCTGCTCCGCCATTCAATTGATCCCTTTAGCCTTCACGGGATGTGGGCGTCGCTGGCAACACCAGCATTTATTGCCCATCTCTAGTTGCCCTTGAGAAGGTGGTGGCGAGCCGCCGCCTTGAACCGCTGCAGTCCATGTGGTGAAGGTGCTCCCACAGTGCTGTTACACTTCTTTGCAGTGGTTTGGTACAACTGAGGGGCTTGCTAGGCCACTTCAGAGGGCAGCTAAGAGACAACCACATTGCTGTGAGTCTGAAGTCACATATAAGCCAGTCAGATTAGTGAACCAGATGGGTTTTTAACGACGGTTTCATGGTCACCATTACTAGCCTTTTAATTCCAGATTTATTTAATGAATTTAAGTTCTGCAGCTGCCGTGCTGGGATTACATAGAAACATAGAAGATAGGAGCAGGAGTAGGCCATTCGGCCCCTCGAGCCTGCTCCACCATTCAATGAGATCATGGCTGATCATCCAAACTCAGTACCCTGTCCCTGCCTTCTCCCCATATTCCTTGATCCCTTTAGCCTTAAGAAATATATCTAAGTCCTTCTTGAATATATTTAATGAATTGTTAAATATATTCAAGAAGGAGTTAGATATAGTTCTCACTTGAACTCACTTCTCCAGATCACTAGTCCAGGCCTCTGGATAACTAGTCCAGTAACATAACCATTATGGAACGGTACCTGTACTCATGTCCCTTTTCCCAGCCCAGGGGCAGTGAAGCTGATTTTCAGGCCCCAGCTGCTGCACAGGTTGGTTGAAAGGATCAACAGTAATGGCGGCTGGGCCGCCGCGCTGAACTGTGGCTGACCCTGCGCATGCGTCCCATTGCCCCGTCCTCTCCTGCTCCACAGGCACCCGGCCCGCACCGCGCATGCTCAGCACACACCCTGGGCCCCTGTCAATCATCCTCCCCCGCGCCTGCACGCTGGGCCCCTGAGCTCCAGGCTGCCACGCGGGGCTTTCTTTGTAAAGTCGGTGTTGGTGAAGAGCTGCAATCAGTGAGGGAAAGTGAGTTTTCCCCCAGATCCGATTGAGATCACAGGAGGGGAGAGAATAAAGGGGAATCCAAACCTGAGAGTCCGCAGATCCGGGCCCCGAGCGGAGCTTCTTCAGTTTGGCGAAGCGCGCTCTAGGGACACGTGACCCGGGCCCAGGGCCTGATTGACGGGAGCTTCCGACCAATAGGGAGTGAGCGGGGCGGGGCTGGAGGAGCGAGCCGGCGCCCCGTGCGCCCAGCCCCCTCTTCGCCCAACCAGTCACGTCAAGATGTTGCCGTCGTACAATGATAGACCTGAGCTCTCCACCAATGAGCGGGGGAAGGCTGAGCCTGGAGGACCGACCGAGGGGCTTTGGTCCTCCAACCAATCACTGCGAAGGAGGAGGCAGGACCTGGAAACGGCTCATTGGACGGATCGGCCCGCTGCCATTTTGTGAAGGGGCTCAGGATCCGTGATATAATAGCAAAATGCTGTGGATGCTGGAAATCTGAAATAACAACAGAAAATGCTGGAAATACTCAGCAGGCCAGGCAGCATCCGTGGAGAGAGAAACAGAGTTAACGTTTCAGGTCTGGGACCCTTCATCAGAACTGGAAAAAGCTGGAGGTGTAACAGATATTAAGCAGGTGCAGAGACAGGGGGTGGGGGGGGGTTTAGGAGGGGAGGAAGGAATTGAAAGAACATCCTGTGAAAATGTTGCGAATGGGAATGGCAAAATCATACTGCATGAAAAATGGGGGCAGGGATTATGATCTGAAATTGTTGAACTCGATGTTGAGTCCGGCAGCCTGTAAAGTGCCCAATCGAAAGATGAGGTGCTGGTCCTCGAGCTGAGCCTGGGAAAGTTTATTTTTAATGTTCCTTTCACACTTTACAGCTCAAACTAATTTTGTTTTGCAGAAGATACTTTTTATTAAAGAAAAGTTCGCTTTTAAATTGATGAAATAAGAAACCCTGTGGAACAAATACTTGAGTAAAAATATTTTTTCTCCCTGAATTAATTTTCTTAATATTAATTTTCAGCATTTTTAATTATTAATTTCAAGCACTTTAAGAGAAATATGGGAGTGGTGGGGGTTCTCTTAAAGGGACAGGCACTCTCTTTTTCTATGTGATGTTCATTAAAGGGACCGTGTCCCCGTGGATGACTGATTTTAAAGGGACAGCGTCTCCCTTTCTATAATGTGTATATAAGAGACTGACATTTAAAGTAGGGCTAATCCTCTGCTCCCGTGAGTGCTTGGCGAGAAATCAGGTGCTGGTCGCACTCGCCAATTTTCTGCCAAGGGACAGAAAGCAGGGAGTAGTGGTGAACGGTTTCTTTTCAGACTGGAGGGAGGTAAACAGTGATGTTCCCCAGGGGTCGGTATTAGGATCAATGTTCCCTCTAATTTCTTGAGGTGCGTGGCCCCTTTAACAGGCTGCACGGCCCATTCAAATTTCCGCGCATGCGCGTTTTTTCCATTTATAGGGCGGTGAGCCGGCTGCGCGGGACCTCCAGACCGCTGCATGGCTGCACAGCTTAATGTGAACATTGATTCAGACCACTGCTTTATTGATATGTATTAATGACCTGGACTTGGGGATACAGGGCATAATTTCAAAATTTGCAGAGGACACGAAAATGTAGCAAATAATGAGGATAGTAACAGACTTCAGGAGGATGTAGCCAGACTGGTGAAATGGGCAGAAACGTGGCAGATTAAATTTAATGTAGAGAAGTGTGAAGTGATTCATTTTGGTAGGAAGAATGAGGAGAGGCAATATAAACTAAATGGTCCAGTTTTAAAGAGGGTGCAGGAACAGAGAGGCCACGGAGTGTGTGATGAAATAACTCTGCGTTCTGACATTTGTATTGTCTGTTTTGTTGCACTTGTTAATGTCTGGAATGTGTTACAGGTGCAACCACTAATGTTCCTCCCTAGCCCCGCCTTTATGGATCCTCCTGATTGGTGTGAGTCTTATTTATAAGAGCTGGGTCTTACTCATAAGGGCTGGGTCGGTGATGAATGATGGTTGCCCTGTGTTAACTTGATGCCATGATTCTTACTTAATAAAAGCCTTTAGTTTTAAGTTTTAACCTCTTGGATTCAGGCAGTTATTTGGCACATCAATTTTATTAAGTAACAACTTTGGAAGATGGATCGATTTTTGAAACCAGAGTGTCTGGATATCGATCCCCATTCGGCAGATGCGTCGAAGAAATTTACGCATTGGCTTCGATGTTTTGAACACTTTATCGCATCGATCGATCCGATGGTTAACAAGTTGGGTCTTTTAACCAACTTGGTAAGTCATCAAACTTACTCTATATTTGAAGATATTACTACGTATGAAGAGGCCCTTGCAGCTCTTAAGGCCCAGTACCTTAAGTCGGTTAATGAAGTATATGCCAGGTATCTTTTGTCTACTCGCAGGGAATTACCCGAGGAATCCCTGGATGATTTCCTGCAGGATCTTAAGGCTTTGGCTAAGGATTGCAACTACAAGGCTGTCTCTGCCATATTGTATCAGGAAGAAGCCATCCGCGATTCTTTTATATCTGGCCTCCGATCTAATTATATTAGAGACTCCTCGAGAATGACTCGTTAGTTTTAAAAACAGTCGTCGTTACGGCTCGATCATTAGATGTAGCCCAGAAGAACTTAGAAAGTGTATGCATCAGCCCATGCGTCTCTCTCAGCCTCGTGTGTTCCGAGTATGGAGGCATCCATAACGCCAATGGAGCCTCCACTTAATCCTACTTTTGCGGCTGTACCCCATGGGTCTAAGTGTTATTTTTGTGGCCAATCTAAACACTCCAGGCAAAGATGCCCAGCCAGAGAGGCTATTTGTTTTAAATGTAAGAAACGGGGACATTTTAGTAAAGTGTGTCAGGGTAATCCTGTACCCGATGTTTTCTCTGCTGCCACCTATCGTTTTACTCTAGCCTCGGTTACGGTTGACCAGAACATACCGTGTTCCTTGTCGAAATCTGTGATGGACATTAAGATTAATGGTCGTCCTACTGGGTGTTTGATAGACTGTGGCAGTACTGAAAGTTTTATACATCCCAACCTTGTTAACTCCTGTTCATTGAAGGTGTATCTTACTCGAAGTGAAATTGTGATGGCGTCCAAATCCCTTACTTCGGAGGTAACTGGATATTGTAAAGTCACATTGACCGTTAAGGATACGGAGTATAAGGACTTTAAACTCCTTATATTACCTCAGTTGTGTGTAAACTTAATTTTAGGCTTGGACTTCCAGTGTCAACATGAGAGCGTTACCCTTAAGTATGGTGGGTCTCAGCCTCCACTTACAGTCTGCGGCCTTTCTACTTTAAAAGTAAGTCCGCCTTCTTTGTTCGTGAACCTTGCTCCTAATTGTAGACCTATAGCGACTAAGAGTAGACGGTATAGTTCAGAAGATAAAACATTTATAAAAGAGGAAGTGGAAAGGCTTCAATGGGAGGGAATCATCGAACACAGTAATAGCCCGTGGCGTGCCCAGGTGGTGGTGGTTAAAACTAATGAAAAGAAAAGACTTGTGGTCGATTATAGCCAGACTATAAACTTGTATACCCAATTAGACGCCTATCCTTTGCCTCGTATTTCTGAGATGGTGAACCAGATAGCTCAGTATCGCGTGTTCTCCACCATTGATTTAAAGTCTGCCTACCATCAACTCCCTATCAAAATAGAAGACCGACCTTATACGGCCTTCGAAGCTAATGGGCGCCTGTACCAATTCCTTAGGGTGCCCTTTGGAGTGACGAATGGGGTATCAGTCTTCCAACGGGAGATGGATCATATGGTGGGTGAATACGCGTTGGAAGCAACATTCCCGTACCTGGATAGTGTTACTATCTGTGGGCGCGACCAACGGGAGCATGATCAAAATCTTGTGAAGTTCCTAGAGACTGCAAAGAGGTTAAACCTGACCTACAACGAAAACAAGTGTACCTTCAATACTACACGTTTGTGTATTCTTGGTTGCGTTGTGGAGAATGGGGTAATCGGGCCGGATCCTGAAAGATTACGCCCACTTAAGGAATTACCTTTACCTCACACTGTAAAGCTTTAAGGAGGTGTCTGGGATTCTTCTCGTACTATGCCCAGTGGGTGGCTAGCTACTCAGATAAAGTCCGGCCTCTTATTAAGTCGATGTCTCTTCCGCTATCGGCGGAAGCTCAGGAGGCTTTCTGTAATATCAAATGGGACATTGAGAAGGAAGTGGTATGTGCCGTGGATGAGAAGATCCCTTTTCAAGTGGAAAGTGATGCATCTGATTTTGCGTTGGCAGCGACTCTTAACCAAGCTGGTAGACCAGTAGCTTTCTTCTCTCGTACATTGCAAGGACCAGAAGTTCGACATTCTTCAGTGGAAAAGGAGGAGCAGGTGATTATTGAAGCAGTCAGGTATTGGAGACATTATCTCGCTGGCCGACGTTTTACGCTTATTACTGACCAGCGATCTGTGGCCTTTATGTTCAATACTAAGCAGAGAAGCAAGATCAAAAATGATAAGATTTTAAGATGGCGAATAGAACTGTCAACATATGACTATGATATTCAGTACAGGCCTGGAGTATTCAATGAGCCATCGGATGCTTTGTCACGAGGAGTATGTGCTAGTCTCGGTATAGATAAGCTTCAAAGTCTCCACGACGCACTCTGCCACCCTGGGGTTACCAGAATGAACCACTTCATTAAGTCCCACAATCTACCCTACTCTATTGAGGAGGTCCGGACAATGACCAGAACCTGTCGTGTTTGTGCTGAATGCAAACCCCGCTTCTATAAGCCGTCCGAGCCAGCTCATCTTATTAAAGCAACTCAACCATTTGAGCGTTTGAGTCTCGATTTTAAAGGTCCCCTTCCATCGAGCGACCGTAATGTCTACTTTCTTAATATTATAGACGAGTACTCTCGGTTCCCTTTTGTTACCCCCTGTCCGGATGTGACCAGTGCTGTTGTAATTAAATGCCTCTGCCAACTGTTTTCTTTGTTTGGCATGCCTAACTATATACATAGTGATAGGGGTTCTTCCTTTATGAGTGAAGAATTGCGACAGTTTTTGCTATCGAAAGGGATTGCAATGAGTAGAACTACCAGCTATAACCGTCGTGGTAATGGGCAGGTCGAGAAAGAAAATGCGACAGTGTGGAAGGCTATCGTACTGTCTCTGAAGTCGCGAGGCCTGCCGACCTCTCGCTGGCAGGATGTCCTGCCAGACGTGCTGCATTCCATAACGTCTCTTTTGTGTACAGCGACGAATGCCACCCCTCATGAAAGGATGTTTAGTTTTCCAAGAAAAGCTACTAATGGAGTATCGTTACCCACATGGTTGACGACCACGGGCCCTGTGCTGTTGCGCAGACATGTGAGAGGTCACAAGACTGATCCACTGGTGGAGGAAGTACAACTCCTCCATGCTAATCCGCAGTAGGCATACATTCAATATCCAGATGGGCGAGAGGATACGGTCTCTATTAAAGATCTTGCACCTGCTGGAGCTCAAAGAGTTCGACTCTGAGAGTAGAGTTTTCAATCGTGGTATTGGACCTTTAGAGACACAGACCCTCACTGTGGAAGATACTGATGATTCTGGGAATTCGGATGAACCAGAGTTGGTACTCCGGGAGGAGCCTCGGCAAGAGTTACGTTGTTCCCAGAGGACTATCAGACCTCCTGACAGACTGAATCTATAGCAGGGGGTGAATGTGATGAAATAACTCTGTGTTCTGGATTGTCTGTTGTACTTGTTAATGTCTGGAATGTGTTACAGGTGCAACCACTAATGTTCCTCCCAAGCCCTGCCTTTATGGATCCTCCTGATTGGTGTGATTCTTATTTATAAGAGCTGCGTCGGTGATGAATGATGGTTGCCCTGTGTTAACTTGATGCCATGATTCTTACTTAATAAAAGCCTTTAGTTTTAAGTTTTAACCTTTTGGATTCAGGCAGATATTTGGCACATCAGGGTGTATGTACACAAATCTTAGAAGGTGGCAGGACAAGTTGAGAAGGCTGTTAATAAAGCAAACAGGATCCTTGACTTTATTAATAGAGGAATAGAGTACAAAAGCAAGCAAGTTATGCTAAGCCTTTATAAAACACTGGCTAGGCTTCCACTGGGCACCACACTTTCGGAAGGATGTCAAGGCCTTAGAGAGGGTGAAGAAGAAATTGACGAGAATGGGACCAGGGTTGAGGGATTTGAGTTACGTGGAGAGACGGAAGAAGCTGGGGTTATATCCTCTGGTTACCGACCCTCCTGCCACTGGAAACAGTTTCTCCTTATAAGCTACAGCTAGACAAAGCCCGGGTTAGACCCCAGAGAGTGATAGAGTCATAACGGCACAGAAGGAGGCCATTCGGCCCATGGAGTCCGTGCCGGCTCTCTGTAGAGCAATCCAGTCCGTCCCATTCCCCCGCTCTATCCCCGTAGCCCTGCAAGTTTATTTCCCTCAAGTGCCTATGAAGTCTCCCCTTGAAAACATGGAGTGTCTCCGCTTCCACCACTTCCGTCGGCAGCGAGTTCCAGGTCATCACCACTCACTGCGTAAAAAAGTTTTTCCTCACATCCAACCTGTATCTCTTGCCCAAAACCTGAAATCTGTGTCCCCTAGTCCTTGTACCATCAACTAGTGGGAACAGCCTTTCCCCGTCTAGCCTATCCAAACCCGCCATAATCTTGTACACCTCTGTCAAATCACCCCTCAACCTCCTTTGCTCTAATGAAAACAAATCCAGCTTCTCCAACCTGTCCTTGTAGCTAAGATCCTCCATCCCCAGAACCATTCTGGTAAATCTCCTCTGCACCCTCTCAAGGGCCTTCACATCCTTCCTAAAGTGTGGTGACCAGAACTGGATGCAATACTCCAGTTGTGGCCTAACCAGCACTTTATAAAGGTTCAGCATAACTTCTCCACTTTTGTACTCAATACCTCTATTTATGAAGCCCAAGATCCCATATGCTTTGTTAACCACTCTCTCAATATGTCCCACCACCTTCAGGGACCTACGCACATTAACTCCCAGGAACTCCCTGGAGCACTGTGTACAGTTCTGGGCACCGCACCTCAGAAAGGATATACTGGCCTTGGAAGGAGTGCAGCACAGATTCACCAGAATGTTACCTGGGCTCCAAGGGTTAGATTATGAGGAGAGATTACATAAACTAAGCTTGTATTCCCTGGAATCTAGAAGGTTAAGGAGTGATTGAGGATTTTAGGATTTTGAAAGGAATTGGTAGAGTAGATAGAGAGAAACTTTTTCCGCCGGTGGGGGAGTCGAGGACAAGGGGACATCACCTTAAAATCAGAGCCAGGCCATTCAGGAGAGAAGTTGGGAAACACTTCTTCACACAAAGGGTGGTAGAAGTGTGGAACCCTCTCCCGCAGGAAGCAGTCGATGCCAGCTCAATTAATCATTTTAAATCCCAGAGCGATAGATTTTTGCTGGACAAGGGAGCAAAGGGATATGGAGCCAAGGCAGGTGGGTGGAGTTAAGACACAGATCGGCCATGATCTCATTGAATGGCGGAACAGGCTGGAGGGGCTGAATGGCCTCCTCCTGTTCCCATGCTCCTATTTACTCTATCAAAACCCTTCATGTTTTGAACACCTCTATTAAATCTCCGCTGCACCTTCTCTGCTCCAAGGAGAACAATCCCAGCTTCTCCAGTCTCTCCGCGTAACTGAAATCCTCTGTGTATTTGTCGTGGTGCAGCAGGCTATAGCAAACAGTTTTCTTAAGAACATAAGAAATAGGAGCAGGAGCAGGCCATTCGACCCTTCGAGCCTGCTCCGCCATTCAATAAGATCATTGCTGATCTTCTACCTCATCTCCACCTTCCCGCCCGATCCCCATATCCCTTGATTCCCCATGAGTCCAAAAATCTATCGATCTCAGCCTTGATTATACTCAATGACTGAGCCTCCACAGCCCTCTGGGGCAGAGAATTCCAAAGATTCACCACCCTCTGAGTGAAGACATTTCTCCTCATCTCAGTCCTAAATGGCCGACCCCTTATTCTGAGACTGTGACCCCTGGTTCTAGACTCCCCAGCCAGGAGAAACAGTCTCCCAGCATCTACCCTGTCAAGCCCTGTAAGAATTTATGTTTCAATGACATCACCTCTCATTCTTCAAAATTCCTGGGAATATAGGCCCAGTCTCCTCAATCTCTCCTCATTGGACAATCCCCCCATCCCAGGAATCAGTCTGGTGAACCTTTGTTGCACTCCCTCTAAGGCAAGTATATCCTTCCTTAGGTAAGGAGACCAAAACTGTACACAATACTCCAGGTGTGGTCTCACCAAGGCCCTGTATAACTGCAGTAAGACTTCTTCACTCTTAGTCTTTATTACAAGAGGATTGAAGTATAACATACCATTTGTTTTCCTAATTGCTTGCGGCACCTGTGTGTTAAGATGAGAAATGACAAAGGCAAGAAGTCACTTGTGGGAGTGGTGTACAGGCCCCCTGACAGTAACCACACGGTAGGATGGAGTATAAAGGAAGACATAATGGGAGCTTGTCAGAAAGGTACGGCAATAATCATGGGGGATTTTAATCTACATATAGACTGGAAAAATCAGATGGGCAAAGGTAGCCTAGATGAGGAGTTCATAGAATGATTCGGAATAGTTTCTTTGAACAGCACGTTCTGGAGCAAACCAGAGAGCAGGCTATACATAGAAACATAGAAGATAGGAGCAGGAGTAGGCCATTTGGCCCCTCGAGCCCGCTCCGCCATTCAATTCGATCATGGCTGATCATCCAAATTCAGTACCCGGTCCCTGCTTTCTCCCCATACCCCTTGATCCCTTTAGCCTTAAGAAATATATCCAAGTCCTTCTTGAATATATTTAATGAACTGGCCTCCACTGCCTTGTGTGGTAGAGAGTTCCACAGGTTCACCACTCTCTGGGTGAAGAAATTCCTGCTAATTTCTGTCCTAAATGGCCTACCCTTTATCCTTAGACTGTGTCCCCTGGTTCTGGACTCCCCGACCATCGGGAACATCCTTCCTGCATCTAGTCTGTCCAGTCCTGTCAGAATTTTGTAAGTTCCAATGAGATCACCTCTCATTTTTCTAAACTCCAGCGAGTACAAGCCCAATCGTCCCAATCTCTCCTCATACGTCATTCCTGCCATCCCAGGAATCAGCCTGGTGAATCTTCGCTGAACTCCCTCCATGGCAAGAACATCCTTCCTCAGATAAGGCAACCAAAACTGCACACAATACTCAAGATGTGGTCTCACCAAGGCCCTGTACAACTGCAGCAAGACATCCTTGTTCCTGTACTCGAATCCTCTCGCTACGAAGGCCAACACACCATTTGCCTTCTTAACCGCCTGCTGCACCTGCATGCTTACCTTCAGCGACTGGTGCACAAGGACACGCAGGTCTCGTTGCACTTCCCCTTCTCCCAATCTATTGCCATTTAGATAATAATCTGCTTTCCTGTTTTTGCCACCAAAGTGGACAACCTCACATTTATCCACATTATATTGCATCTGCCATGTTTCTGCCCAATCACCCAACATGTCCAAATCATCCTGGAGTTTCTCGACATCCTCCTCACAGCACACACGCCCACCCAGCTTTGTGTCATCTGCAAATTTGGAGATATTACATCTAGTTCCCTTCTCTAGATCATTAATAAATATTGTGAATAGCTGGGGTCCAAGGACCGATCCCTGCGGTACCCCACTAGTCACTGCCTGCCAGTCGGAAAAAGACCCATTTATTCCAACTCTTTGCTTTCTGTCTGCCAACCAGTTCTCTCTCCAAGTCAATACCTTGCCCCCAATCCCATGTGCCTTAACTTTACATGCTAATCTCTTATGCGGGACCTTATCGAAGGCCTTTTGAAAGTCCAGATACACCACATCCACTGGTTCTCCCTTATCTATTTTAACGGTTACATCCTCAAAAAATTCCAGTAGATTAGTCAAGCAGGATTTACCTTTTGTAAATCCATGTTGACTTTGTCCGATCCTGTCACTGTTTTCCAAGTGCTGTGCTATTACATCTTTTATAATGGACTCTAGCATTTTCCCCACTACCAATGTCAGGCTTACTGGTCTGTAATTCCCCGTTTTCTCTCTACCACCTTTTTTGAATAGTGGGGTAACATTAGCTACCCTCCAATCCATGGGTACTGTTCCAGATTCCATCGAATGTTGGAAGATGATCAGCAATGCATCTACTATTTCTCGGGCCACTTCCTTACGTACCCTAGGATGTAGATTATCAGGCCCTGGGGATTTATCGGCCTTCAATCCCATCAATTTCCCTAACACCATTTCCCTACAAATACTGATTTCTTTCAGTTCCTCCCTCTCATTAGACCCTATGATCCCCGACATCTTTGGGAGGTTATTTGTGTCCTCCTTTGTGAAGACAGAACCAACGTATGTATTTAAGACCAGGACCAGTGCAAGATAGATTAAGGCGATACTTAGTACAACTAAATCAGGAGGTACAAGCACTAAATAAAGAAGTAAGGAACCAACAACAGATTAAAGATCTAGAAAGGCAGAATGCTGGACTTAAACCAGATGAGTTGCCCAGAATAGGTCAACAAGTAATGACGCAAGTTATCGGAAGAAAGGGAATGGGGCCCGTTGGATGGGGCCATGTACTGTATTAATGACAAGTGATACGTGTGTTTGTCTACAAGAACCGACGGATATGCGATGGAAGCAATGGACCCAGGTGAAACCATTTAACACTAAAGACCCCCATTCTACCCTCTCCTCTAGGGGAAAGAGCTCGGAACATGACCAGACCTCTGTTTAAATTACAGATAAACATGGATCCTGTCGACCCTTTATATCAGAGGGTCCGTCTCGGGGAGAAGAAGCTCTCCTGGTTCACCCTTACACCTGAGAACTCATTTTTAATGTGGAAGCAAGTCATCCTCGGTTCCAAGGGACTGCCTAAGAAGAAAGAAGAAGATATAATTGGAGTAAGACTTCTTTACTCCTGTACTCAAATCCTCTTGTAATGAAGGCCAGCATATCATTTGCCTTCTTAACTGCCTTTCACGACCACCGGACGTCCCAAAGCGCTTTACAGCCAATGAAGTATTTTGAAGTGTAGTCACTGTTGTAATGCGGGAAACGCGGCAGCCAATTTGCACACAGCAAGCTCCCACAAACAGCAATGTGATAATGACCAGATAATGTTTTATCGTCATGTTGATTGAGGGATAAATATTGGGCTCAAAACACCGGGGATAACTTCTTCGAAATAGCACCACGGGATCTTTTACCTCCACCTGAGGGGGCAGACGGGGGCCTCGGTTTAACGTCTCATCCGTAAGACAGCATCTCCGACACTGCAGCACTCCTTCATTACTGCCCCCCTTCATTAGTGCCCCGCCGACAGTGCGGCGCTTCCTCAGTGCTGCCCCTCCGACAGTGCAGCGCTCCCTCAGCGCTGCCCCTCCGACAGTGCGGCGCTCCCTCAGTGCTGCCCCTCCGACAGTGCAGCGCTCCCTCAGTACTGCCCCTCCGACAGTGCGGCGCTCCCTCAGTACTGCCCCTCCGACAGTGCGGCGCTCCATCAGTACTGCCCCCCCGACAGTGCGGCGCTCCCTCAGCGCTGCCCCTCCGACAGTGCGGCGCTCCCTCAGCACCGCACTAGTGTGTCAGCCTCGCTTTATGTGCTCAAGTCCCTGGAGCGGGATTTGAACCCACAACCTTCTGACTCTGCTATCCACTGAGCCACAGCTGACTCCAGTCTTTTACACAGTTTCATCATAACTTCCTTCCTTTTGCACTCTACGCCTCTCCTAAAGCAAGGGGAGTTATGATGAATTGTTAAACAGTTTCTTTTGCAGAGTGACCCAGGCTGTCTGCAGGAAACAATTTTGCATTTGAAAGAAGCTTGTATTGTGAAGCTTGTGCCCCTTTGCCAGGCCCGCTGCCTGCGGCCCCTCTCCCAGATTCCAGCCCCAGCTCTGTGCTGCCTGCGGCCCCTCTCCCAGATTCCAGCCCCAGCTCTGTGCTGCCTGCGGCCCCTCTCCCAGATTCCAGCCCCAGCTCTGTGCTGCCTGCGGCCCCGCTCCCAGATTCCCGCCCCAGCTCTGTGCTGACTGCGGCCCCTCTCCCAGATTCCAGCCCCAGCTCTGTGCTGCCTGCGGCCCCTCTCCCAGATTCCCGCCCCAGCTCTGTGCTGACTGCGGCCCCTCTCCCAGATTCCAGCCCCAGCTCTGCGCTGACTGCGGCCCCGCTCCCAGATTCCAGCCCCAGCTCTGTGCTGCCTGCGGCCCCGCTCCCAGATTCCAGCCCCAGGAGACCAAACGCAGATTGGGTGACCGCTTTGCGGAACACCTCCGTTCAGTCCGTAAGGGTGACCCCGAGCTTCCGGTCGCCTGTCATTTCAATTCACCGCTCCATTCCCACTCGGACCTCACCGTCCTTGGCCTCTTGTACTGTTCCACGGAAGCTCAACGCAAACTCGAGGAACAGCACCTCATCTTCCGATTAGGCACTCTGCAGCCTTCCGGTCTCAATATCGAGTTCAACAATTTCAGATCATAACCTCGGCCCCTATTTCATTTTCACTTATATTTTTCCACTCCTTTCCTTTCCCCCCCCCCCTTTCCTTTTGTTTCTCTCTCACACCTGGCAGCTATCTTTTGCCCTGCCAGTACACTTTACACCTAATCACAGCCTATTACCATCTCGTCTAGCTTCTAATCTCTTTCACTTCTTTTGGTTCTTTTATTCTTTTGTCCGATCGCAGCCCTGCCTTCGATCTAGTTCCTTTTCTCTCCAGTTTTGAAGAAGGGTCAAACCCGAAACGTCAACTCAAATTTCTCTCCACGGATGTTGCCTGACTTGCTGAGTTTTTCCAGCATTTTCTGTTGTTATTTCTGTGCTGACTGAGCTGCTCTCACCTGGGGACAGCGCGTCACAATCGGCCCCAGCGAACCTGAGCTGGAGAGGAGGCCCTGCCCCCTTGCCACGCCGCCATTGGTTGGAGGACCAGGCCGCCCAGTTCAGTCCTCCCACCTCAGCCCTCATCCTATTGGTCAGAGCTCCCGTCAGTCACAGGCCGGGCCGGCCTCCATCCCTGAATGGCCTCTTCTTGTGATGACGTCACAATCGGGCCCCAGCCTCAGCGTCAGGGAGGAAGGTCCCGCCCCCTAGCCGCGCCGCCATTGGTTGGAGGACCAGGCTGCTCAGTTCAGTCCTCTCAGCTCAACGCTCTTCCTATTGGTCAGCGCTCCAGTCAGTCAGGATCACATTGCTCCGGCTCACTCCGCCCCCTGCGCGGCTCAATCCGCTCCGTTCGGCATCCGCGGAGATCCCGCCCGACTCAGGTTTGGCTTTTCTCGTATTTTACTTTATAATCTCGCTCTCCGCCCCCCCCCTCTCGATTTAAATCAATCAATTCCCCTAACGCTTTACTTTACCCCGGCCGCTGATTCCGCCTCTTCCCCGGGCCCGGGCCCGGCCTTCCGTCTGCTGCCCGGAGGCCCCACGCAGGCGCACTGGTAGACTCGTGTTGTGGTGAGGGGGCCGAATGAGCATGCGTGGCCCCGCCTCTTCACATTTAAAGGGACACACACCCCCTCCACATTTAAAGGGACACACACCCCCTCCACATTTAAAGGGACACCCACCCCCTCCACATTTAAAGGGACACCCACCCTCTCCACATTTAAAGGGACACCCACCCTCTCCACATTTAAAGGGACACCCACCCTCGCCACATTTAAAGGGACACCCACCCACTCCACATTTAAAGGGACAGCCACCTCCTCTACATTTAAAGGGACTCCCTGCCCCCCTCTCATGCGTTCTTCAGATTAAACAAAGAAGAAACATAGAAGATAGGAACAGGAGTCGGCCATTCGGCCCCTCGAGCCTGCTCCGCCATTCAATGAGATCATGGCTGATCATCCAAATTCAGTACCCTGTCCCTGCTTTCTCCCCATATCCCTTGATCCCTTTAGCCTTAAGAAATATATCTAACTCCTTCTTGAATATATTTAATGAATTGGCCTCAACTGCCTTCTATGGTAGAGAATTCCACAGGTTCACCACTGTCTGGGTGAAGTAATTCCTCCTCATCTCTAAGTCTAAGGATAAGGGGTAAGCCATTCAAGAGAGAGATGAGTGCGGCAGCGGTGGGAACTCGAGCGGCAGCGACCTATAAAAGGTGAGCCCGAGCGTGGGTAGGCCTCAGTGCGGCAGTGGCGGGAACTCGAGCGGCAGCGACCTATAAAAGGTGAGCCCGAGCGTGGGTAGGCCTCAGTGCGGCAGTGGCGGGAACTCGAGCGGCAGCGACCTATAAAAGGTGAGCCCGAGTGTGGGTAGGCCTCAGAGCGGCGGCGCCGGGAGTCCGAGCGACAGCGACCTATAAAAGGTAAGCCCGAGGCGCGGGTAGACCTCAGAGCGGCGGCGGCGGGAGCAGTCTGAGCGGCAGCGACCTATAAAAGGTAAGCCCGAGCGTGGGTAGGCCTCAGAGCGGCGGCGGGAGCAGTTCGAGCGACAGTGACCTATAAAAGGTGAGCCCGAGGCGTGGGTAGGCCTCAGAGCGGCGGTGGGAGCAATCCGAGCGACAGCGACCTATAAAAGGTGAGCCCGAGCGTGGGTAGGCCTCAGAGCGGCGGCGGGAGCAGTTCGAGCGACAGCGACCTATAAAAGGTGAGCCCGAGCGTGGGTAGGTCTCAGAGCGGCGGCGGGAGCAGTTCGAGCGACAGCGACCTATAAAAGGTGAGCCCGAGCGCGGGTAGGCCTCAGAGCGGCGGGAGCAGTCCGAGCGACAGCGACCTATAAAAGGTGAGCCTGAGGGAGAGAAGTAAAAAGTAATAGAGGTGTGACATCACCACAAAGCAGGTAAGTGATTGGTTGGGAGTATTTCTCTCCTTTTTAAAACTTTAACTCTGTGGTTTATAATTTTTAAGGTCTCTGTGGTGTAGTGGGACAGTTTGTAAACCAGGGCCCTTAAATGTATCATTTAAAAATAATAATAATAAATTTAATTAATTACATAGAATGGCAGAGCAGGTGATGTGTTACTGCTGCAATATGTGGGAGCTGGTGGACACCATTGATGTTCACAGTGATCACATTTGCAGTAAGTGTTGGCTGCTCGAGGAACTCCGGCTCCGTGTTGATGAGCTGGAGTCCGAGCTTCAAACACTGCGACACATCAGGGAGGGGGAGAGTTACCTGGACTCTGTGTTCCAGGAAGCAGTCACACCAATTAGATTGACTAATTCAGAAGTAGTCCGTGGTCAGGGACAGGAGGGTGTGACTATGAGTGAGGCAGGTACGGGGATCCAGGAGGTAGTGTTGGAGGAGCCGCAGCCCTTGCTCTTGTCCAACAGGTTCGAGGCTCTTACTCCCTGTGGGGACGGGAGCGGGGACTGCAGGGAGGATGAGCAACCTGGCCACAGCACCGTGGAATGGGGGGCCATTCAAGTGGGGGGAGTAAAAAGAAATGTTGTAGTGGTAGGGGGATAGATAGGGTTCTTTGCAGCCAAGAGAGAGAGTCCCGAAGGCTGTGTTGCCTGCCCGGTGCCAGGGTTAAGGACATCTCCTCTGGGCTGGAGAGAAACTTGGAGTGGGAGGGGGAGGATCCAGTTGCCGTGGTCCATGTTGGTACCAACGGCATAGCTAGGACAAGGAAAGAGGTTCTGCTGAGGGAGTATGAGCAGCTAGGGGCCAAATTAAAAAACAGAACCACTAGGGTAATAATCTCTGGATTACTACCTGAGCTACGAGCAAATTTGGCGAGGGTAAATAAAATCAGAGAGTTAAATGCGTGGCTCAAAGACTGGTGTGGGAGAAAT
The DNA here is from genome assembly GCF_052327205.1 of Somniosus microcephalus. Classification (NCBI taxonomy): domain Eukaryota; kingdom Metazoa; phylum Chordata; class Chondrichthyes; order Squaliformes; family Somniosidae; genus Somniosus; species Somniosus microcephalus. The sequence goes on from NW_028225179.1 coordinate 3,278,114, forward strand.
GGGTTTTGCTTCTTGGGACACTGGCACCAGTACTGGGACAGGAGAGAGCTGTTCCGTTGGGACGGACTTCACTTGGCCAGTGCTGGGACTAGAATCCTGGCGAATTGAATAACTAGGGCTGTAGAGAGGGCTTTAAACTAATTAGTGGGGGGGAGGTTTCAAGAGAGCAAAAAATAAAAATGTCAGCGGAGAAGGCAATAGAGCAAGGTAGCAGTGGGGCAATTAAAAACCAAAGCGTGTCAGGAAGGGACAGAATGTATAAAGATAAAGGTAAAGTAGTAAAGGGGTAAAAGCAGGAATAAATTGTCACAAAACATATTTAAAACTTCTTTATCTGAATGCACGCAGCATTCGTAACAAAATAGACGAGTTGACGGTACAAATAATTACACATGGGTATGATCTGGTGGCCATTACAAAAACATGGCTGCAAGGTGACCATGACTGGGAACTAAACATCCAGGGGTATTTGACAATTAGGAAGGACAGACAGGAAGGAAAGGGAGGTGGGGTGGCTATGTTAATAAAGGATGGAATCACTGCAATAGTGAGAAATGATATTGGGTCAAAGGATCAGCATAGTGAAACAGTTTGGGTAGAGATAAGGAATAATAAGGGGAAAAAGTCACTAGTGGGCATAGTCTATAGGCCTCCTAACAGTTGTAACTCTGTTGGACGGAGTATAAATCAGGAAATAGTTGGGGCTTGTAATAAGGGAACAGCTACAATCATGGGGGATTTTAACTTTCATATTGACTGGACAAATCAAATTAGGCAGGGCAGCCTTGAGGAAGAGTTCATAGAGTGCATTAGGGATGGGTTCCTTGAGCAGTATAGAAACATAGAAGATCGGAGCAGGAGTAGGCCATTCGGCCCTTCGAGCCTGCTCCGCCATTCAATGATATCATGGCTGATCATCCAAATTCAGTACCCTGTCTCTGTCTTCTCCCCATATCCCTTGATCCCTTTAGCCTCAAGAAATATATCCAACTCTTTCTTGAATATATTTAATGAACTGGCCTCCACCGCCCTCTGTGGCAGAGAATTCCACAGGTTCACCACTCTCTGGGTGAAGAAATTCCTCCTCATTTCAGTCCTAAATGCCTTACCCCTTATCCTTAGACTATGACCCCTGGTTCTGGACTCCCCGGCCATCAGAAACATCCTTCCTGCATCTAGTCTGTCCAGGCCTGACAGAATTTTATAGGTTTTGATGAGATCCCCTCTCAATCTTCTAAACTCCAGTGAGTATAAGCCCAATCGACCCAATCTCTCCTCATACTTCATTCCTGCCATCCCAGGTATCAGCCTGGTAAATCTTCGCTGCACTCCTTCCATGGCAAGAATGTCCTTCCTCAGGTAAGGCGACCAAAACTGCACACAATACTCAAGGTGCGGTCTCACCAAGGCCCTGTACAACTGTAGCAAGACATCCTTGTTCCTGTACTCCTCTCGCTACGAAGGCCAACATACCATTTGCCTTCTTAACCGCCTGCTGCACCTGCATGCTTACCTTCAGCGACTGGTGCACATGAACACCCAGGTCTCTTTGCACTTCCCCTTCTCCCAATCTATTGCCATTCAAATAATAATCTGCCTTCCTGTTTTTGCCACCAAAGTGGATAACCTCACATTTATCCACATTATACTGCATTTGCCATGTTTCTGCCCAATCACCCAACCTGTCCAAATCGTAGTGGAGTTTCACGACATCCTCCTCACAGCATACCCTCCCACCCAGCTTTGTGTCATCTGCAAATTTGGAGATATTACATCCAATTCCCTATGTTACTGAACCAACCAGGGGGCAGGCAATCTTAGATCTGGTCCTGTGTAATGAGACAGGATTAATAAAAAATTTCCTAATAAAGGATCCCCTTGGAATGAGTGACTATAACATGGTTGAATTCCAAATTCAGTTGGTGGGTGAGAGAGTTGGATCTCAAACCAGCGTACTAAGCTTAAATAAAGGAGACTATGAAGGTATGAGAGCAGAGTTGACTAAAGTGGACTGGGAAAATAGATTAAAGTGTAAGACGGTACATGAGCAGTGGTGTACATTCAAGGAGATATTTCACAACTTCCAAGAAAAATATATTCCACTGAGGAAAAAGGGGCGTAAAAGAAAAGACAGCCATCCATGGCTAAGTAAAGTAATAAAGGATAGTATCCGACTGAAAACAAGGGCATATAAAGTAGCCAAATCTAGTGGCAGGATAGAAGATTGGGAAGCATTTAACAGCCAGCAAAGAATAACTAAAAGATTAATTAAGAAAGGGAAGATAGATTATGAAAGTAAACTGGCAAAAAATATAAAAACAGATAGCAAGAGTTTCTACAGTTATATAAAAAGAAAAAGGGTGGCTAAAGTGAATGTTGGTCCCTTAGAGGATGAGACCGGGAAATTAGTGGTGGGGAACATGGAGATGGCAGAAACGCTGAACAAATATTTTGTATCGATAGCAAAATTCTGCAGATGTTGGAAATCCGAAATGACAACAGAAAATGCTGGAAAAACTCAGCAGGTCAGGCAACATCCATGGAGAGAAATTTGAGTTGACGTTTCGGGTCGAACCCTTCTTCAAAACTGGAAAGAAAAGAAATTAGATCGAAGGCTGGGCTGTGATCAGACAAAAGAAGTGAAAGAAACAAAAGAGCTAGACGAGATGGTAATAGGCTGAGATTAGGTGTGAAGTGTACTAGCAGGGCAAGAGATAGCTGCCAGGTGTGAGAGAGAAACAAAAGGAAAGTGGGGGGGGGGGAAAGGAGTGGAAAAATTACAAGAAAAAATGTGTAATAGGGGCCGAGGTTATGATCTGAAATTGTTGAACTCGATATTGAGTCCGGAAGGCTGCAGAGTGCCTTACAGTCTTTACAGTAGAGGACACTAAAAATATCCCAACACTGGACAAACGGGGCTATGGGGGGGGGAGGGGCAAAACACGATTAAAATCACTAAGGAAATGGTACTCGGTAAGATAATGAGACTTAAGGCGGATAAATCCCCTGGACCTGATGGCTTACATTCTCGGGTCTTGAGAGAAGCAGCGGTTGGGATTGCGGATGCATTGGTGGTAATTTTCCAAAACTCCCTGGATTCAGGAAAGGTCCCAGCAGATTGGAAAACTGCTAATGTAACGCCGTTACTTAAAAAGGAAGGTAGACAAAAGGCTGGAAACTACAGACCAGTTAGCCTAACATCTGTGGTTGGTAAAATGTTGGAGTCCATTATTAAGGAAGCAGTAACAGGACATTTGGATAAGCATAATTTAATCGGACAGAGTCAGCATGGTTTTACGACGGGGAAGTCATGTTTGATAAATTTGCTCGAATTCTTTCAGGATGTAACAAACAGGGTGGATAAAGGGGAACCAGTGGATGTGGTGTATTTGGACTTCGAAAAGACATTTGACAAGGTGCCACACAAAAGATTACTGTACAAGATAAAAAATCACGGGATTGGGGGTAATTTACTGGCATGGGTGGAAGATTGGCTATCTAACAGAAAACAGAGAGTTGGGATAAATGGTTCATTCTCGGGTTGGCAATCAGTAACCAGTGGTGTTCCGCGGGGGTCAGTGCTGGGACCCCAACTCTTTACAATCTATATTAACGATTTGGAGGAGGGGACCGAGTGCAACATATCCAAGTTTGCTGACGATACAAAGATGGGAGGGAAAGCAGTGAGTGAGGAGGACATAAAAAACCTGCAAAAGGACATAGACAGGCTAAGTGAGTGGGCAGAAATTTGGCAGATGCAATATCATGTTGGAAAGTGTGAGGTTATGCACTTTGGCAGAAAAAATCAAAGAGCAAGTTATTATCTAAATGGAGAGAAACTGCAAAGTGCTACAGTACAAAGGGATCTGGGGGTCCTGGTGCATGAAACACAGAAGGTTAGTATGCAGGTACAGCAGGTGATCAGGAAGGCCAATGGAATCTTGGCTTTTATTGCAAGGGGGATAGAGTATAAAAGTAGGGAAGTCTTGCTTCAGTTATATAGGGTACTGGTGAGGCCACACCTGGAATACTGCGTACAGTTTTGGTTTCCATATTTAAGAAAAGATATACTTGCTCTCGAGGCAGTTCAGAGAAGGTTCACTCGGTTGATTCCGGAGATGAGCGGATTGACTTATGAGGAACGTTTGAGTAGGTTGGGCCTCTACTCATTGGAGTTCAGAAGAATGAGAGGCGATCTTATCGAAACATATAAGATTGTGAGGGGGCTTGATCGGGTGGATGCAGTGAGGATGTTTCCACTGATGGGTGAGTCTAGAACTAGGGGGCATAATCTTAGAATAAGGGGCTGCCCTTTCAAAACTGAGATGAGGAGAAACTTCTTCACTCAGAGGGTAGTAAATCTATGGAACTTGCTACCTCAGAGAGCTGTGGAAGCTGCAACATTAAATACATTTAAAACGGAGATAGACAGTTTCCTAGTTGATAAGGGAATTAGGGGTTACGGGGAGCGGGCAGGGAAGTGGACGTGAGTCTAGGTTCGGATCAGCCATGATCCTATTGAATGGCGGAGCAGGCCCGAGGGGCCGTATGGCCTACTCCTGCTCCTACTTCTTATGTTCCTCACCCTCATTAGGCCCTTGGATCCCCACCATTTTTGGTACGCTTTGTGTGTCTTCTACTGTGAAGACAGATACAAAACCCAGCAACTGCAGGCCAGTCAGTTTAACCTCGGTAGTGGGGAAACTTTTAGAAACATTAATCAGGGACAAAATTAACAATCACTCGGACAAGTGTGGATTAATTAAGGAAAGCCAGCACAGATTTGTTAAAGGTAAATAGTGTTTAACCAACTTGATCGAGTTTTTTGATGAAGTAACAGAGAGGGTTGATGAGGGCAATGCGGTTGACGTGGTGTGCGTGGATTTCCAAAAGGCGTTGGACAAAGTGCCACATAATAGGCTTACCAGCAAAGTTGAAGCCCATGGAATAAAAGGGACAGTGGCTGCATGGATAAGGAATTGGCTAAGTGACAGGAAACAGGGAGTAGTGGTGAACGGTTGTTTTTCGGACTGGAGGAAGGTACACAGTGGTGTTCCCCAGGGGTCGGTTCTAGGGCCACTGCTTTTCTTGATATATATTAATGACTTGGATGTGGGTGTACAGGGCACAATTTCAAAATTTGCAGATGACACAAAACTTGGAAGTATAGTGAACAGTGAGGATGATAGTGATAAACTTCAAGTGGACATAGACAGGCTGGTGGAATGGGCGGACACGTGACAGATTAAATTTAATGCAGGAAAATGTGAAGTGATATATTTTGGTAGAAAGAATGAGGAGAGGAAATATAAACTAAAGGGTACAATCCTAAAGTGGGTGCATGAACAGAGAGAGCTGGGGGTATATGTGCACAAATCGTTGAAGGTGGCAGGGCAGGTTGAGAAAGCAGTTCAAAAAGCTGATGGAAACCTGGGCTTCATGAATAGAGGTATAGAGTACAAAAGCATGAAATTATGATGAACCTTTATAAAACACTAGTTTGGCCTCAACTGGAGTATTGTGTCCAATTCTGGGCACCGCACTTTAGGAAGGATGTGAAGGCCTTAGAGAGGGTGCAGAAAAGATTTACGGGAATGATTCCAGGGATGAGGGACTTCAGTTACATTGATAGACTGGAGAAGCTGGGGTTTTTCTCCTTGGAGCAGAGAAGATTGAGAGGAGATTTGATAGAGGTGTTCAAAATCAAGAGGGGTCTGGACAGAGTAGATAGAGAGAAACTCTTCCAATTGGCAGAGGGGTCGAGAACCGGAGGACACAGATTTAAGGTGATTGGCAGAAGATCCAAAGGCAACATGAGGAAAAACTTTTTTCCGCAGCGAGTGGTTAGGATCTGGAATGCACTGCCTGAAAGGGTGGTGGAGGCAGATTCAATCACCGCTTTCAAAAGGGAATTGGAGAAGTACCTGAAAGAGAAATATTGCAGGACTTCAGATTCCTGGGGCAGGAGGGACCAGTTCTGGGGCAGGAGGGACCTGTCCAAGGTGGACGGGTTGCACCTCAACAGAGCTGGGACCAATGTCCTGATGGGACGGTTAACTAGTGCTGTGGGGGAGGGTTTAAATTAATTTGACAGGGGGATGGGCACCAGGATGAAACATTAGAGAGGAGAAACAAGGTGCAGAGAGGACTGGGAGAGACAAGTAGCACCAGAGGGACAGAATTGCTGGTCATCTTCCAAAATTCGATAGACTCTGGAACAGTTCCCATGGATTGGAGGGTAGCTAATGTTACCCCACTATTCAAAAAAGGTGGTAGAGAGAAAATGGGGAATTACAGACCGGTAAGCCTGACATCGGTAGTGGGGAAAATGCTAGAGTCCATTATAAAAGATGTAATAGCAGAGCACTTGGAAAACGGTGACAGGATCGGACAAAGTCAACATGGATTTACAAAAGGTAAATCGTGCTCGACTAAGCTACTGGAATTTTTTGAGGATGTAACTGGTAGAATAGATAAGGGAGAACCAGTGGATGTGGTGTATTTGGACATTCAGAAGGCTTTCAATAAGGTCCCGCGTAAGAGATTAGCGTGTAAAGTTAAGGCACATGGGACTGGGGGCAAGACACTGACTTGGATAAAGAACTGGTTGGCGGACAGAAAGCAAAGAGTTGGAATAAACGGGTCTTTTTCCGAGTGGCAGGCAGTGACTAGTGGGGTACCGCAAGGATCGGTCCTTGGACCCCAGGTATTCACCATATATATTAATGATGTAGACAAGGGAACTAGATGTAATATCTCCAAGTTTGCAGACAACACAAAGCTCGGTCGGCGTGTGTGCTGTGAGGAGGATGCCGAGAAACTCCAGGATGATTTGGACAGGTTGGGTGATTGGGCAGAAGCATGGCAGATGCAGTATAACGTGGATAAATGCGAGGTTATCCACTTTGGTGGCAAAAGCAGGAAGGCAGATTATTATCTGAACTGCAATAGATTGGGAGAAGGGGAAGTGCAACGAGACCTGGGTGTCCTTGTGCACCCGTCGCTGAAGGTAAGCATGCAGGTGCAGCAGGCGGTTAAGAAGGCAAATGGTATGTTGGCCTTCATAGCGAGAGGGTTCGAGTACAGGAAGAAGGATGTCTTGCTGCAGTTGTACAGGGCCTTGGTGAGACCGCACCTTGAGTATTGTGTGCAGTTTTGGTCGCCTTATCTGAGGAAGGATGTCCTTGACATGGAGAGAGTGCAGCGAATATTCAGCAGGATATAACTGGGACGGCAGGAATGATGTATGAGGAGACTGTGCTGCCTCTCCCTCTAACTTAACCTCACTGTATGTATTTAACTTACTTATATATGTATAACCTACCTGTTGGGGCCGTTGCCCCTTTAACTTACCTTTTAGGGCCATTGCCCCTTTAAGACGCGCCTTAGCGTGCTGACGTCACGTCACGTACAACGTAGCGTGCTGACGTCACAGCACGTACGACGTGACGTGCGTGAGGCGGCTGTCGGCCCGACTCGGCCTTCCAGAAAGGCTGCCGGCACAGCCCGGCCTAGCGTCTTTGGCCGCATCTACCAGCCGCCGGGAGCGACGCGATCTTCCGCTCCCGCGGCAAGCATCGGCTCAGCCTGGCCTCCAGCTCCCGCTCCCGACTTCGGCCTCCACGGCCAGAAACGCGACCACGCGCATCACGTGACGCCCCAAGCGCGGACAACGCTACCGAGCGTGATGAGGTCATCACGCTCCCCACAGGACTGCTACGTAGTCCTCGTGGAGCCCTCGCTGGGACACAGACCTACACCACGGTGCTCCTACAGCAGCACAGGCTCTGGGCAGTTGTATTGTCCCCATGCTTGAGTCTTGGAAATTGTTTGTCTGTAAGTATTTTAGAATGCTATGGATGATTAATGTGCACTGTATGTTGTAGAAAATGTTTAGTTGTAACTTTTCTCTGCCTAGCTGATTAACTAGTAGCTGTATTTTCATACACTATGTACAGGGCTAATTTAAAGAGAATGCCTCCCAGTTTACTAAATGTACTGTGTTGCTCAGGCGTACCTAAATCTGTGTATACATATCAGTTATGCGCCTGTATACTAATGTGTGCTTCCATTTCTGTGTTGTATTTCAGTTTTACAGTAAGAATCTTTCAGTAAAGCGTTACAAGAAAAGTCAAGCCTTGTGATTTTATTGGAAGATATCGAGTTGTTCGCTATCTGTCTAGCTCTGCATAGGATCGCGTTGCGAGGGCAGAACAGTAAAAAGACAACAGCACAGCGGGCTCAAGCGCAGGAAGATACCACTCAGCTACCATGAGTCTACGCTCAGGAAAACAATATACCCTAGAGGACGTCGACCAGTCAAGCGAGAAGCATGAGCCTCTCCTAGCAAACGATGCCAAGTCACAGCCCTCTAAAGTATCCCCTAGGTCATCTCGGCGGTCCAGCAGACCGTCGTCATCGACAGCTTCTGCAGCCGCCAAAGCACGTGCCAAGGCAAAAGCTGCCCAGGCTCAATTGTCCTTCGCTGAAAAAGAAGCTGACCTTATGAAGCAGAGAGCCGACCTCGAAGCTAGTATGATGAAGCAGAAAGCTGACCTTATGAAGCAGAGAGCCGACCTCGACGCTAGTGTGATGAAGCAGAGAGCTGACCTCGACGCTAGTGTGATGAAGCAGACAGCACAGTCCTCTAAAGTATCCACTAGATCATCTCGGCAGTCCAGCAGACCGTCGTCATCGACAGCTTCTGCAGCCGCCAAAGCACGTGCCAAGGCAAAAGCTGCCCAGGCTCAATTGGCCCTTGCTGAAAAAGAAGCTAGGGTTATGAAGCAGAGAGCTGACCTCGCTGCCAGTCTCCACATTCTCCAAAGCCAGAGAGCTGCCGCTGCCGCTAAAGCTAAAGCCGCAGCTTATGAAGAAGGTGAGGAGAACGAAGGCGGGGAGCCCAGCCAGGAAACATATGTTCTGGGACAGCCCCTCAGTCCAGTGCAATGTACAAGTGAGTGTGTCCAACAACACTCCAAATTGTTCTCCAAGGAAACATCCAACTATCTCAACGCAGAACCAGCTACTCAACACAGTAGCAAACAGCCTGTTTTTGGAGACACTGAGCTTAAAGGAGAAGAAACAAGCAAGACTTACCTACAGAGACCTCCACAGCACTCGGCCAATCCAGCCAAGCAGTCCTCACCCGAGCCACAGGGTACACAGGACCTCGCTGGGTGCCTTATCCGCCGAGAGTTGTTGAGTTCGGGCCTTCTGGAGTTAGATGGCCGTCCTGAAAGTTGTTGGTCATGGAAAGAGCCCAACCTGAGACTACACAAGGTAGCATCGAACAGTGGACAGGTGATGGAAGCCTTCCCTGCAGAGGACCGTGCCAAGGATCTGAAGGATTTGCACCTTGGAGTGGATCCTCCCCCCCTTCAACGGAGCCTGGGGCTCTCCTGGAACCTGGAAACAGACAGCGGCACATTCCTGGTGTCCCGTGAAGAAAGGCCATTCACACGGAGAGACATCCTGTCCACAGTCAACAGTTTGTACGACCCTTTGGGGTTCGTAGCTCCCATAACAATGCAAGGAAAAGCATTTGTACGGGAACTCTCATCGGATCAGAGTGAGTGGGATGCTCCACTCCTCCCTGAAAAAGAAGCAAAATGGAACCTACAGTTGATCAGAGACAAGATTGACATCGATGTGGGCGCCGTCAAGTTCTTCACGGACAGCAAGATTGTACTTGGTTACATCCACAACTCCACAAGAAGGTTTTACGTGTATGTTTCCAACTGGGTGACTCGTATCAGACGATCCACTCACCCTGACCAGTGGTGCTATGTCCCCACGGACCTGAACCCTGCAGACCATGCTACCAGGTCTATACCAGCAGCACACCTACAGCAAAGCAGTTGGTTCTCGGGCCCCTCTTTCCTGTCTAATGTCAACACAGAGGAGACTCCTGAGTCCAATCCCTTCACCCTTGTGGAGCCTGAAGCTGATACCGAGATTCGGCCTGAAGTTACGACCCTGGTCACCAAAGCCTCAGAATCTCAGTTGGGCTCACAAAGCTTCGAGCGATTCTCAAGCTGGAGAACACTCTGCCGAACCACAGCCCGACTCATTCATGTAGCAGCATCCTTCAAGGGGAATTCGGACAACATAGAACGCAAAGGATGGAAATGTTCTAAAGAAGTATCCAGCACAAGTGAGCCATCACAAGCCAAAGGTGTGATCATTCGCTCTGTCCAGCATGATGTCTTCAAGGAGGAATTCAAATGTCTTGAAGAGGGACAGACATTCCCCAAGCAAAGAGGAGAGTATTTGTCCACCCTACAGAGCCGTAGGAAATGGACAGAAGACAAGCCAAACGTCAAAGTGAGAGACGTTGTCTTGCTGAAAGACAGCCAAGCACGCAGAAATGAATGGCCAGTGGGCCTGGTTGTCAAAACTCTGCCGACCAGGGACAAGAGGGTCCGCAAGGTGGAGGTGAAGATTGTCAAGGAGGGGCCTATCAAAGTGTTTCTGAGGCCAGTCTCAGAGATCCTCCTTTCTGAAGTAACCTAGAGAACGAACTCTGAGTATGTTGCAGCCAAAGGACGTTTTCTTCAGGTTTATTTTGTATCTGTAGTGGTACAATGGAATTGTACCAAGCGGGGAGTGTGCTGCCTCTCCCTCTAACTTAACCTCACTGTATGTATTTAACTTACTTATATATGTATAACCTACCTGTTGGGGCCGTTGCCCCTTTAACTTACCTTTTAGGGCCATTGCCCCTTTAAGACGCGCCTTAGCGTGCTGACGTCACGTCACGTACAACGTAGCGTGCTGACGTCACGGCACGTACGACGTGACGTGCGTGAGGCGGCTGCCGGCCCGACTCGGCCTTCCAGAAAGGCTGCCGGCACAGCCCGGCCTAGCGTCTTTGGCCGCATCTACCAGCCGCCGGGAGCGACGCGATCTTCCGCTCCCGCGGCAAGCATCGGCTCAGCCTGGCCTCCAGCTCCCGCTCCCGACTTCGGCCTCCACGGCCAGAAACGCGACCACGCGCATCACGTGACGCCCCAAGCGCGGACAACGCTACCGAGCGTGATGAGGTCATCACGCTCCCCACAGGACTGCTACGTAGTCCTCGTGGAGCCCTCGCTGGGACACAGACCTACACCACGGTGCTCCTACAGCAGCACAGGCTCTGGGCAGTTGTATTGTCCCCATGCTTGAGTCTTGGAAATTGTTTGTCTGTAAGTATTTTAGAATGCTATGGATGATTAATGTGCACTGTATGTTGTAGAAAATGTTTAGTTGTAACTTTTCTCTGCCTAGCTGATTAACTAGTAGCTGTATTTTCATACACTATGTACAGGGCTAATTTAAAGAGAATGCCTCCCAGTTTACTAAATGTACTGTGTTGCTCAGGCGTACCTAAATCTGTGTATACATATCAGTTATGCGCCTGTATACTAATGTGTGCTTCCATTTCTGTGTTGTATTTCAGTTTTACAGTAAGAATCTTTCAGTAAAGCGTTACAAGAAAAGTCAAGCCTTGTGATTTTATTGGAAGATATCGAGTTGTTCGCTATCTGTCTAGCTCTGCATAGGATCGCGTTGCGAGGGCAGAACAGAGACATTGGATCGATTGGGCTTATACTCGCTGGAGTTTAGAAGAATGAGAGGGGATCTCATTGAAACTTATAAAATTATAACAGGACCAGACAGACTAGATGCAGGAAGGATGTTCCCGATGGCCGGGGAGTCCAGAGCCAGGGGTCATAGTCTAAGGATAAGGGCTAAACCATTTAGGTCTGAGATGAGGAGGAATTTCTTCACCCAGAGAGTGGTGAACCTGTGGAATTCTCTTCCACATAAGGCAGCAGAGGCCAATTCATTAAATATATTCAAGAAGGAGTTAGATATATTTCTTGAGGCTAAAGGGATCAAGGGATATGGGGAGAAAGCAGGGACAGGGTACTGAAATTGGATAAACAGCCATGATCTCATTGAATGGCGGAGTGGGCTCGAGGGGCCCAATGGCCTACTCCTGCTCCTATCTTCTATGTTTATATGATGTGGTGTACCTGGACTTCCAGAAGGCATTTGATAAAGTGCCACAGCCATGGGCTTCAACTTTGCTGGCAAGCCCATTAATAAAAGGGACAGTGGCAGCATGGATATGAAATTGGCCTCGTGACAGGAAACAGAGAGTAGTGGTGAACGGTTGTTTTTCGGACTGGAGGAAGGTACACAGTGGCGTTCCTCAGGTGTCGGTTCTAGGACCACTGCTTTTCTTGATATGTTCTGGATGAGCAAAAATTTTCTCCAATTAAATATTTGCAAGACCGAAGCCATTGTTTTCGGTCCCCACCACAAACTCCATCCCTCTCCCTAACACCTGTCTGAGGCTGAACCACACTGTTCGCAACCTTGGTGTCATATCTGACCCTGAAATGAGCTTCCGAACACATATCCGCAGCATAACAAAGACCGCCTACTTCCACCTCCGTAACATCGCCCGTCTCCACCCCTGCCTCAGCTCATCCGCTGCTGAAACCCTCATCCATGTCTTTGTTACTGTTAGATCCGTGATTCTTTAAATAGGATGTTTCCCCAAGAACTACACGGAGGCTGTAACTTAACAATCAACAGGTGTTTACTAGAGTAGAGTAGTCTCACGGCTGAAGTACAGAAGCCTGCTCCGGCTTTATATACAGGTGTGGTCACTGCCGGTACTACAGTACACAGGAGCTGTAAAACAGTTCTCTCTTAAAGGTACATACACAACAATTCCTCCCCTTTTAGATTAACAGTACCATAACATTCATTTAACAATTAACATTTTTAACATGCAACATTAACTGAAAATAGTCCATTTATAAATTCAGTCTTTGGGGCGGCTTCCTGATCCTTTCGGGATAGCGCCTTCCCTGAGGTTCTTGTTCTTGGTGCGGAGGCGATTCTGGCCCCCTTTCATCGGTTAGTTCATCAGTTTCCACTGCTACTGTTTCTGAGGTAGATGCTACCGGTATGTCGGGTTCATCCCCAGGTACGCGAGACATGGGGTTGACTCGTTCCTGTGACGCTAAGATCTGGTCGACATGGCGTCTCACAATGTTCTCCCCGACATCCACTGTGTACATTAATGGCCCCTGCCATGTGCATATCGTTCCGGGTTGCCATTTCTCTGTTCGGTAGTCACAGGCCAAGACTGGTTGTCCTACATTGAAGCTCCTTGTCGGCTTCTCATTGATGTGCTGGAATTGTTTATCCTCAACATTTCTTCGCACATTTGGTCTGAGCAAATCCAGACGAGATCTCAACCTTCGGTTCAAGAACATCATGGCCGGGGTCTGGTTGGTAACTGCATGTGTCGCATTTCTGTAGGCTAACAGGAAATTGTCCACCTTATGCTGTAGTGGAATTTCATCATCGCACATGGCCTTTATCGCCTTTTTAAAGGTTTGTACGAACCTCTCAGCCAATCCATTTGTGGCTGGATGATACGGGGCAGATGTGTAATGCCTTACCCCATTCCTTCTCATAAATTTCCGAAACTCTTCGGACACAAACTGTGGTCCATCATCAGAGCAAATCTGCTCTGGCAAGCCGTTCCTGGCAAATATGGTCCGTAGGACTGCAATCGTTTTCTCTGTAGTGGTTGAGGACATTTTTATCACCTCAGGCCATTTCGAGTGTGCATCCACAGCTATTAAGAACATTGAGTCCATGAATGGATCAGCAAAATCAATATGCACCCGTTGCCATGGAGAGGAGGGCCACTCCCATGGGTGTAGAGGGGCATGTGGTGGTGCATTTTGGACCTTCTGGCATCCTGAGCAGCTCTTGGTTAGGTCCTCGATTTGTTGCTCAATCCCCGGCCACCACACATAAGCCCTAGCAAGGCTTTTCATTTTTACCCCTCCCAGATGACCTTCCTGAAGCTCATTGAGCACTCTCTCCCTCACTGTCCCCTGGCATACTGACAGCTGTTCTCTTCTGGATGAGAATGCTGGCAACAGTGAGTCGCCATGTGTTGGCCATCCCCTCACCGTCAAATCATATACCCGAGACAGTGTCAGATCATTGCGGGTCTCCTTCTCTATATCCGCGTTAGTTACTGGCAATCGTTCAATTATTGACGAATAAAATATCTCGATAGGGTCCACTGCTGGTGCTTCCTCCACAGTAGGCAGTGGCAAGCGTGATAGCCCATCAGCGTTTCCATGCTGTTTCGTGCCTTTATATTCTATTTCATATTGGTTCGCCCCTAGAAAAAGGGACCATCTTTGTAACCGTTGTGCAGTCATCACCAGAACGCCCTTCTTTGGATTAAAGATGGAGACAAGTGGTAGGTGGTCAGTCAGCAAGGTGAACTTCTGCCCATGCAGATAGTGGTTGAATTTTTTTACTCCCCATACTAGGCTGAGGGCCTCCCTGTCGATCTGGGCATAGTTGCGCTTGGCTGAGGTTAGTGACCGGGACGCAAAGGCTACTGGCCTCTCCAACCTGTCTGGGAATTTGTGCGACAGCACCGCTCCAATACCATAGGGTGATGCATCACATGCCAACCGAATTGGTAGTGCTGGGTTGAAATGGGCCAACACCTCTTTTGATGTGATCAATTCTTTGCACTTCTGGAAAGCTCGTTTACATTCGTCATTCCACTTCCATGGTACCCCCGTTTGCAGTAGGGTATTCAGTGGGTGTACTACTGTAGACAAATTTGGTAAGAACTTATGGTAGTAGTTTACCAGCCCAAGGAACGACCTCAGTTGTGACACATTTTCCAGTGCTGGAGCCTTGACTACTGCCTCAATCTTTTTAGGAGACCTATGTAACCCTTCTTCATCAATAATGTGGCCACAATACGAGATCTGCTTCTGGAAAAACTCACACTTGTGGCGATTAGCTCGTAGTCCATATTCCTTTAATCTAGTGAGCACCTTCTCCAGGTTGGTGAGGTGATCACTGTCATTTTCGCCCGTGACCAGGATGTCGTCCAAATAACACTGGGTCCCTGGAATCCCTTGCAGGACTTGATCCATTGCCCTTTGCCAAATAGCCGGAGCCGATGCTACCCCGAACACCAGTCGGTTGTATTGATAGAGACCTTTATGAGTGTTGATCGTGAGGTATTGTTTCGAGGCTTCTTCTACCTCCATTTGCAAGTACGCCTGAGCCAGATCAATTTTGGTGAAGCGTTTACCTCCAGATAGCGAGGCGAAAATATCCTCAATCCGTGGTAGCGGATATTGTACCGTGTGAAGGACTGGGTTCACTGTCACCTTAAAATTCCCACAGATGCAGACCTTCTTTGGTTCCCCAGGCATATTACTCATTACAGGGACGCTGGGTGTAGCCCACTCGCTCCAGTCTACTTTGGACAGTACTCCTGAATGTTCCAACCCTTCCAGCTCTGCTTCAACGGCTGGTCGGTTCGCATAAGGCACCGGTCTGGCTTTAAAAAACTTTGGACTTGCATTTTCCTCTATTTTAATCGTTGCTGTTATGCCTTTTAGTGTTCCGAGTCCCTCCTGGAACACTTCTTGTGCGTCAGTTAGCATTTTTTGACAGTCGTCCAGGTGTGGCGTCGTCATCCTTTTTGGCCTCAAACTTCAGTGCCTGTATGGAATGCCAATCTAATTGTATCTTTCGGATCCATTCACATCCTAGTAGTGGTGGTCCTCCATCTGGCAATACATATAAGTCCATTTTAGGTATTTCCTGGCCTTTGTATATCACTTTCACCCTTATTTTTCCTTTGGGGTAGACTTTTTGCCCCGTGTACGTCTTCAAGACAATCTCTGTAGCTTTCAAGGGTATATGTGGAAATAGCCGCTTGTAGTCCCTTTGGTTTATGACTGTTAGGGCTGATCCAGTGTCCAATTCCATTTTCACTTGGACTCCGTCTATCTTGAGTGTGACCCAGATAGTCTGGTGATCCTCCATTTTGGTTACCTTATGTAGTTTCAGACAACCCAGCTCCTTGCTTCCGGAGTCTGTATCATTTCCCTGTTCGTCTGAACTACTGTCCATCACCTTATGTACCTTTTTGTACTTCTCCTGTGGAGATTTCTTGCTGTTGGTTTTCTTCCGTGACCTGCAGACTCTTGCTATGTGTCCTGTTTTTCCACACTGTCTGCACACTTGGTCCTTGAACCAACAATCCTTCTGATCGTGTGTTGTTCTGCCACAGCAATAACACTTCCCTGCTCCATATGACATTTCATTGGTGCCGTATTCTTGCGGTCTCCGTTGTATCTCTGCAGTGCCCCGTGCGGCTGCTTCGTGTGATACTGCCATGCTGAAAGCCTTGTCCAGCGTAAGATCCTTTTCTGATAAAAGCCGTTTCTGGGTTCCTTCACTTTGAAGCCCACACACAAACTTGTCCCTTAACGTATCTGATAGTCACGCTCCAAACTGGCAGTGTTTCGATAGCTTGTGCAGTTCTGTTAAGTACTCAGCATTATGCTGGTTCCTTTTGTGGAACTTAAATCTTTCTGCTATCAGCAGCGGTGTGGGGCTTAAGTGGTCCTGTAGGATTTCTACTATACTTTTGAAATTCTTCTCCACGGGCTTCTCTGGGGTTATCAGGTTTCGCAGTAAGCCATAAGTTTTTGCACCCATGGAATTTAACAAAACCAGTGCTTTCCTAGCATCTGGCACTTCATTCGCCCTGCAGTACACCTCAATGCATTCCACATGTCGCCCAATCTTCGACTTCATTGTCGAACGCCGTGATACTGCCATTCTTCGCTATCCCTGGGTGTAATTTAACTGTCTAAATGGCGTCTCCCGCGCTCTCCCTTCTTCTCTGCGGCTCAATGGCATCTCCCGCGCTCTCCCTTCTTCTCCCCGCGGACGCGGTTCAGCCCTTGAGCCCTGGCTGTGCTCTGCGCGTTCTCCTGTGCGCCTTTCCCGTTGCCGTCGCTCGGTCCTGAACCCAGCTGCTGCTTTACCCTCTCTCTCTCTCTCTCTCTTGTTTTTCCTCGACGCCGCTCGGTTCTTTAACCCCCGGCCGCGCCCTGTGCGCTTCACCCTCTCTCTTACCCAGTCGACGCTGCTTGGCTTTTCTACGCCGTCGGCCGACTCCCGCCGCCGCTGTCCGGGAAGGGTGTGCGCTGCACCTGTTGCCAGTCTATTGCTGGATCGTCGTGGCTCTCAACAGCCACTCCTGCGATGTTCACTTGCTGCCGGATGACTGGGTGATTGCTCGTGGTCGACGCCTGTGCTTCTGGCCTCGACTTTCTTCCACCGTCCTCCCGGAGCGACTCCTTAACGGGAAAGCGAGAGTTGCAGGCAGATTCGAATCAACCTCGTCGCCACTGTTAGATCCGTGATTCTTTAAATAGGATGTTTCCTCAAGAACTACACAGAGGCTGTAACTTAACAATCAACAGGTGTTTACGAGAGTAGAGTAGTCTCATGACTGAAGTACAGAAGCCTGCTCCGGCTTTATATACAGGTGTGCTCACTGCCGGTACTACAGTATACAGGAGCTGTAAAACAGTTCTCTCTTAAAGGTACATACACAACAGTTACCTCTAGACTCGACTATTCCAACGCACTCCTGGCTGGCTTCCCACATTCCATCCCACGTAAACTTGAGGTCATCCAAAACCGCCCGTGTCCTAACTGGCACCAAGTCCCATTCACCCATCTCCCCTGTGCTTGCTGACCTACATTGGCTCCCGGTTAAGCAACGCCTTGATTTCAAAATTCTCATCCTTGTGTTCAAATCCCTCTGTGGCCTCGCCCCTCCCTATCTCTGTAATCTCCTCCAGCCCCACAACTCCCCTGAGATATCAGCGCTCCTCTAATTCTGCCCTCTTGAGCATCCCTGATTATAATCGCTCAACCTTTGGTGGCCGTGCCTTCTGTTGCCTGGGCCCTAAGCTCTGGAATTCCCTGCCTCAACCTCTCCGCCTCTCTACCTCTCTCTCCTCCTTGAAGACGCTCCTTAAAACCTACCTCTTTGACCAAGCTTTTGGTCACCTGCCCTAATTTCTCCTTATGTGGCTCGGTTTCAAATTTTTTGTCTTAAAATCCTCCTGTGCAGCGCCTTGGGACGTTTTACTACATTAAAGGCGCTACAGAAATATAAGTTGTTGTTGTTGATATATATCAATGACTTGGACTTGGGTGTACAGGGCAGTATTTCAAAATTTGCAGATGACACGAAACTTGGAAATATAGTGAACAGTGAGGAGGATAGTGATAGACTTCAAGAGGACATAGACAGGCTAATAGAGAGGGTTCGAGTACAGGAACAAGGATGTCTTGCTGCAGTTGTACAGGGCCTTGGTGAGACCACACCTTGAGTATTGTGTGCAGTTTTGGTCACCTTATCTGAGGAAGGATGTTCTTGCCATGGAGGAAGTGCAGCGAAGATTCACCAGACTGATACCTGGGATTGCAGGAATGATGTATCAGGAGAGATTGGGTCGATTGGGCTTATACTCGCTGGAGTTTAGAAGAATGAGAGGGGATCTCATTGAAACTTATAAAATTCTAACAGGACTAGACAGACTAGATGGAGGAAGGATGTTCCCGATGGTCGGGGAGTCCAGGACCAGGGGTCACAGTCCAAGGATAAGGGGTAAGCCATTTAGGACAGGGATGAGGAGGAATTTCTTCACCCAGAGAGTGGTGAACCTGTGGAATTCTGTACCACAGAAGGCAGTTGAGGCCAATTCATTAAATATATTCAAATAGGAGTTAGATATATTTCTTAAGGCTAAAGGGATCAAGGGATATGGGGAGAAGGCAGGGACAGGGTACTGAATTTGGATGATCAGCCATGATCTCATTGAATGGCGGAGCAGGCTCGAGGGGCCGAATGGCCGACTCCTGCTATCTTCCATGTTTCTATGTTTAATGGAATGGGTGAACATGTGGCAGATGAAATTTAATGCAGAAAAGTGCAAAGTGATACAGTTTGGTGGGAAGAATGAGGAGAGGCAATATAAACTAAAGGGTACAATTCTAAAGTGGGTGCATGAACAGAGAGACCTGGGGGTATGTGTGCACAAATCATTGAAGGTGGCAGGGCAGGTTGAGAAAGTGGTTAAAAAAGCATACGGGATCCTGGGCTTAATAAATAGAGGCATAGAATCCAAAAGCAAGGAAGTTATGATGAACCTTTATAAAACACTGGTTCGGCCTCAACTGGTGAATTGTGTCCAATTCTGGGCACCGCACTTTAGGAAGGATGTGAAGGCCTCAGAGAGGGTGCAGAAAAGATTGACAAGAATGGTTCCAGGGGATGAGGGACTTCAGTTACGTGGATAGACTGGAGAAGCTGGGGTTGTTCTCCTTAGAGCAGAGAAGGTTGAGAGGAGATTTGATAGAGGTGTTCAAAATCATGAGGGGTCTGGACAGAGTAGAGAGAGGGAAACTGTTCCCATTGGCGGAAGGGTCGAGAACCAGAGGACACAGATTTAAGGTGATTGGCAGAAGAACCAAAGGTGACATGAGGAAAAACTTTTTTATGCAGCGAGTGGTTAGGATCTGGAATGCACTGCCTGAAAGGGTGGTGGAGGCAGATTCAATCACCGCTTTCAAAAGGGAATTGGATAAGTACCTGAAGTAAAGAAATGTGCAGGGCTACGGGGAAAGGGCGGGGAGTGGGACTAGCTGAAGTGCTCTTGTAGAGAGCTGGCACGGGCTCGACGGGTTGAATGGCCTCCTTCTGTGCTGTAACCATTCTATGATTCTATAAGAGCAGGAGTTGGCCATTCGGCCCCTCGAGCCTGCTCCGCCATTCAATAAGTTCATGGCTGATGTTCGACTTGAACTCCACTTTCCCGCCTGATCCCCATATCCCTCAATTCCCCTCGAGTCCAAAAATCTATCGATCTCAGCCTTGAATATACTCAATGATTGAGCCTCCACAGCCCTCTGGGGCAGAGAATTCCACAGATTCACCACCCTCTGAGTGAAGAAATTCCTCCTCATCTCAGTCTTAAATGGCCAACCCCTTATCCTGAGACTGTGACCCCTGGTTCTGGACTCTCCCGAACTTCAGCCAGGCAAAGCCGCCATCAGTCACTGCAAGAACAGTTAACTGTTTAAAAATGAAACAACAACAACAACTTGTATTTATATAGCGCTTTTAATGTAGTAAAACATCCCAAGGCGCTGCACAGGGGTATTTTAAGACAAAAAAAATTTGACACCGAGCCACATAAGGAGAAATTAGGGCAGGTGACCAAAAGCTTGGTCAAAGAGGTAGGTTTTAAGGAGCGTCTTAAAGGAGGAAAGAGAGGTAGCGAGGGGCGGAGAGGTTTAGGCAGGAAATTCCAGAGCTTAGGGCCCAGGCAACAGAAGACACGGCCACCAAAGGTTGAGCGATTATAATCAGGGATGCGCAAGAAGCCAGAATTAGAGGAGCGCAGATATCTCAGGGGATTGTGGGGCTGGAGGAGATTACAGAGATAGGGAGGGGCGAGGCCACAGAGGGATTTGAAAACAAGGATGAGAATTTTGAAATTGAGGCATTGCTTAACCGGGAGCCAATGTAGGTCAGCGAGCACAGGGGTGATGGGTGAACGGGACTTGGTGCGAGTTAGGACACGGGCAACAGAGCTTTGGATGACCTCAAGTTTACGTAGGGTAGAATGTGGGAGGCCAGCCAGGAGTGTGTTGGAATAGTCAAGTCTAGAGGTAACAAAGGCCCGGGTGAGGGTTTCAGCAGCGGATGAGCTGAGGCAGGGGCGGAGACGGGCGATGTTACGGAGGCAGAAGTAGGCGGTCTTTGTTATGCTGCGGATATGTGATCGGAAGCTCATTTCAGGGTCAAATATGACACCGAGGTTGCGAACAGTGTGGTTCAGCCACAGACAGATGTTGGGGAGAGGGATGGAGTCAGTGGCTAGGGAACAGAGTTTGTGGCAGGGACCGAAAACAATGGCTTTGGTCTTCCAAATATTTAATTGGAGAACATTTCTGCTAATCCAGAACTGGACGTCGGACAAGCAGTCTGACCATTTAGAGACAGTGGAGGGGTTGAGAGAAGTGGTAGCGAGGTAGAGCTGGGTGTCGTCAGCGTACATGTGGAAACTGGGGGGAAAAAATGGAATTAAACTTCATCTTCAGAAAACAGAGACTGTTCAAGAAAGCCTGAAGTCTCGAAAAATGGACAGGTTCACAGCACAGAAATCTACACCAACAAGTAGTATTTATATTGCGCCTTTTAAAATAGTAAAACGTCACAAGGTGCTTCGCAGGAGTATGAGAAGACAAAAGATTTGACACTGAGCCACATAAGGAGAAATTAGGGGAGATGACCAAAAGTTTGGTCAAAGAGGTAGGTTGGAGCATCTTAAAGGAGGATCTTAAAAGGAGGAAAGAGACATAGAGAGGCGGAGAGGTTTAGGGAGGGAATTCCAGAGCTTTGGGCCCAGGCGGCTGAAGGCACGGCCACCAAAGGTTGAGCGATTATAATCAGGGATGCTCAAGAGGGCAGAATTAGAGGAGCGCAGGTATCTCACGGGGGTTGTGGGGCTGGAGGAGGTTACACAGATAGGGAGGGGCGAGGCCATGGAGGGATTTGAAAACAAGGATGAGAATTTTGAAATCGAGGCGTTGCTTAACCGGGAGCCAGTGTAGTTCAGCGAGCACAGGGGTGATGGGTGAACGGGACTTGGTGCCAGTTAGGACACGGACAGTGAGCACAGGGGTGATGGGCGAACGGGACTTGGTGCCAGTTAGGACACGGGCAGCCGAGTTTTGGATGACCTCAAGTTTACGTAGGGTGGAATGTGGGAGGCCAGCCAGGAGTGTGTTGGAATAGTCCAGTCTAGAGGTAACAAAGGCATGGATGAGGGTTTCAGCAGCGGATGAGCTGAGGCAAGGGCGGAGACGGGCGATGTTACAGAGGTGGAAATAGGCGGTCTTTGTTATGCTGCGGATATGTGATCGGAAGCTCATTTCAGGGTCAAATATGACACCAAGGTTGCGAACAGTGTGGTTCTGCCTCAGACAGATGTTAGGGAGAAGGATGGAGTCAGTGGCTAGGGAACAGAGTTTGTGGGGTGTCTGTCCTTTTAACTACAATTCATAGAATCATAGGAATTTACGGCACAGGAGGCCATTCGGCCCATCATGTCGGTGCCGGCCGAAAAAGAGCTATCCACCCTAATCCCACTTTCCAGCACTTGGTCAAGAGTCTTGTAGGTTGCGGCACTTCAAGTGCACATCCAAGTACTTTTTAAATGTGATGAGGGTCTCTGCCTCTACCACCCTTTCAGGCAGTGAGTTCCAGACCGCCACCACCGTCTGGGTGAAGAAAGTTCTCCTCAAATTCCCCTCTAAACCTCCGACCAATTACTTTAAATCTACGCCCCTTGGTTATTACCCTGTCTGCTAAGGGAAATAGAGTGAACAGGAAGGACCTATCTCTGCCCCTCAATGTTATACACCTCAATTAGGTCTCCCCTCAGCCTCCTCTGTTCCAAAGAAAACAACCCCAGCCTCTCCAATCTTTCCTCATAGCTGAAATTCTCTAGTCCTGGCAACATCCTCGTAAATCTCCCGTCTCGAGCAGTCACATCTTTCCTGCAATGGGGCGACCAGAACTGCACGCAGCACTCTAGCCGGTGGCCTAACTGGTGTTTTGTACAGTTCAAGCATAACCTCCCTGCTCTTACATGATACAGAAAGAGGCACTGACGTATGAGGAGAGATTGGGTCGATTGGGCTTATACTCACTGGAGTTTAGAAGAATGAGAGGGGATCTCATTGAAACTTATAAAATTCTAACAGGACTAGACAGACTAGATGCAGGAAGGATGTTACCGATGGCAGGGGTATCCAGAACCAGGGGTCACAGTCTAACGGTAAGGGGTAAGCCATTTAGGACTGAGATGAGGAGGAATTTCTTCACCCAGAGAGTGGTGAACCTGTGGAATTCTCTACCACAGAAGGCAGTAGAGGCCAATTCATTAAATATATTCAAGAAGGAGTTAGATATATTTCTTAAGGCTAAAGGGATCAAGGGATATGGGGAGAAGGCAGGGACCGGGTACTGAATTTGGATGATCAGCCATGATCGCATTGAATGGCGGAGCAGGCTCGAGGGGCTGAATGGCCTACTCCTGCTCCTATCTTCTATGTATTCAATCTTTCCTTGTAGCTGAAATTCTCTAGTCATGGCAACATCCTCGTAAATCTCCCGTCTGGAGCACAGTCACATCTTTCCTGCAATGGGGACGACCAGAACTGCACGCAGTGGCCTAACTGGTGTTTTGTACATTTCAAGCAGAACCTCCCTGCTCTTACATGATACAGAAAGAGAGAGGCACTGCCCCTTTAAATACCTGGGGGGCACCCATTCCCCTTTAAATGGCCAAGCAATTATTTTTTGTTGAAAAGGGGCTGCAGTCCCCTTTGACTCACCCCCGGTCCCCTCTCACCCACCACAAATACTCACAAGAGAGAGAGAGAGGAGGAAGAATGCTGGTCTTTGTCCCTTTAAAAGTGGCTGCCCGCCAAAATGTTCACAGCACCAGGGCTCTTTGTTCTGGATAAAGGTCGAAAAGAGAAAAGGTTCACTTATTTTTAAATGAATGCAATTGATGAATATCCTTGCAATAAAGGTAATGCAAAGGAATAAACACTCACAAGCTTGTTTTTTTTTCACCCCCTCCTCCCCTTCCCTTTAACAGTTCCTGCAGACAATGAAAGCAGGAAAGCGGCGCACGCAGCCCACCGAAGTCCCGCCCTCCCGCGCCGCTATTGGTTGGAGGACCGTCAGCCCGCCCGGTCCTCCCAACGTTTTCCGCGCTCCTGATTGGCGGGCGTCTAGGGTCAATCACACCCTTCATCCGCTTACGCGCTGACGCCAACACGCAACGCCCAGGGGTTGGTTGGATCGGCGCGCGCAGCCCACCGAGGTCCCGCCCCCGTCCCTCCCGCGCCGCTATTAGTTGGAGGACCGTCAGCCCGCCCGGTCCTCCCAGCGTTTTCCGCGCTCCTGATTGGCGGGTGCCTCGCGTCAATCACACCTCCGATTACGCGCTGACGCCAGCACGCAACAAGGTCGGTTGGATCGGTGCACGCCACCGCAAGGTAAAAAAAAGACACACCCCACACAAATGAGGAACAACAATAATAATAATAGCACTTTAGGGGGGAGGAGGTTGGGGAAATTAATGAGTGTTTTCAATTTGTTCAAAAAAATAAATTTGAAAAGCTTCCCAACAGTGCGAGGTGGGCTGCGCATGCGCTCCAGCCAACCTTTGACTTCCCCACGTGGTTCGCGCCCGGACACGCCGCAGGCTCGAGGGGCCGAATGGCCTACTCCTGCTCCTATCTTCCATGTTTCTATGTCTTCAATCTTTTCTTGCAGCTGAAATTCTCTAGTCCTGGCAACATCCTCGTTAATGTCCCGTTTTGAGCAGTCACATCTTTCCTGCAATGGGGACGACCAGAACTGTGCGCAGTGGCCTAACTGGTGTTTTTGTACAGTTCAAGCAGAACTTCCCTGCTCTTACATGATACAGAGAGAGGCACTGCCCCTTAAAATACCTGGGGACACATAGGAACATAGAAGATAGGAGCAGGAGTAGGCCATTCGGCCCCTCGAGCCTGCTCCGCCATTCAACGAGACCATGACTGATCATCCAAACTCAGTACCCTGTCCCTGCCTTCTCCCCATATCCCTTGATCCCTTTAGCCTTAAGAAATATATCTAACTCCTTCTTGAATATATTTAATGAATTGGCCTCTACTGCCTTCTGTGGTAGAGAATTCCACAGGTTCACCACTCTCTGGGTGAAGAAATTCCTCCTGATCTCTGTCCTGAATGGCTTATCCCTTATCCTTAGACTGTGACACCTGGTTCTGGACTCCCTGATCATTGGGAACATCCTTCCTGCATCTAGTCTGTGTATTCCTGTTAGAATTTTATAAGTTTCAATGAGATCCCCTCTCATTCTTCTAAACTCCAGTGAGTACAAGCCCAATCGACCCAATCTCTCCTCATACATCATTCCTGCCATCCCAGGTATCAGCCTGGTGAATCTTCGCTGCACTCCCTCCATGGCAAGAACATCCTTCCTCAGATAAGGCGACCAAAACTGCACACAATACTCAAGGTGCGGTCTCACCAAGGCCCTGTACAACTGCAGCAAGACATCCTTGTTCCTGTACTCGAACCCTCTCGCTACGAAGGCCAACATACCATTTGTCTGCTTAACCACCTGCTGCACCTGCATGCTTACCTTCAGCGACTGGTGCACAAGGACACCCAGGTCTCGTTGCACTTCCCCTTCTCCCAATCTATTGCCATTCAGATAATAATCTGCCTGCCTGTTTTTGACACCTAAGTGGATAACCTCGCATTTATCCACGTTATATTGCATCTGCCATGCTTCTGCCCAATCACCCAACCTGTCCAAATCATACTGGAGTTTCCTCGGCATCCTCCTCACAGCACACACGCCCACCGAGCTTTGTGTCGTCTGCAAACTTGGAGATATTACATCTAGTTCCCTCGTCCGGATCATTAATATATATTGTGAATAGCTGGGGTCAAAGGAACAATCCCTGCGGTACCCCACTAGTCACTGCCTGCCACTCGGAAAAAGACCCATTTCTTCCAACTCTTGGCTTTCTGTCTGCCAACCAGTTCTCTATCCACGTCAGTACCTTGCCCCTAATCCCATGTGCCTTAACTTTACACGCTGTCGAACGCCTTTTGGAAATACATGTACACCACGTTAACCGCATTGCCCTTATCAACCCTCTCTGTTACCTCATCAAAAACCTCAATCAGAATCAGGGCGGCCGGGCCCGGCGGACGTGCGGCCAGAGCCCCGGCACCAGGAAACCCAGGGTGCAGCGCCTCCCCCATCCGAGCCGCCGCTTCCCGGTTACTTCAGGCGGTTCCACCGAGTCCGACTCGAGCCAGGCTCCCAGAATGGCCCTCGGCCCCGGGGAGCATGCGCACTCTCAGCGGGGAAATCAGCGCGTTGCATGGAGTGGTTTCTGGGGCGCGGGGAATTGTGGGTGCTGCTGCCGCCATTAGTCAGCGGCTGTCGGGAAGAGTTTTATTGCAGGCTGACGGAAGTTGGTCCCTGGCCGCCTGTGTAGGTCTTTTTGTTGCAGCAGTTTGAGCTGGATTGGAGATGGAGGAGAAGCTGCTGGGTTTTCGATGGAATCTGGAACAGTACCCGTGATTGGAGGGTAGCTAATGTTACCCCACTATTCAAAAAAGGTGGGAGAGAGAAAACGGGGAATTACAGACCGGTAAGCCTGACATCGGTAGTGGGGAAAATGCTAGAGTCCATTATAAAAGATGTAATAGCAGAGCACTTGGAAAACAGTGACAGGATCGGACAAAGTCAACATGGATTTACAAAAGGTAAATCATGCTTGACTAATCTACTGGAATTTTTTGAGGATGTAACTGGTAAAATAGATAAGGGCGAACCAGTGGATGTGGTGTATTTGGACTTTCAGAAGGCTTTCGATAAGGTCCCACATAAGAGATTAACGTGTAAAGTTAAGGCACATGGGATTGGGGGCAAGGTATTGACTTGGATAGAGAACTGGTTGGCAGATAGAAAGCAAAGAGTTGGAAGAAACGGGTCTTTTTCCGAGTGGCAGGCAGTGACTAGTGGGGTACCGCAGGGATCGGTCCTTGGACCCCAGCTATTCACAATATATATTAATGATCTAGACAAGGGAACTAGATGTAATATCTCCAAATTTGCAGACAACACAAAGCTGGGTGGGTGTGTGTGCTGTGAGGAGGATGCCAAGAAACTACAGGATGATTTGGACAGGTTGGCTGATTGGGCAGAAGCATGGCAGATGCAATGTAACGTGGATAAATGTGAGGTTATCCACTTTGGTGGCAAAAGCAGGAAGGCAGATTATTATCTGAATGGCAATAGATTGGGAGAAGGGGAAGTGCAACGAGACCTGGGTGTCCTTGTGCACAAGTCGCTGAAGGTAAGCATGCAGGTGCAGCAGGCGGTTAAGAAGGCAAATGGTATGTTGGCCTTCATAGCGAGAGGGTTTGAGTACAGGAACAAGGAGGTCTTGCTGCAGTTGTACAGGGCCTTGGTGAGACCACATCTTGAGTATTGTGTGCAGTTTTGGTCGCCTTATCTGAGGAAGGATGTTCTTGCCGTGGAAGGAGTTCAACGAAGATTCACCAGGCTGATACCTGGGATGGCAGGAATGACATATGAGGAGAGATTGGGACAATTGGGCTTGTACTCGCTGGAGTTTAGAAGAATGAGAGGGGATCTCATTGAAACTTATAAAATTCTGACAGGACTGGACAGACTAGATGCAGGAAGGATGTTCCTGATGGTCGGGGAGTCCAGAACCAGGGGTCACAGTCTAAGGATACGTGGTAAGCCATTTAGGACAGAAATGAGGAGGAATTTCTTCACCCAGGGAGTGGTGAACCTGAGGAATTCTCTACCACAGAAGGCAGTGGAGGCCAATGCATTAAATATATTCAAGAATGAGTTGGATATATTTCTTAAAGCTAAAGGGATCAAGGGGTATGGGGAGAAAGCAGGGACCGGGTACTGAATTTGGATAATCTGCCATGATCGCATTGAATGGCAGAGCAGGCTTCAGGGGCTGAATAGCCTACTCCTGCTCCTATCTCCTATGTTTCTATGTTTGTATGTTTCTATGCTTCAGTTTGAGCTGGAGTGGAGATGGAGGAGAAGCTGCTGGGTTTAACCCCCAGTACTTCTGAGCCCAGGAGAACCCAACAATTTCCAATGAGAGACTGTCAAGGGAGGTGGATTCTAGGGGAGATTAGGTTGTTACACAGACGCTGTCCGTACAATGTAAAAGAGTATTGTTTTAGGAACAAGTATTTCTGTAGAGGCTTTTAATCCAGTTTACATCTACAGATTTGTTTTAATTCATTCTTGGGATGTGGGCGTAGCTTGCAAGAGCAGCAAATATTGCCAATCCCCAGTTTCCCGTTGAGAAGGGGGTGGTGAGTCACCTTCTTGAACTACTGCAGTCCGTGTGGTGAAGGTATTCCCACAATGTTGTTCGGTAAGGAGTTCCAGGATTATGACCCAGCAACGATGAATATATCTGAGTCAGGATGGTGTGTGACTTGGAGGGGAACTTGCAGGTGATGGTGCTCCCATACAACAGCTGCCCTTGTCCTTCTAGGTGGTGGAGGTTGCGGGTAAGGGATGTTCTGTCAAAGTTCTGGTCGAGTTGCAGATGTATAAAGTTCCTTTCCTTTGCCCCCTCCCCCCCCTCTCTCTCTCTCTCCTCCCATAGAGGCCAGAGTCTTGTGTAGGCCCAGACCAGGTGGCGGATTCCCTTCCCTGAACACACAGAACACAGAAACCCCACAGTGCAGATAGAGGCCATTTCGGCCCATCGAGCCTGCACCGACACATATCCCACCCGATCCCCGTAACCCCTACACCAACACATATCCCACCCTATCCCGTAGCCCCACGTATTTAATCCCCCTAACACTAAGGGTCAATTTATCATAGCCAATCAACCTAACCCGCACATTTTTGGACATCAGTGAACCAGTTGGGTTTTTATGTCAATCCAGCAGCTTTCATGGTCACTTTTTTCTAGTGCCGGCCCCACAATTGACCAGATTCACTGAGCTCAATTTCACAACCTGCCTTTGTTTTCTTGTGGGTTGTCTCTCACGCTCCCTGTTTTATATTAATTTTACAGGGCACTTGAAGGGGAGGATTTACAGACGGTAAGCTTAAACCAAACATCACTTCAAGATCTGACAGAGTCACTCGACTCATCGGATCTGAATATCATCGGCCTCTGAACATGGAAGCAAAAAGCACCGTTCACAACGGGGAGAAACCGTACACGTGTTCTGTGTGTGGACGAGGCTTCAGCCACCCCTCTGGCCTATCGACACACAAGCGCATTCACACCAGGGAGAGGCCGTTCACCTGCTCTGAGTGTGGGAAGGGATTCACTCAGTCATCTGAACTTCAGACACACCAGCGTGTTCACACTGGAGAGAGACCGTTCACCTGCCCTGTGTGTGGGAAGGGATTCGCCCAGTCATCCCACTTGCTGATACACCAGCGTGTTCACACCGGGGATAGGCCGTTCACCTGCTCTGAGTGTGGGAAGGGATTCACTATTTCATCTCGCCTACTGACACACCAGCATGTTCACACTGGAGATAGTGGGTTCACCTGCTCTGAGTGTGGGAAGGGATTCACTCAGTCATCCCACCTACTGAGACACCAGCGTATTCACACCGGAGAGAGGCGGTTCACCTGCTCTGAGTGTGGGAAGGGATTCACTCGGTCATCCCACTTACTGAGACACCAGCGTGTTCACACTGGGGAGAGGCCGTTCACTTGCTCTGAGTGTGGGAAGGGATTCACTCAGTCATCCAACCTGCTGAATCATCAGCGAGTTCACACTGTGGAGAGGCCATTCACCTGCTCTGAGTGTGGGAAGGGATTCACTAATTCATCCAACCTGCTGAATCACCAGCGAGTTCACACTGATGAGAGACCTTTTAATTGCTCGGACTGTGGGAAGTGCTTTAAAAGTTCCAGGGAACTGACATGCCATCGACGAGTTCACACTGACGAGAGACCGTTCAGGTGCTCTCACTGCGGGACTGCGTTCAGGCGATCATCTGAGCTCACGGTACACCAGCGCACTCACACTGGGGAGAGGCCATTCACCTGCTCTGAGTGTGGGAAGGGATTCACTCTGGCATCCAAACTGCTGACACACCAGCAAGTTCACAATGGGGAGAGGCCGTTCACCTGCTCCGTGTGTAGGAAGGGATTCACTCAGTCATTCAACCTGCTGACACACCAGTGAGTTCACAAGTGACTGCAGGGGTTGGATTCTGCTGTTATTGCTGTTGTTAATCACATCCAGGACTGAACCATGTTCATTCTGACAGTTGGGGTTTGTTTCTGCTGATGTTAATAACCCCTATAACTGGGCTGGAGTTTAATATTCTGGATAGATGTCAAATAAACCAGCTTTGTTTTAAACACATTATTGTAGATTTTCTTCTTTCCCACCTGAGTGTTTAGCATCACCTGGCTGGAGCTCAGAAAGGACAATCTGGGGGAGGATCGTACGGTGGGAACAGAACTCCAGCCTGGACACAGTCCTTCAGGGCCACACTGAGAGGGGCAAATGGCACTTTGGTCTTTCTTCTCTCTCTTCACTGACAGCAAAGTTGCCGTGCGGGTTAATCTCGAGGCGTGTGAGAAACGTGTCCCAGCCGCTCTCTGCCATGGTTCAGAGCTCCAAGGCAAGGAACAGGAGGCTCCTTTAGGAATGTACCCCAGTGCTTTTTGTTTAATGGCCTTATTAACCTGTGTTGCTACTTTTAGTGATTTGTGTATCTGTATCCCTGGAACCCTCTGCTCCTCCAGCCCATTTAGACTCTTAGGGGGAAATTCGGTGGCGCCCCCTTTGGGTCGCTAAGGTCACCGGGGCTAATTTTAGCCCTCCGAAAAAGTTAGCACCCCTGCGCATTAAATTCAGTGGTAGCGCCCCAGGCAGGAGGCGGGGTGCTACTGGAAGCGCTCCCCTCCCTCTTGGGGCGCTACCAGTGAATTTCCCGGCACTTCGTGTAACAGCGCCACGCCCGTCGGCACATAGCACCGCGTCATAACAGACCTCCCTCCCTGATTAACGGGGAGGAGCCTAGCACTGCGCACACCGGGGCCCTGCTGGACCACTGGGGAGTGGGGTGTCGGATCAAAAGGAGCGCCGGGCTGAGCGATCGCGGCTGGCACCCCAAAGAAGAAAGGGGAAGGGGGCAGGTGCTGGCAGTCGGCCAAAATTAAAAGTTGCCGCCCAACACCTGCCCTTTAAGTGGCGCCGCCACGGCTGCAGGAACAACCCCTGACCCTGTCGGACATATCGTCCGATGATAGGTCAGGGGTCGCAACCCAAGGTTGCAGCCGGGGTGCTGCACATGGCGATGACGTCATTGCCAGCGGTGCAGTGCTGCGGGGAGCTACCGCCTACCTCCACCGCTAACCTCCCACTGAATATCGCGGGAGGCACAAAGCAACCCAATTTCACCCCCTTGTCCAAATAGTGTGTGGCCTCCTTATTCTTCCCCCCAAAACACACCTCACACTGACCTATAGTGAAATTCATTAACACACCACCTCACACTGATCTACAGTGAAATTCATTTGCCAATTACACGCCCATTCTGAAATTTATTAATATCTTCTTGCATTTTGTCTTCCTTAGTATTAACTCTACCTCCCAATTTGGTGTCATCGACAAACTTTGAAATTGTTCTTCTGATTCCCGAATCCAAATCGTTTCTGTAAATGGTGAACAACAGTGATTCCAGCACCGATCCCTGTGGAACACCACTTCCCACCTTTTGCCAGTCTGAGTGGCTACTCTTAACCCCTACTCTCTGTTTTCTGTTTTGTGACCAGCTTGCTAGCCATAACAGTATGTAAGATCGACAAGATGACCCAGGTCAGGCCGTGTGGAGTGAAGGGCCAGGCAGCAGAATGGATGGAAAGATGGCTACAAAACAGAAATCAGAGGGTTGGAGTTAAGGGAAGTTTGTAGCGATCTTTCCATCCATTCTGCTGCCTGGCCCTTGACTCCACACGGCCTGACCGTGGTCATCTTGTAGACCGTACATACTGCAGACACAGTGCATCAGTGGTGGAGAGGGTGAATATTGAGTCCTGTGGCAGGGGCGCTGATGAAGTGGATTTCTCTGTCCGTGAGTTTTGAGGCATTGCTAGTTGCGTTTTTCACCTCTTTCCACCTTTAAAAAAAACCTTGCTGCCAGTTTATTAAAGTCATTAACAGCCGCTCGGGTGGGACACACCAATAAATGAGGCCTTGTTTCCCTCAGAATGACAGGCCTGAAACCTGAGTTAGAAAACATTTAGTAATTAAACCAGACTGGGCGGGGCCTGAGGTGTGAGTTAGTAACGGAAAATTGGTGGCCAGCGTACTTCACACCAGGACTGAGGACCCGGGGACTCGGGTTTCTGTGTCATTTATTGATTAATTTTGTTTATTGCCGAATCTCAATCAGACTGGCGGGTCATCTTGCTGTCTGACGGAGGCGTGGGTCCCCAATGGAGGGCTCTCTACGCGGGGGTCCTTCCCAGCACCATTGGGGATCTGGGGTGGAGACTGTTGCAGGGAGCTGTCGTGTGCAACAGTTTTTAAACTCTTTTCTGGACTCCAAGGCCAGATGTGTTTTTTGCGGCCTAGAGGAGTCCCCGGGCCGTGTATATATTCAGTGTGAGAGGTTGCAGCCCCTGTATAGTTACCTGAAGGGGCTGCTCCTCAACTCTTGGTTACACTTTAGCCCCACGTTCCTAATCTTTGTCCGCCTGGTGCGGAGGGGGGTGGGTAAGTGGGAGGATCTTCTCCTGGACCTGCTCTTGGGCCTGGTGAAAACAGCAATTTGTAGGCCCAGGATGGGCGGGGCCCATGGCGGTTCGCTCTGGCTGCCTGCCTCTCTCCCGTGGTCTTGTCCCTACCCGGGTGGCCCTGGAGAGGGAGCAGGCGGTGTCCACCGGTTCACTTGATACCATCCTCGACCGGTGGACACCTCGGGTTAAAGAGACGATAATCGATCCTCACAATCACATTGTGATGTAATTATTAATTGTGTGTGTGTCACAAATACATTTCTTCTATTTTGCTACAAAAGTTCTACTAGACATGTTAAACTACTAATTATTTAATCAGGGCTGCAGCTGCTGAAAGGTTGACTGTACTGAGGTTTGTGGCCAGAGGTGGCAGACGTGTTGTTCTGAAGTCTGATGTCTCACACCTGAAGAGTCTGTTTATGTCGTGTTGTAATGACCTTTTTCTGTTGCCTGGTGTCAGAAATAGAAATCAAAGGGAGACGATGGCCCAGAAATTCGGTCTCTGCGGGTGAGTACGCACGGGGTACTCACCCGTAGACCCGATGGAAGTGCTGGTTTCCTGCATGCACTGCGCATGTGCGGGAAACCGGCACTTCCGTTCCTCTGAACGAAGAAGTTCAGAGGTCGAACGCGTGCACGGGGACGCCTGCGCGTGCGCATCAAACTTCGGTTTTTTTTATATACAGGTATTCCCGGGGGGGGCAGCCTGCAGAATTTAGAAATATAAAAAGCAGGCGTAAGGCCTGCTTTTTACAAGGTAAGTGGTGAATTAATTAAAATTAAAACATTTTTCCCCACAGGTTTATTATTTTTTAAATACTTTAAAGCAAGGTAAGTTGATTTTTAGCCCCATTAGAAAATAAAATTATTTTTTTCAAAAATTTAAATTGTTTAAAATAGTTATTTCATGTAATTTACAGTTTATTTAAAATATGTGATTTTAATAAAATGTATTTGAAGATTTAGTGCTGTTTTGGGGCCGTAGTATTTATAAGTCTTGACAGGTCTTCCTGTCAGACTTATGAACGGAGCATTCCCTGCTCCGATTGGCTCCCCGTGGCCCACGTGATCCCAGGGGATGCATCGAACTAACTGCACCCCTGGGATACGCAAGCACTGCGCGCCGGCAGATGGACCAGGCCCCGGATCGGAATTCCACGGGGGCCCACAGCTCAACGGCCGGCGCGCAAGGTAAGTGCCGATCGGGGACTTACACCCGCGGGAAGCCCCCGACCCGAATTTCTGGGCCGATGCCTCACTCTGTTAATCAACTCGTTGACACATTCCCATGCATTTCCTTTCTTAATTTACAAAGATCACAACTCCATTAGTGAACAATGGATTGCCAGTCTGCCACTTTTTAGTGAGACTTGAAAGGATTCGCTGTGAAGCTACACCTGCCCATCTGTCTGTGTGTCACTGTGTTTGGATTGTGTTAGACAACAGTCCTAATATCTCACCTACATCCATTACAATTTTTGAAATGTTAGATTGTACTTGGAAGAAGCTGAGTTTGAATCTGACAATTCTGAAATTGGGAGCTGTTAATGATTTCTGTTTTTCACATAACTATATAGTGATGTGATCAGTCAAAGCAAATTAAAAGATGCTGCTATTTACTGAACACAACTGAATAATTCTACAAGGATGCTATCGCAGTCTTGCTCAGTGTTAACTACACCCCCCAATATCATGTTATCTGCAAATTTTGAAATTGTACTTCTGATTCCCAAGTCCAAATCATTCATGTAAATGGTGAACAACAGTGGTCCCAGCACCGATC
Organism: Somniosus microcephalus; assembly: GCF_052327205.1. Taxonomy (NCBI): domain Eukaryota; kingdom Metazoa; phylum Chordata; class Chondrichthyes; order Squaliformes; family Somniosidae; genus Somniosus; species Somniosus microcephalus. Next base: position 3,312,233 of record NW_028225179.1, read on the forward strand.
CCTGTGGAACACCACTTCCCACCTTCCGCCCGTCTGAGTAAATACCTTTAACTCATCCCGTCACTATAACTGGACTTGACTCCATTCCCGTGCCGAGGGGATTGCTGTACCAGACGGGAGGGGCAACATTTGGGGACTCTCGATTCTCCACCAATTCCCATTCCCCTTCTTTCTGGTGGATAATGGAGGTGCCACTGTGTGTAATGTGCAAGTCAGTAAGAATTGTCAGCAAGGATTAATCTGCACTTTCTAATGGAGATGTTCATCGGTGGAACCTTTCAGACAATGAATTGTAGATTTTATCCCAAAGATTAATATACGATTGAAGTAAAAGTTCATAATTTTATTGTAAAATAATTCAGGGACTTTCATCAGAAATTAAGGGGAAAGATCAGACAGCAGTTCTTAAATAAACACTGCAGCTCCGACAACTCAATCAGCTATATATCCAGAATATTAAACTCCAGCCCAGTTATAGGGATATTAACATCAGCAGAAACAAACCCCAACTGTCAGAATGAACATGGTTCAGTCCTGGATGTGATTAACAGCAGAATCCTACCCCTGCAGTCACATGTGAGCTCGCTGGTGTGTCAGCAGGTTAGATGATCGATTAAATCCCTTCTCACACATTGAGCAGGTGAACGGCCTCTCATAGAAACATAGAAACATAGAAGATAGGAGCAGGAGTAGGCCATTCGGCCCGCTCCGCCATTCAACGAGATCATGGCTGATCATCCAAACCCTAGGACCCGGTCCCTACACCGACAGCCATCCCACCCAAGCCCTGTCCCCGTAACCCACGTATTTAATCCTCCCTAACACTAAGGGTCAATTTTTTTATCATGGCCAATCAACCTAACCCGCACATCTTTGGACTGTGGGAGGAAACCGGAGCACCCGGAGAAAACCCACGCAAACACGGGGAGAATGTGCAAACTCCACACAGTCACCCGAGGCTGGATTTGAACCCGGGTCCCTGGCGCTGTGAGGCAACAGTGCTAACCACTATGCCACCGTGCTCCCCAGTGTGAACTCGCTGGTGTGTCTGGAGAATGCACAAGCGAGTGATCCTGAACCAGCTGCTAGTGGGCATGATCAGGGGCCCAGAGTCCCAGAACCAGTTGCTAATGGGCATGCTCAGGGGCGGAGTCCCAGGACCAGCTGCTAGTGGGCATGCTCAGGAGCAGCAGAGTCCCAGGACCAGCTGCTAGTGCGCATGCTCAGGGGCAGAGTCCCAGGACCAGCTGCTAGTGGGCATGCTCAGGGGCAGAGTCCCAGGACCAGCTGCTAGTGGGCATGCTCAGGGGCAGAGTCCCAGGACCAGCTGCTAGTGGGCATGCTCAGGAGCAGCAGAGTCCCAGGACCAGCTGCTAGTGGGCATGCTCAGGGGCAGAGTCCCAGGACCAGCTGCTAGTGGGCATGCTCAGGGGCAGAGTCTCAGAACCAGCTGCTAGTGGGCATGCTCAGGAGCAGCAGAGTCCCAGGACCAGCTGCTAGTGGGCATGCTCAGGAGCAGCAGAGTCCCAGGACCAGCTGCTAGTGGGCATGCTCAGGGGCAGAGTCCCAGGACTAGCTGCTAGTGGGCATGCTAAGGGGCAGAGTCCCAGGACCAGCTGCAAGTGGGCATGCTCAGGAGCAGCAGAGTCCCAGGACCAGCTGCTAGTGCGCATGCTCAGGGGCAGAGTCCCAGGACCAGCTGCTAGTGGGCATGCTCAGGGGCAGAGTCCCAGGACCAGCTGCTAGTGGGCATGCTCAGGGGCAGAGTCCCAGGACCATCTGCTAGTGGGCATGCTCAGGAGCAGCAGAGTCCCAGGACCAGCTGCTAGTGGGCATGCTCAGGGGCAGAGTCCCAGGACCAGCTGCTAGTGGGCATGCTCAGGGGCAGAGTCTCAGAACCAGCTGCTAGTGGGCATGCTCAGGGGTAGTGGAGTCCCAGGACCAGCTGCTAGTGGGCATGCTCAGGGGCAGAGTCCCAGGACCAGCTGCTAGTGGGCATGCTCAGGGGCAGAGTCTCAGAACCAGCTGCTAGTGGGCATGCTCAGGGGTAGTGGAGTCCCAGGACCAGCTGCTAGTGGGCATGCTCAGGGGCAGCGTCCCAGGACCAGCTGCTAGTGGGCATGCTCAGGGGCAGAGTCCCAGGACCAGCTGCTGGTGGGCATGCTCAGGGGCAGCAGGGTCCCAGGACCAGCTGCTAGTGGGCATGCTCAGGGGTCTGCCCAGGACCAGCTGCTAGTGGACATGTTCAGGGGCCCAGAGTCCCAGGTCCAGCTGCTAGTGCACATGCTCAGGGGCAGAGTCCCAGGACCAGCTGCTAGTGGACATGTTCAGGGGCAGCAGAGTCCCAGAGCCAGCTGCTAGTGGGCATGCTCAGGGGTAGCAGAGTCCCAGGACCAGCTGCTAGTGGGCAAGCTCAGGGGCAGAGTCCCAGAACCAGATGCTAGTGGGCATGCTCAGGGGCAGAGTCCCAGGACCAGCTGCTAGTGGGCATGCTCAGGGGTAGCAGATGCCCAGGACCAGCTGCTAGTGGGCATGCTCAGGGGCAGCAGAGTCCCAGGACCAGCTGCTAGTGGGCATGCTCAGGGGCAGCGGAGTCCCAGAACCAGCTGCTAGTGGGCATGCTCAGGGGTAGAGTCCCAGGACCAGCTGTTAGTGGGCATGCTCAGGGGCAGAGTCCCAGGACCAGCTGCTAGTGGGCATGCTCAGGGGCAGAGTCCCAGGACCAGCTGCTAGTGGGCATGCTCAGGAGTAGCAGAGTCCCAGGACCAGCTGCTGGTGGGCATGCTCAGGGGCAGAGTCCCAGGACCAGCTGCTAGTGGGCATGCTCAGGGGCAGCAGAGTCCCAGGACCAGCTGCTAGTGCGCATGCTCAGGGGTAGCAGAGTCCCAGGACCAGCTGCTGGTGGGCATGCTCAGGGGCAGAGTCCCAGGACCAGCTGCTAGTGGGCATGCTCAGGGGCAGCAGAGTCCCAGGACCAGCTGCTAGTGGGCATGCTCAGGGGCAGCAGGGTCTCAGGACCAGCTGCTAGTGGGCATGCTCAGGGGCAGAGTCCCAGGCCCAGCTGCTAGTGCGCATGCTCGGGGGCGACACACTGAGTAACAGTCGTTAACGGTTGAACAGTCGGAATTACCGGCGGAAAGCGAGTTTTCTCAGCTAGACGGAGAAGTGGAGAGGGACGGGGAAATAAATGACGATAAACACAAACCTGGGAGTTTTAGGGTCCCGGAAAGCGAACGGAGCGGATTAGACTTCCTCAGACACGTGACCGGGCCCGCGGCCCCAGCGACCTCATCGCCCCATGAACACGTGACGCGGGTCCACGGTCTGATTGACGTGTGCCTCCGACCAATAGGGAGCGAGCGGGAGGCGTGTCCTCCAACCAATCGGGGAGCCCGAGGGGCGGGACTAGCGCCGGCTGATTGTCTGATCCGCAGGGCAGCGAGTTTCTCCAGTCTTTTGTTCAGGGCCCGAGGCCAGGGGAGGCTGTGGGCCTTTATTCCCCGCATTGGACACAAGGCTCTTTGTCTCACAACACACTGGCTCAGGTTTTAATACAGACTTTTTAAATTCATGAATAAAAGCAGATAAACTTTGTGGAACAAAATATTTAACATTTCGGAGTAAAAAAATTGTTATTTTCCTCTGTGAAATTTGTTAGTGTCAGACAATAACAACAACTTGTATTTATAGAACGTATTTAATGTAGTAAAATGTCCCAACACGCTTCACGGGAGCATTATAAAACAAAATTTGACACCGGGTACAAACCAAGCATATTCCCATAAGGAGGAAAGATGGGCCGTCCAAAGCTCGAGCTCCCGATGACAAAGGCTATCGAGGTTAGAATAAAACAGAAAAAGGAGGTTTACTACAAATGTCAGGTACAGAATACAGTCAAAAACCAGGAGAATACAGAGAGTGTGGGAGAAATTGAAAAAGGATATATGAAAGAAAGACTTGCATTTATATAGCGCCTTTCACGACCACCAGACATCTCAAAGTCACTGTTGTAATGTGGGAAACACGGCAGCCAGTTTGTGCACAGCAAGCTCCCACAAACAGCAATGTGATAATAACCAGGTAATCTGTTTTTGTTATGTTGGTTGAGGGATAAATATTGGCCAGGACACCGGGGATAACTCCGCTACTCTTCTTCAAAATAGTGCCATGGGATCTTTTACATCCACCTGAGAGAGCAGACGGGGCCTCAGTTTAAAGTCTCATCAGAAAGACACCACCTCTGACAGTGCAGCACTCCCTCAGCACTGCACTAGAGTGTCAGCCTAGCTTTATGTGCTCAAGTCCCTGGAGTGGGACTATGAACCCACAACCTTCTAACTGGCGAGAGTGCTACCCGCTGAGCCACAGCTGACACAAGGGAGAGAATACGAGTAAAGATTAGTGGGTAATGTAAAAGGGAACCCAAAAATCTTTTATAAACGTACCAAAAGTAAAAGGATAGTTAAAGGAATGGTGGGGCCGCTTAGGGACCAAATAGGAGCTCATCATATGGAGGCAGAGGGCGTGGCTGAGGTACTGAATGAGTACTTAGCATCTGTCTCCACAAAAGAAGAGGATGAAGTTCATGTCGCAATAGAGGAGGGGGGAGTAGAGAAATTGGATAAAAATGGATAGAAAGGAGGTGCTAAATAGGTTGTCATCACTCAAAGTTAACAAGTCACCCGGACCAGATGTGATGCATCCTAGATTGCTGAGGGAAGCTAGGGTGGAGATAGCAGAAGCTCCGACCACACTCTTTCAATCTCCCTCAGATATATGGGAGTGGTGACAGAGGACTGGAGGATTGCAAATGTTACACCCTGTTTAAAAAGGGGGAGAGGGTTAAACCTGGTAACTACAGGCCAATCAGTCTAATGTCAGTGGTGGGTGAACGACTAGAGACCATTGTCAAGGACAAAATTAATTCTCACTTGGAGAAGCATGGGTTAATAAGGGGCAGCCAGTATGGATTTGTTAAAGGTAAATCGTGTCTGATTAACCTGATTGAGTTCTCTGATGAAGTAACAGAGGGTTGATGAAGGTAGTGCAGTAGATGTATATATGGACTTTCAAAAGGCATTTGATAAAATACCACATAAGAGACTTACTCAGAAAATAGAAGCAGAGGGAATTAAAGGGCCGATGATAATTTGGGTATATAATTGGCTAAGGGAGAGGAGGCAGTGAGTAGTGCTGAGGGATGTTTTTCTGACTGGAGGGAAGTATGCAGTGGGCTTCCCCAGGGGTCGGGATTAGGACCATTGCTTTTCTTGTTATATATAAATGACCTGGCCTTGGGTATAGGTGTACAATTTTGAAGTTTATGGATGATACAAAACTTGGCAACGTAGTAAATAGTGAGTATAGTAGTAGCAGACTTCAGAAGGACAGACACAGACTGTGAAATGAGCAGACACAAGGCAGATGAAATTAAATGATAAGTGTGAAGTGATGCAGTTTGGGAGAGGCCGTATAATCTAAATGGGACTATTTTGAGGGGGTGCAAGAGCAGAGGGACCTGGGGGTCCATATTCACAAATCTTTGAAAGTGCCACGGCAAGTTGGTGAGGCGGTTCAGAAAGCGTATGGGATACTTGGCTTTGCAAATAGGGCCATTGAATACAAAAATAAGGAAGTTACACTAAACCTTTACAAATCACTAGGAACATAGGACAGGAGGAGGCCATTCGGCCCCTCGAGCCTGCCCCGCCATTCAATGTGATCATGGCTGATCATCCAAGTTCAGTACCCGGTCCCTGCTTTCTCCCCATACCCCTTGATCCCTTTAGCATTAAGAAATACCAATTCCTTCTTGAATATATTGAATGAATTGGCCTCTACTGCCTTCTGTGGTAAAGAATTCCACAGGTTCACCACTCTGTGGGTGAAGAAATTCCTCCTCATTTCTGTCCTTATCCTTAGACTGTGACCCCTGGTTCTGGATCCACTGACCATCGGGAACATCCTCCCTGCATCTAGTCTGTCCAATCCTGCCAGAATTTTATAAGTTTCAATGAGATCCCCTCTCATTCTTCTAAACTCCAGCAAGTACAAGCCCAATGGACCCAATCTCTCCTCATACGTCATTCCTGCCATCCCAGGTATCAGCCTGGTGAATCTTCGCTGAACTCCTTCCATGGCAAGAACGTCCTTCCTCAGATAAGGCAACCAAAACTGCACACAATACTCAAGATGTGGTTTCACCAAGGCCCTGTGCAACTGCAGCAAGACATCCCTGTTCCTGTACTCAAACCCTCTTGCTATAAAGGCCAACATACCATTTGCCTTCTTAACCGCCTGCTGCACCTGCATGCTTACCTTCAGCGACTGGTGCACAAGGACACCCAGGTCTCGTTGCACTTCCCCTTCTCCCAATCTACTGCCATTCAGATAATAATCTGCCTTCCTGTTTTTGCCACCAAAGTGGATAACCTCACATTTATCCACGTTATATTGCATCTGCCATGCTTCTGCCCAATCACCCAACCTGTCCAAATCATCCTGTAGTTTCTCGGCATCCTCCTCACAGCAGACACGCCCACCCAGCTTTGTGTCATCTGCAAATTTGGAGATATTACATCTAGTTCCCTTGTCTAGATCATTAATATATATTGTGAATAGCTGGGGTCCAAGGACCAATCCCTGCGGTACCCCACTAGACACTGCCTGCCACTCGGAAAAAGACCCGTTTATTCTAACTCTTTGCTTTCTATCTGCCAACCAGTTCTCTATCCAAGTCAATACCTTGCCCCCAATCCCATGTGCCTTAACTTTACATGCTAATCTCTTATGTGGGACCTTATCGAAAGCCTTCTAAAAGTCCAAATACACCACATCCACTGGTTCTCCCTTATATATTTTACCAGTTACATCCTCAAAAAGTTCCAGTAGATTAGTCAAGCACGATTTACCTTTTGTAAATCCATGTTGACTTTATCCGATCCTGTCACTGTTTTCCAAGTGCTCTGCTATTACATCTTTTATAATGGAGTCTAGCATTTTCCCCACTACCGATGTCAGGCTTACCGGTCTGTAATTCCCCGTTTTCTCTCTACCACCTTTTTTAGCTACCCTCCAATCCATGGGAACTGTTCCAGATTCCATCGAATATTGGAAGATGATCAGCAATGCATCTACTATTTCTAGGGCCACTTCCTTAAGTACCCTAGGATGTAGATTATCAGGCTGATCTGTGACCTAACTCCATACACCCGCCTTTGGCCCATATCCCTTAATGCCTTTGGGTAACAAAAACCTATCAATGTCAGATTCAAAATTAACAATTGATCTCGCATCAATTGCCATTTGCGGAAGAGAGTTCCAAACTTCTACCACCCTTTGTGTGTAGAGGTGTTTTTGTTACCCAAAGGCATTAAGGGATATGGGCCAAAGGCGGGTGTATGGAGTTAGGTCACAGATCAGCCTGATAATCTACATCCAAGGGTACTTAAGGAAGTGGCCCTAGAAATAGTAGATGCATTGCTGATCATCTTCCAATATTCGATGGAATCTGGAACAGTTCCCATGGATTGGAGGGTAGCTAAAAAAGGTGGTAGAGAGAAAACGGGGAATTACAGACCGGTAAGCCTGACATCGGTAGTGGGGAAAATGCTAGACTCCATTATAAAAGATGTAATAGCAGAGCACTTGGAAAACAGTAATGTGGATAAATGTGAGGTTATCCACTTTGGTGGCAAAAACAGGAAGGCAGATTATTATTTGAATGGTAATAGATTGGGAGAAGGGGAAGTGCAAAGAGACCTGGGTGTCCTTGTGCACCAGTCACTGAAGGTAAGCATGCAGGTGCAGCAGGCGGTTAAGAAGGCAAATGGTATGTTGGCCTTTATAGCGAGAGGGTTTGAGTACAGAAACAGGGATGTCTTGCTGCAGTTGCACAGGGCCTTGGTGAAACCACATCTTGAGTATTGTGTGCAGTTTTGGTTGCCTTACCTGAGGAAGGACGTTCTTGCCATGGAGGGAGTGCAGCGAAGATTCACCAGGCAGATACCTGGGATGGCAGGAATGACGTATGAGGAGAGATTGTGTCGATTGGGCTTATACTCACTGGAGTTTAGAAGATTGAGAGGGGATCTCATCGAAACCTATAAAATTCTGTCAGGCCTGGACAGACTAGATGCAGGAAGGATGTTTCTGATGGCCGGGGAGTCCAGAACCAGGGGTCATAGTCTAAGGATAAGGGGTAAGCCATTTAGGACTGAAATGAGGAGGAATTTCTTCACCCAGAGAGTGGTGAACCTGTGGAATTCTCTGCCACAGAGGGCGGTGGAGGCCAGTTCATTAAGTATATTCAAGAAAGAGTTGGATATATTTCTTAAGGCTAAAGGGATCAAGGGATATGGGGAAAAGGCAGGGACCGGGTACTGAGTTTGGATGATCAGCCATGATCTCATTGAATGGCGGAGCAGGCTCGAAGGGCTGAATGGCCTACTCCTGCTCCTATCTTCTATGTATCTATGTATCTAAGTGTTTCCTAATTTCACTCCTGAAAGGTCTGGCTCTAATTTTTAGACTCTGCCCCCAGTCCTAGAATCCCCAACCAGCGGAAATAGTTTCTCTCTATCTACCCTATCTGTTCCCCTTAATATCCTGAAAACGTCAATCAGATGACCCCTTAACCTTCTAAATTCCAGGGAATACAACCCTAATTTGTGTAATCCCTCCTCGTAACTTAACCCTTGAAATCCAGGTATCATTCTGGTAAATCTACGCTGCACTCCCTCCAAGGCCAACATATCCTTCCTAAGGTGTGGTGCCCAGAACTGCTCACAGTGCTCCAGGTGTGGTCTAACCAGGGTTTTGTACAGCTGCAGGGTTTTGGCCTCAGCTGGAGTCTTGTGTACAGTTCTGGGCACCACACTTTAGGAAGGATGTCAAGGCCTTGGAGAGGGTACAGAGGAGGTTGATCAGGATGATACCAGGGATGAGGGAGTTCAGTTATGTGGAGAGATTGGAGAAGCTGGGATTGTTCCCCTTAGAGCAGAGAAGTTTAAGAGGAGACCTGATAGAAGTGTTCAAAATGATGAGGGGTTTTGATCGAGCAAGTAGGGAGAAACTGTTCACTCTGGCAAGTGGGTCGGTAACCAAAGGTCACAGATTTAAAATAGTTGCTAAAAGAACTAGAGGGAAATGAGGAGAATTGTTTTCACACAGAGGGTTGTTAAGATCTGGAACGCACCATCTGAAAGGATGCTGGAATCAGGTTCCACAGGAACTTTCAAACGGTAATTGGACATGTCCTTGAAGAGGACTAGTTTGCAGAGTTCTGGGGATAAAGCTGGGGTTTGGGACTAAATTGGACAGCTCTTTCAAAGAGCCGGCACAGACACGATGGGCCGAATCACCTCCTTCTGTGCTGTTAGATTCTATGATCAGTGTGAAGACGCTGGTGACTCTTAAGGCTCTTCGAGCGTTTAAAACTCTTCCCACAGTCAGAACATTTAAAGGGTCTCTTGTCAGTGTGAACAAGCTGGTGTGACAGGAGGGTGGATGACTGAGTGAATCCCTTCCCACACAGAGCAGGTGAACGGCCTCTCACCAGTGTGGAGGAGCCGGTGTCTCTTCAGATCCCCAGGGATTTTAAAACTCTTCCCACACTCAGAACATTTAAAGGGTCTCTCATTCGTGTGAACTCGCTGGTGTCCCTTCAGCTCCCCAGGGCTTTTAAAGCTCTTCCCACAGTCAGAACAGTTAAATGGCCTCTCATCAGTGTGAACAAGCTGTTGTCTCAGCAGGGTGGAGGACTTCAAGAATCCCTTCCCACACACGGAGCAAGTGAACAGCCTCTCCACAGTGTGAACAAGCTGGTGTCCCTTCAGATCCCCGGGGCTTTTAAAGCTCTTCCCACAGTCAGAACAGTTAAATGGCCTCTCATCAGTGTGAACAAGCTGTTGTCTCAGCAGGGTGGAGGACTTCAAGAATCCCTTCCCACACACGGAGCAAGTGAACAGCCTCTCCGCAGTGTGAACAAGCTGGTGTCCCTTCAGAGCCCCGGGGCTTTTAAAACGCTTCCCACAGTCAGGGCAGTTAAACGGCCTCTCATCAGTGTGAACAAGCTGGTGTGAAAGGAGGGTGGAGGACCGAGCGAATCCCTTCCCACACACGGAGCAGGTGAAGGGTCTCTCCCCAGTGTGTAGGAGCCAGTGTCCCTTCAGCTCCTGGGGGCTTTTAAAGCTCTTCCCACAGTCAGAACATTTAAAGGATATCTCGTCAGTGTGAACAAGCTGGTGTGTCTGCAGGTTGGATGACTCACTGAATCCCTTCCCACACATGGAGCAGGTGAATGGCCTCTCCCCAGTGTGGAGGCGCTGGTGTCTCTGCAGGTTGGCTGTCTGAGTGAATCCCTTCCCACAATCGGAGCAGGTGAACGGCCTCTCCCCAGTGTGAACTCGCTGGTGTTGCTTGAGCTCCCGGAGACTTTTAAAGCTCTTACCACAGTCAGGACAGTTAAAGGGTCTCACATCAGTGTGAACAAGCTGGTGTTTCTTCAGATCCCTGGGGCTTTTAAAGCTCTTCCCACAGTCAGAACACTGAAATGGTCTCTCCCCAGTGTGAACTCGCTGGTGTGTTTGCAGGTGGGATGAACAAACAAATCCCTTTCCACACACGGAGCAGGTGAACAGACTGTCCCTGGTGTGACTGTGCCATTGAACTTCCAATGCAGATGGGGAACTGAATCCCTTCCCGCCGTCCCCAGCTTTACCCGGTTTCTCCCCGGTGTGACGGTGCACGTGTCTCACCAGGTCAGGCAATTGGCTGAATCCGCGTTCACACACCGAACACGTGTGCGGTTTGTCATCGCTGCGATCGCTGCTTTCTCCTTCCATGTGCAAAGGCCGATGATATTCAGGTCCTGATGAATCGAGTGACTCTGTCAGATCTTGATGTGATGTTTGGTCTGAGCTTCCCGCCTGTAACTGCTCCACTTCTATAACCCTGTAAATTGAGATCAGAAAAGGATCAGAGGCAAACTGTTGTTTAATTTTCCCCTTTCCGAACCTAGGGGCAGTGAAGCTGATTTGCAGGCTCCAGCTGCTACACAGGTTGGTTGAAAGGATCAGCAGTAATGGCGGCTGTAATACCCACAAGCCCCCGCGCTCCAGAAAGCGCTCTGTTGACGCTGAGTCCCGCGCATGTGCTCATGGCCCCCGCGCTCTCCCTCCTGCTCTACAATTGCCCGTCCCGATCAGTCCGCAACGCGCATGCTCATCACACAAAACCCCACGGTTGGAACACCGGCCGCGCATGCGAAGCCGCAACATCTGGTACTGGTGCACGGCTCAGGTGGGGGTGAGTCGGTGTTTTGCCTCAGCCGCCAGGGAGGTGCACATGCGCAGGACGACCCAACATTCTTCCTGTCAGCAATCACTCCCTCGTTTCTTTAATAAAAACAGAAACTACTGGAAATACTCAGCAGGTCAGGCAGCATCTGTGGAGACAGAAACAGTTAATGTTTCAGGTCGATGACCTTTCGTCAGAACTGCTTGTTCTTTAGTGTCAGCCAGTGGCACAGTTGGTAACACTCTCGCCTCTGAGTCAGAAAGTTGGGGGTTCAAGTCCCACTCCAGAGACTATGAGCACAAAAATGCAGGTTGACACTCCAGTGCAGTGCTGAGGGAGTGTGGCACTGTCGGAGGTGTCGTTTTTTGGATGAGATGTTAAACTGAGGCCCCGTCTGCTCTCTCAGCTGGATATAAAAGATCCCATGGCACTATTTCGAGAAAGACAGGCTTGCATTTATATGGTGCCTTTCACGACCAGCAGATGTCTTGAAGTGCTTTACAGCCAATGAGGTACTATTGTACTATTGGAGTGTAGTCACTGTTGTAATGTGGGAAAGAGCAGGGGAGTTATCCCCCGGTGTCCTAGCCAATGTTTATCCCTCAATTAACACAACAAAAAGATAGATTATCTGGTCATTATCACATTGCTGTTTGTGGGAGCTTGCGGTGCGCTTACTGACTTCCGCGGTTCCTACGCCAGAACCAGGGGTCACAGTCCAAGGATAAGGGGTAGGCCATTTAGGACAGAGATGAGGAGGAATTTCTTCACCCAGAGTGCTGAGCCTGTGGAATTCTCTACCACAGAAGGCTGTGGAGGCCAGTTCATTAAATATATTCAAGAAGGAGTTGGATATATTTCTTAAGGCTAAAGGGATCAAGGGATATGGGGAGAAGGCAGGGACAGGGTACTGAATTTGGATGATCAGCCATGATCTCATTGAACAGCGGAGCAGGCTCGAGGGGCCGAATGGCCGACTCCTGCTCCTATCCTCTATGTTTCTTTGTTTACATTATAAAAGTAATTGCACTTCAAAAAGTACTTCATTGGCTGTAAAGCGCTTTGGGACATCCGGTGGTGGTGAAAGGCGCTATATAAATGCAAGTCTTTCTTTCTTCACTGCTCTCACCAGCGACCTCTTCTGGCTGCTGGCTGATTGACAGCCATGAGCCCGCGCATGCGCACACGGAGCTGCGATTTGTGCCGAGTCCGGCACAGCGGCTCCTGCCGGACAGAGTCGGCGCGGGGCTTTCCGGGAAAGGTCTTGGTGTCGGTTCCAGAGTCGCGATCGGTGACGCAAAGTAAGTTTTCTTCGCTCCGATTGGGTGGAGAATCGCGCGGGGTGGCTCAGGAGAGAATAGAGAGAAATAGAAAAACCTCAGAGTCCGCGAAGCCCCGGACCGAGCGGCGGCAGTTGGACGTTCCACGTGAGCTCCTCGGGGACATGTGACCCGGGCCCGCGGCCTGATTGACGGGAGCTTCCGACCAATAGGGGGCGGGGCTGGAGGTGCGAGCCGTCGGCGGGTCCTCCAACCAATCGGGGAGCCCGAGGGGCGGGATTAGCGCCGTCTGATTGTCTGATCCGCAGGGCAGCGAGTTTCTCCAGTCCCTTGTTCAGGGCCAGGGGAGGCTGTGGGCCTTTATTCCCCGCATTGGACACAAGGCTCTTTGTCTCAGGCATAGGGTGACGTCGCACTGAAAGTTTCCTCCCTCCTTTACAAAGATGGCTGCCGTTAACCTGGGCCTGTATATGTTCCGATGTAGTCCTCCCACCACTGGGAGCGACAGTGATGCGTTCGTGCGACATAGCTCTACCGCGCAGGCGCAGTACCGCTCCCTTTCCCCTCTCTCCCGCGCAGGCGCAGTGCCGCTCCCCTGCTCTCCGGCGCAGGCCCGCTCCCTTACTCTCCCCCCGCGCAGGCGCAGTGCCGCTCCCTTGCTCTCTCCCGCGCAGGTGTAGTGCCGCTGCCCTGCCCTCCGGCGCAGGCGCAGTGCCGCTCCCTTTCTCCCTCTCCCGCGCAGGCGCAGTGCCGCTCCCCTGCCCTCCGGCGCAGGCGCAGTGCCGCTCCCTTTCTCCCTCTCCCGCGCAGGTGCAGTGCCGCTCCTCTGCCCTCCGGCGCAGGCGCAGTGCCGCTCCCCTGCCCTCTGGCGCAGGCGCAGTGCCTCTCCCCTGCTGTGTGCTGGGCCGGGCGGCGCAGGTTGATCGGTGAGTGAGGGTCAGACACAGGCTGGTTGCGCAGGTTATCGGGCCCGCTCTGTGATTGAGGGAACTCGGCCCGACAATGGCTGCTCAGCCCCGAGTTTAGATCACAGCGAGGGAGGGTCACCGCTCCGGACAGTAACTCCGCACAGAAAATGGCGCATTTCCGCCTAGAGCTGAGAATGGGGGGAGTCTCAGGAGGCCGGAAATTTACTGTGAGCAAAATCTCCAAACTGAACTCACAGCCCCGCAACTGGGGATCTGAGCAAAGGCACAAAATCAAACAAATACTCCGCCTTCACATTGGATTATTAGTAAGCAGATTAAAAGTCTACATTACATTATTTCACGCTTTCAATATTGTTCTTATTTTCTGCTTTGCCACAATTAGATCTCCCGGTGAATGATGGTGTGATTGACGAAGGTGCTCAGCTCGAAGTAAACAGGGATTGTCGACTGAGGAACAACAGCCGGTTAACCAGCACAGGATTGTGAGCACCAACTGGAGAGAACCCTCCCGATTCAAAGAGCTTCCAGAGATCGACTGGGGAGCAAGGTAAGAGAAAGTCCCATTGACTCAGATACACACTGGTCCTGGAGATGGACTGGGGAGAAAGGTCAGAGAGAGTCCCATTGACCCAGATACACACTGGTCCCAGAGATGGACTGGGGAGAAAGCTCAGAGAGAGTCCCATTGACTCAGATACACACTGGTCCTGGAGATGGACTGGGGAGAAAGGTCAGAGAGAGTCCCATTGACACAGATACAGACTGGTCCCAGAGATGGACTGGGGAGAAAGGTCAGAGAGAGTCCCATTGACTCAGATACACACTGGTCCTGGAGATGGACTGGGGAGAAAGGTCAGAGAGAGTCCCATTAAGAACATAAGAAGCTGGAGTAGGCCATATGGCCCCTCAGGCCTGCTCCGCCATTCAATAGGATCATGGCTGATCCAAACCTAGACTCACATCCACTTCCCTGCCCTCTCCCCGTAACCTCTAATTCCCTTATCTGCTAGGAAAATGTCTTATCTCCGTTTTAAATTTATTTAATGTCGCAGCTTCCACAGCTCTCTGAGGTAGCAAGTTCCATAGATTTACTACCCTCTGAGTGAGGAAGTTTCTCCTCATCTCAGTTTTGAAAGGGCAGCCCCTTATTCTAAGATTAGGCCCCCTAGTTCTAGTCTCACCCATCAGTGGAAACATCCTCACTGCATCCACCCGATCAAGCCCCCTCACAATCTTATATGTTTCGATAAGATCGCCTCTCATTCTTCTGAATTCCAATGAGTAGAGGTCCAACCTACTCAACCTTTCCTCATAAGTCAACCCCCTCATCTCCGGAATCAACCGAGTGAACCTTCTCTGAACTGCCTCGAGAGCAAGTATATCTTTTCTTAAATATGGAAACCAAAACTGCACGCAGTATTCCAGGTGTGGCCTCACCAATACCCTGTATAACTGCAGCAAGACTTCCCTGTTTTTATACTCCATCCCCCTTGCAATGAAAGCCAAGATTCCATTGGCCTTCCTGATCACCTGCTGTACCTGCATGCTAACTTTGTGTTTCATGCACCAGGACCCCCAGATCCCTTTGTACTGTAGTACTTTGCAGTTTCTCTCCATTTAGATTATAACTTGCTCTTTGATTTTTTCTGCCAAAGTGCATAACCTCACACTTTCCAACATTATATTGCATCTGCTAAATCTCTGCCCACTCACTTAGCCTGTCTATGTCCTTTTGCAGGTTTTTTATGTCCGCCTCACTCACTGCTTTCCCTCCCATCTTTGTATTGTCGGCAAACTTGGATATGTTGCACTCGGTCCCTTCCTCCAAATCGTTAATATAGATTGTAAAGAGTTGGGGTCCCAGCACTGACCCCTGCAGAACACCACTAGTTACTGATTGCCAGCCCGAGAACGAACCATTTATCCCAACTCTTTGTTTTCTGTTAGATAGCCAATCTTCCACCCATGCCAGTATATTACCCCCAATCCCGTGATTTTTTATCTTGATCAGTAATCTTTTGTGTGGAACCTTGTCAAATGCCTTTTGGAAGTCCAAATACACTACATCCACTGGTTCCCCTTTATCCACCCTGTATGTTACATCCTCAAAGAATTTGAGCAAATTTGTCAAACATGACTTCCCCTTCGTAAAACAATGCTGACTCTGTCCTATTAAATTATGTTTATCCAAATGCTCTGTTACTGTTTCCTTAATAATGGACTCCAACATTTTGCCAACCACAGATGTTAGGCTAACTGGTCTATAGTTTCCAGCTTTTTGTCTACTTCCCTTCTTAAATAAGGGTGTTACATTAGCAGTTTTCCAATCTGCCGGGACCTTTCCTGAGTCCAGGGAGTTCTGGAAAATGATCACCAGTGCATCCACAATCCCTACCGCCACTTCTCTCAAGACCCTAGGATGTAAGCCATCAGGTCCGGGGGATTTATCCGCCTTAAGTCCAATTATTTTACTGAGTACTGTGATAAAAATGCTAACTTCCGGGAAGTTATGTCATCACTTCCTGTGAACTATGAACTATGAACTGTGTACATACCTCACTTCCTGTAAATGTCACTTCCTGTTGGACTGGTATAAATACTGGTCTGTTCAGTATTGTAAGAGGCTTCTACCAGAGGCATGGTAAAGACCTCTCTTGTATATAGTGTGTTTATAAGTTACTTGAAGCTTACTTTAAAGTTACTTGATGGTCAGTCTCCTTTTCTTACATCAATTTAAGTAACTTAGTATTTACACTGACAAATACTAGACCTTCAGACAAACTCGGAAGTTAAGGATCCAGGGAACCACCCATCATGGATAAAATCCTTAGACCTATTCGTCTGGACTTGGACCCGAATACACCAGCAGCTGGCAGGGTATGGAAGCATTGGTATCGTACTTTTGAGAATTTTCTGGATGAATGTAAAGTGGATGCTCCTGCTAAATTGAAGATACTTGTCAATTATGTGACCCCAAAAGTGTTCGAATATGTTGATGAATGGGATAATTACGAAGAGGTGATTCGGGCACTTAAGAAACTGTATGCGAAGACCCCAAATGAGGTCTATGCTAGACATCTACTGGCCACAGCCCGACAAGGGCCAGGGGAATCAATTGACAAATTCCTGCAAGAACTTCGCAGGCTCAGCGTAGATTGTAACTTTCAGGCAGCCTCAGCTGAGCTGTACCGCCAAGAAATGATTCGTGATGCTTTCATCTGCGGGATTGCCTCTCCATTTATACGCCAGCGTCTACTAGAAAGTAAAACACTTGAGCTACAAAAAGCTTTTGACCTAGCTTGTTCACTGGATTTGGCAAAGAGAAATGCAGACCTCTATCAGCTGCCCAGATCTCGATCTGCTGCTGTAGCTGCAACCAGACAATTCAAGCGGTCTCAGGTGAACCCTATCATGGGGGAATCTAATTCTGATAATTCTGATGAAGAAGAGGAGGACGCCCCCACTTTAGCAGCCTCTTGGCAATCTAGGAAGGAATGCTTCTTTTGTGGAGATGCTTTTCACCCTAGGAAAACCTGCCCTGCTCGCAATGCAATCTGCAGTTATTGCGGGAAAAAAGGACACTTTGCTAAAGTTTGCCTATCAAGGGCCTCTACGAGGGCCAATCCAGCTAAGGCCTACCGAGCTGCCCCAATTAGGGCCTATCAAGATGCTCCAGCTAGGACCTATCAAGCTTCCTCTCGAGCTCTCTCCCGAAGAAGCACACCGAGAGTTTTAGCCACTCTCTGTGCAACCACACCAATTACAGCTGCTTGCCCACAGAACCTGTCTCAGGCAGCCACAAAAATTTCAATTAAAGGGCATACCTTAGATGCCTTAATTGACTCAGGAAGTACTGATAGTTTCATTAAGGAACAGATTGTTGCGAAATTGAAACTACATGTCTTCCCATCGGACCAGGCAATTGTGATGGCCCAGTCATCACTTAATACCAGAATCTCCGGCTTTTGTGTTGTTGATATGACACTTCATGGTCGTATGTATCCCTCCACCCGACTTTCAGTGCTCAAAGACTTATGTAGTGATCTCCTCTTAGGGCTGGACTTCCAAAAACAGCATAAGAAACTCACCATTGAGTTTGGTGGATCCAAACCCGGACTTACTATTTCTAATATACCATCTAAATTACCATTTTGTGCATTATCAGCAGCTTCACTTGATGAACCCTCATTATTTGCCAGTATTCCGCCTCAATGCCAACCGATAATAACGAAATCGCGGCGCTTTAATCAGGGAGACCAATCTTTTATTGCGGCTGAAATCTCTCGACTTCTAGCAGAGGATATCATTGAACCATGTTCGTCGCCCTGGCGGGCTCAAGTCGTCATTGTCAAGAACCCTCTAAAACCTCACAAACAGCGACTATGCATCGATTATTCGCAAACCATCAATCAATATACCGACTTGGACGCCTACCCATTGCCACGCATTGATGATATGGTTAATAAACTGGCCGAATACAAAGTGTTCTCAACTTACGATTTAAAAAGTGCCTATCATCAGTTACCCTTGAAGGTCTCAGATAAGCAGTACACAGCCTTTGAGGCTAATGGACGGCTGTACCAATTTCGTCGCCTCCCATTCGGGGTTACTAATGGAGTGGCTGTCTTTCAACGGGCAATGGATGGCCTGGTTAAGCAGGAAAACCTAAGGGACACTTTTCCCTATCTTGATAACATTACCATTGCAGGTCACGATCAACAGGAACACGACTCCAACCTCCAAAAATTTCGGGATGCCCTCCATCGCCGTAATTTGACCCTGAATGAATCCAAATCTGTTGAGTCGCAACCGACCATCAACATCCTTGGCTACTGCGTAGGCAATGGTACCATTAAGCCAGACCCAGAAAGACTTCGCCCGCTCCAAGAGCTCCCGTCACCTAAGAATCCGGCTTCTTTACGTCGGGCTCTCGGTCTGTTTGCATACTACGCTAAATGGATTCCTCATTTTTCGGACAAAATCCAACCCTTGCTGCATGCTAGATCATTTCCACTGGGAACAGCGGCTGTTGCAGCCTTTAACCTTCTCAAAAAACAGTTGGAGAAAGCGGCTCTTCACTCCATCGATGAGAATCTCCCTTTCGTGGTTGAATGTGATGCCTCGGAGGTGGCGATCTCGGCTACTCTGAATCAGGAAGGTCGTCCTGTAGCATTTATGTCCAGGACCTTACAAGGTGCCGAGCTACATTATCCTCCGGTTGAGAAAGAAGCCACAGCCATCATAGAGGCAGTACGGAAGTGGAACCATTTTCTAGCTCGCCAGCACTTTACATTGATCACGGACCAACGATCAGTCGCCTTCATGCTCGATAATCGAAAACGAACCAAAATTAAGAATAATAAAATACAACTTTGGAGGATGGAACTGGCCTCTTTTGGTTATACCATTCTCTATCGGCCTGGCAAGGAGAATGTGGCCCCGGACACCCTCACACGGGCATTCTGCTCCACTATGTCATCCTCCACTCTCATGGATGTCCACAATGGTTTGTGTCATCCTGGCGTTACGCGCATGCTACATTTCGTACGATCACGGAATCTCCCTTTTTCCACTGGAGATGTAAAGAAAATATGCTCAGAATGCCGGCTTTGTGCGGAATTAAAACCTCAGTTCTTCCGCCCCTCAGATGGTATACTCATACATGCAACCCAACCGATGCAACGACTTAGCATCGATTTTAAGGGCCCAGTGCCCTCTTCAACTCGGAACACATATTTGCTCACCATGATCGACGAATATTCACGTTTTCCGTTTGCCTTCCCCTGCTCCAATATGCTGGCGTCCACAGTAATCTGCTGCCTTGAGCAGGTATTTTCTCTCTGTGGCATGCCGGCTTATATTCACTCAGACCGGGGTCCATCCTTTATGTCAAGGGAACTCAAGGACTACCTCTCAGAACGGGGAATTGCTGCAAGCAAAACAACACCATACCATCCCATCGGAAATGGGCAGGTAGAGAGGTATAACGGTATCATCTGGAATTCCGTACGTCTCGCTTTAAGATCTCGGGGCCTACCAGACCAGCAATGGGAAACAGTGCTTCCGGATGCATTGCACTCTATACGGTCCCTGCTTTCTACAGCCACAAATACTACACCTCATGAGCGGTTCTTTGGATTCCAGCGTCGCTCATCTCATGGAACATCACTCCCGTCATGGCTAACTACTCCTGGACCTGTATTACTCCGAAGATACGTTCGGACGTCTAAAAATGACCCTCTTGTAGACGAGGTCGAACTAACCGATGCCAACCCCACCTATGCAAACATACGATATTCCGACGGCCGAGAATCTACCGTATCATTACGGGATCTGGCTCCCTGCCCACCAGGACCTAGTGGGACATCGGGTGATGGCATTTCACCAGGAAACTCTTGGGACCTATCGGGTACCCCTCTCCAGGATCCTGATCGGACACCAACTAGCTTGGTGCCGGCAGAACCCCGTGCTCAAGGTTGCGACCCTCCCAGTACCTACATAGAAGATAGGAGCAGGAGTAGGCCATTCGGCCCTTCGTGCCTGCTCCGCCATTCGATGAGATCATGGCTGATCCTTTAATTCAGTATCCCGTCCCCGCCTTCTCTCCGTAACCCTTAACCCCTTTTGCCCGTAGAAATATATCTAATTCCCTCTTAAATATATTTAATGAGCTGGCGTACACTGCCCTCTGTGGCAATGAGTTCCACAGGTTCACCACTCTCTGAGTGAAGAAATTCCCCCTCATCTCTGTCCTAAATGGTTTAGCCCTTATCCTTAAATTATGTCCTCTAGTTCTGTTCTCACCCGCCAAGGGAAACATTCCTTCTGCATCCAGTCTGTCTAGACCTGTCAGAATTTTATACACTTCTATGAGGTCCCCTCTCAATCTTCTAAACTCCAGTGTGTACATCCCTAAACTACATAGTCTCTCCTCATAGGTCATTCCCGCCATTCCTGGTATCAGCCTGGTGAATCGCCGCTGCACCCCCTCCATGGCAAGAACATCCTTCCTCAGATGAGGCGACCAAAACTGTACACAGTACTCGAGGTGTGGTCTCACCAGTGCCCTGTACAGCTGCAGCAAGGTATCCCTGTTCCTGTATTCTAACCCTTTTGCTATGAAGGCCAGCATACCGTTTGCCTTCTTGACCGCCTGTTGCACCTGCATGCTCGCCTTCAGTGACTGGTGTACAAGAACACCCAGGTCTCTCTGTACTTCCCCCTCTCCCAATCTATTGCCATTTAAATAATAATTTGCCCTCCCGTTCCTGCACCCAAGGTGGATAACTTCGCACTTGTCCACATTATAGTGCATCTGCCATTTATCCGCCCAATCGCCCAGTCTGTCCAAATCGCTCTGGAGCTTCCTGGTCTCTTCCTCTGAGCCCACCCCCCCTCCTAGTTTAGTGTCGTCTGCAAATTTGGAAATGCTGCATCCGACTCCCTGATCCAGGTCATTAATGTAAATTGTGAACAGCTGGGGGCCCAGGACAGATCCCTGTGGTACCCCACTTGTTACTGCCTGCCATTCAGAAAATGAGCCGTTTATTCCAACTCTCTGTTTTCTATCTGACAGCCAGTTCCCTATCCACGCCAAAACTTTCCCCTTTATCCCATGAGCCTCAATTTTCCATGCTAATCTTTTATGTGGGACCTTATCGAAGGCCTTTTGGAAGTCCAGGTACACCACATCTACTGGCTCTCCCCCATCTATTCTACCAGTTACTCCCTCAAAAAATTCCAATAGATTAGTCAAGCACGATTTACCCTTTGTAAATCCATGTTGACTCTGTCCTATCCTGTCCCCATTTGCTAAGTGCTCCGCTATTTCATCCTTAATGATGGACTCCAGCATTTTGCCCACAACTGATGTAAGGCTTACAGGTCTGTAATTACCTGCTTTTTCCCTACCCCCCTTTTTGAATAGTGGGGTAACGTTAGCTACCCTCCAATCCATCGGCACTGTTCCCGAGTCTAATGAATTCTGAAAAATCATCCTTAGTGCATCCGCTATCTCTAGGGCCACCTCCTTCAGTACCCTAGGATGCATGTTATCAGGCCCTGGGGATTTGTCCACCTTCAATCCCTTTAGCTTCCTTAACACCATATCCTTAGAGATATTGATTTGCGTCAGTTCCTCCTTTGCCAATGTCCCTATTTTTCCCGATATCCCAGGGAGGTTTTTTGTGTCTTCCTTCGTAAAGACTGACCCAAAGTATGCATTTAGTTGATCTGCCATTTCCTTATTTCCCATTATATATTCCCCCGTATCTGACTGCAATGGACCAACTTTGGTTTTCACCAGTCTTTTCCTTTTGATATATTTATAAAAGCTTTTGGAGTTAGTTTTTATATTTTCCGCCAGCTTGTTTTCGTAAGCTATTTTGCCCCTCTTGATTATGCCCTTTGCCCTCCTTTGCTCTATCTTAAACTGTTCCCAATCTTCCGCTCTGGCGCTTTTTTTGGCTATTTTATACGCCCTATCTTTGGATTTTATGCTGTCTCTAATTTCCCCTGTTATCCACGGTTGAGTCACCTTTTTAGATTTCCTTTTATGCCAGATTGGTATAAACAATTTTTGCAATTTTGTCATTCTATCTTTAAATGTTTGCCATTGTTTATCTACCTCCAGTCCTCCCAGGAACGTTGTCCAATCAGACCTACTCAGTTCCCGTCTCATGGCATCATAATTCCCCTTGTTTAAATTCAGGACCTTAGTCTCTGAGTCAATTTCTTCGCTCTCCATTTCGAGTGAGAAATCGATCATGTTATGATCGCTCTGACCCAAGGGTCCCCTTACAACAAGATTACTGATTAGTCCCTTCTCATTGCACAGTACCCAGTCCAATATAGCCTGTTCCCGAGTTGGTTCCTCGACATATTGATCCAGATAACCATCCCTCAAACACTCAAGGAATTCCTCCTCCTCATTATTTTTACTGATTAGGCTAGTCCAATCTATATGTAAGTTAAAGTCACCTATGATGACAGCTGTGCTCTTATTGCACGCTTCTCTAATTTCCCTCGTGATGCCCTCCCTAACCTCTATTTTACTATTTGGAGGCCTATATACCACTCCTATTAATGTTTTTCGCCCCTCGCTATTTCTTAGCTCCACCCATATAGATTCTGTATTAACTGAGTTAATATCCTTCCTTTCAATTGCATTTATCCCCTCTTTTACTAGCAATGCTACCCCTCCTCCCTTTCTTTTTTGTCGATCCTTCCTAAATACTGAATACCCCTGTATGTTAAGCTCCCAGCCCTGCTCACCCTGCAACCATGTTTCCGTAATCCCAATTAGGTCATAATTATTAACCTCTATTTCCACAGCTAATTCATCTACCTTGTTCCTGATGCTTCTCGCATTAAGGTATAAAACCCTCAGGCTTTTTTTATGCTCACATTTTTTATGAATTAGTTTGGCCCTTTGTTTTTTGTTCCTCACCCTTTTATCATTTATTTCTGTCTGCCTTTCACTTTCCTCTATTTCACTACATAGGTTTCTAGCCCCCTGCCATACTAGTTTAAATGCTCCCGAACTGCTTTATCAAAAATTACCCCGAGAAAGTGCATGAAAGTACTGATCCGCCACAGACCAGCTCTGCACCTCCCTCTGAACAGAGGCAGTCCGACTTTGAACCTATTGGGGCTCGCACTCGAAGCCATGATCTCCCCGACCCTTCACAGGGAAATCCAGGCCACACAGACTCTGACCAATGGCCAACCGCATGTAAGCGGACCAGCGACCCTCTACGACGGGAATCCAAACGGGTACGACTCTTCCTTGTTCGGCGGCTGCGGACCAAAAGGTAGACCACAGCCTCCTAATCCTGCAGGAGGGAAGAATGTGATAAAAATGCTAACTTCCGGGAAGTTATGTCATCACTTCCTGTGAACTATGAACTATGAACTGTGTACATACCTCACTTCCTGTAAATGTCACTTCCTGTTGGACTGGTATAAATACTGGTCTGTTCAGTATTGTAAGAGGCTTCTACCAGAGGCATGGTAAAGACCTCTCTTGTATATAGTGTGTTTATAAGTTACTTAAAGCTTACTTTAAAGTTACTTGATGGTCAGTCTCCTTTTCTTACATCAAGTACCATCTCCTTAGTGATTTTAATCGTGTTTAGCTCCTGCCCCCCCATTGCCCCATGTTTGTCCAGTGTTGGGATATTTTTAGTGTCCTCTGCTGTAAAGACTGATACAAAATATTTGTTTAGCGTCTTTGCCATCTCCATGTTCCCCACTACTAATTTCCCGGTCTCGTCCTCTAAGGGACCAATGTTCACTTTAGCCACCCTTTTTCTTTTTATATAGCTGTAGAAACTCTTGCTATCTGTTTTCATATTTTTTGCTAGTTTACTTTCATAATCTATCTTCCCTTTCTTAATTAATCTTTTAGTTATTTTTTGCTGGCTTTTAAATGCTTCCCAATCTTCTATCCTCCCGCTAGATTTGGCTACTTTATATGCCCTTGTTTTCAGTCGGATACTATCCTTTATTACTTTACTAAGCCACGGATGGCTGTCTTTTCTTTTACTCCCCTTTTTCCTCAGTGGAATATATTTATCTTGAAAGATGTGAATTGTCTCCTTGAATGTACACCACTGCTCTTGTACCGTCTTACACTTTAATCTGTTTTCCCAGTCCACTTCAGTCAATTCTACTCTCATACCTTCATAGTCTCCTTTATTTAAGCTTAGCACGCTGGTTTGAGCTCCAACTCTCTCACCCTCAAACTGAATTTGGAATTCAGCCATATTATGGTCACTCAGTCCAAGGGGATCCTTTACTAGGACATTTTTTATTAATCCTGTCTCATTACACAGGACCAGATCTAAGATTGCCTACCCCCTGGTTGGTTCAGTTACATACTGCTCAAGGAACCGTCCCTAATACACTCTATGAACTCTTCCTCAATGCTGCCATGCCCAATTTGATTAGTCCAGTCAATATGAAAGTTAAAATCCCCCATGATTATAGCTGTTCCCTTATTACAAGCCCCAACTATTTCCTGATTTATACTCCGACCAACAGAGTTGCAACTGTTAGGAGGCCTATAGACTACGCCCACTAGTGACTTTTTCCTCTTATTATTCCTTATCTCCACCCAAACTGTTTCACTATCCTGATCCTTTGACCGAATATCATTTCTGACTATTGCAGTGATTCCATCCTTGACTAACATAGCAACCCCACCTCCCTTTCCTTCCTGTCTGTCCTTCCTAATTGTCAAATACCCTTGTATGTTTAGTTCCCATTCATGATTATCTTGCAGCCATGTTTCCGTAATGGCCACCAGATCATACCCATGTGTAGTTATTTGCACCGGCAACTCATCAATTTTGTTACGAATGCTGCATGCATTCAGATAAAGAACTTTCAAATATGGTTTCTGACAATTTATTCCTGCTTTTACCCCTTTTACTACTTTATCTTTTTCATTATACATTCTGTCCCTTCCTGACACGCTCTGGTTTTTAATTCCCCCACTGCTACCTTGCTCTATTGCCTTCTCTGCTGTCATTTTTATTTTTCGCTCTCTTGAAACCTCCCCCCCACTAATTAGTTTAAAGCCCTCTCTACAGCCCTAGTTATTCGATTCGCCAGGATTCTAGTCCCAGCACTGGCCAAGTGAAGTCCGTCCCAACGGAACAGCTCTCTCCTGTCCCAGTACTGATGCCAGTGTCCCAGGAAGCAAAACCCATTTCTCCCACACCAGTCTTTGAGCCACGCATTTAACTCTCTAATTTTATTTACCCTAGCCAAATTTGCACGTGGCTCAGGTAGTAATCCAGAGATTATTACCCTTGTGGTTCTGCTTTTTAATTTGGCCCCTAGCTGCTCAAACTCCCTCAGCAGAACCTCCTTCCTTGTCCTATCTATGTCGTTGGTACCAACATGGACCACGACAACTGGATCCTGCCCCTCCCACTCCAAGTTTCTCTCCAGTCCAGAGGCGATGTCCTTAACCCTGGCACCGGGCAGGCAACACAGCCTTCGGGACTCTCGCTCTCGGCTGCGAAGAACTCTATCTATCCCCCTAACGATACTATCCCCTACCACTACAACATTTCTTTTAACTCCCCCCACTTGAATGGCCCCCCGCTCCACGGTGCTGTGGCCAGGTTGCTCATCCTCCCCGCAGTCCCTGTTCCCATCCTCACAGGGATTAAGAGCCTCAAACCTGTTGGACAAGAGCAAGGGCTGCGGCTCCTCCAACACTACCTCCTGGATCCCCGTACCTGCCTCACTTCTAGTCCCTGGCACGGACTACATCTGAATTAATTAATCTAATTGGTGTGACTACCTGCTGATACACAGAGTCCAGGTAACTCTCCCCCTCCCTGATGTGTCTCAGTGTTTGAAGCTCGGACTCCAGCTCTTCAACACGGAGCCGGAATTCCTCGAGCAGCCAACACTTACTGCAAATGTGATCACCGTGAGCATCAATGGTGTCCACCAGCTCCCACATATTGCAGCAGCAACACATCGCCTGATCTCCCATTCTATGTAATTAACTACATTTATTAATATTATTTTTAAATACCCTCTGCTCTGATTCTAGATGATGAATATCGCACCTTATAGAAACTATAAACCAGAGTTTAAGCTTAAAAAAAAAAGAGAAATACTTACCAACCAATCACTTACCCGCTTTCTGGTGATGTCACACTTGGATTAATTTTTACCTCTCTCCTTCCCTCCGAGTTCGGAGACTTGTTGGCCTTACCTGGTCTCTGGGGCCTTTTATAGCCCCGCTCTGCCGCTCGAGTTTCCCGCCGACGCTGTGATATACACTGGTCCTGGAGATGGACTGGGGAGAAAGGTCAGAGAGAGTCCCATTGACTCAGATACACACTGGTCCTGGAGATGGACTGGGGAGAAAGGTCAGAGAGAGTCCCATTGACTCAGATACACACTGGTCCTGGAGATGGACTGGGGAGAAAGGTCAGAGAGAGTCCCATTGACTCAGATACACACTGGTCCTGGAAATGGACTGGGGAGAAAGGTCAGAGAGTCCCATTGACTCAGATACACACTGGTCCTGGAGATAGACTGGGGAGATAGGTCAGAGAGAGTCCCATTGACTCAGATACACACTGGTCCTGGAGATGGACTGGGGAGAAAGGTCAGAGAGAGTCCCATTGACTCAGATACTGGGATAGTCAGAGTGTGAAAGGCTTAGAGGGTGCAGAATTCTTAAAGTGCTTAGAGAGCTTTTTGAGCCAGCATGTAGAAAGTCCTACAAGAGAGGGGGCAGTACTGGACCTAATTCTAGGGATTGTGGCCGGCCAAGTGGAAGAAGTGTTAGTAGGTGAGCACTTTGGTGACAGTGACCATAATTCAGTGAGATTTAAGGTAGTCATGGAAAAGGACAGAGATGGACTGGAAATAAAGGTTCTAAATTGGGGGAAGGCCGATTTTAATAGGATAAGGCAGGATCTGGCCAAAGTGGACTGGGATCAGCTACTTGTAGGAAAATCCGCATCGGAGCAATGGGAGTCTTTCAGAAGGGAAATTGAGATCGTGCAATGGCAACATGTTCCTGTAAAGGTCAAGGGTGGGTCCAAAAACCCCAGGGAACCTTGGATGTCAAGGGATATACGATAATGGATTAGGAAAAAAAGGATAGCTTTTGGCAGATACAAAAGGCTAAAGACAGAGGAAGCCCTAGAGGAGTATAAAAAGTGCAGGGGGATACTTAAAAAAAGAAATTAGGAGAGCGAGGAGGGGCCATGAAATAACACTGGCGAGCAAAATAAAGGAAAATCCTAAGGTGTTTTATGTATATTAAGGGTAAGAGGATAACTAGGGAAAGAGTAGGGCCCATTCGGGACCAAAGTGGCAATCTGTGTGTGGAGCCGGAAGATGTAGGTGGGGTTCTAAATGAAGTTTTTGCATCTGTTTTCACTATGGAGAAGGACGATGTAAACATAGATATAGGGCAGGGGGACTGTGATATACTCGAACATATTAGCATCGAGAAGGAGGAGGTATTGGCGGTTTTAGCAGGCTGAAAAGTGGATAAATCCCCAGGCCCGGACAAGATGTATCCCAGGTTGCTGTGTGAGGCAGAAGAGGAGATTGCAGGGGCTCTAACACAAATTTTCAGAACCTCTCTGGCCACAGGGGATGTGCCGGAGGACTGGAGAACAGCTAATGTAGTACCATTATTCAAGAAGGGTAGTAGGAATAAACCAGGGAACTACAGGCCAGTGAGCCTAACATCAGTGGTAGGGAAATTATTGGAAAAAATTCTGAGGGACAAAATTAGTCTCCACTTGGAGAGGCAAGGATTAATCAGGGATAGTCAGCATGGCTTTGTCAAGGGAAGATCATGTCTGGCTAATTTGATTGAATTTTTTGAGGGGGTGACTAGGTGTGTGGATGAGGGTGGTGCAGTGGATGTGGTATACATGGATTTCAGTAAGGCTTTCGATAAAGTCCCGCATAGGCGACTGGTGAAGAAGGTAAGAGCCCATGGAATCCAGGGTGCCTTGGCACATTGGATACAAAACTGGCTTAGTGGCAGAAGGCAGAGGGTGATGGTCGAAGGTTGTTTTTGTGACTGGACGCCTGTGTCCAGTGGGGTACCGCCTGGATCGGTGCTGGGTCCCTTGCTGTTTGTGGTCTACATTAATCATTTGGATGTGAATGTAAAAGGTATGATCAGTAAGTTCGCAGATGACACGAAAATTGGTGGGGTGGTAAATAGCGAGGAGGGTAGCCTCAGTCTGCAGGACGATATAGATGGGTTGGTCAGATGGGCGGAACAGTGGCAAATGGAATTTAACCCTGAAAAGTGTGAGGTGATGCACTTTGGAGGGACTAACAAGGTAAGGGAATACACAATGAATGGTAAGCCCCTAGGTAAGACGGAGGGTCAGAGGGTCAAGGATGTCACTGAACGACTGCAGGGCATTCTGAAGGGGGAGGGTGAACAGGCAGAGGTCGTGGTTCACATTGGGACCAATGACATGGGTAGGAAGAGGGATGAGGTCCTGCAGCAAGAATTTAGGGAGCTAGGTCGCAGATTAAAGAGCAGGACCTCAAAGGTTGTAATCTCTGGATTACTCCTGGTGCCACGTGCTAGTGAGTATAGGAATAGGAGGATAGAGCAGACGAATGCGTGGCTAAAGAGTTGGTGCAGGAGGGAGGGCTTTAGTTTCCTGGATCACTGGCTCTGCTTCTGGGGAAGGTGGGACTTGTACAAGTCGGACGGGTTGCACCTGAACCAGAGCGGGACAAATATCCTTGCGGGGAGGTTTGCTAGCACTGTTGTGGGGGGTTTAAACTAACCTGGCAGGGGGATGGGATACAGAGTGGAGCTACAATAGGGGTGATGTACAGCCAAATATAGAGGAAAAAAGAAGTCAGCTTGGAAGGAAGGGCAAATATGTAACGGCACAAGGGAGCAGGGCAAGGCTGGATGGCATTTATTTTAATGCAAGGAGTCTTGTGAATCAGGTGGATGAACTGAAGGTGTTGATGAACACATGGGAGTATGATATTGTTGCTATCATGGAGACATGGTTGAGGGAGGGGCAAGACTGGCAGCTCAATATTCCGGGGTATAGAATCTTCAGGCGAGACAGAGGGGGAGGTAAAAGAGGAGGGGGTGTCGCAATATTAATTAAGGAGTCAATTACTGCTATAAGGAGGGATGATATATTAGCAGGTTCCTCTAATGAGGGCATATGGGTGGAACTTAAAAACAAAAAGGGGGCAAGCACTTTGCTGGGAGTGTACTATAGGCCCCCAAACAGTCAGGGGGAGATAGAGGAACAGATATGTAGGCAAATCTCAGAGAAATGTGCAAATAATAGGGTAATAATAGTGGGGGGTTTCAACTTCCCCAATATTAATTGGGATAGTCAGAGTGTGAAAGGCTTAGAGGGTGCAGAATTCTTAAAGTGCTTAGAGAGCTTTTTGAGCCAGCATGTAGAAAGTCCTACAAGAGAGGGGGCAGTACTGGACCTAATTCAAGGGAATGTGGCCGGCCAAGTGGAAGAAGTGTTAGTAGGTGAGCACTTTGGTGACAGTGACCATAATTCGGTGAGATTTAAGGTAGCCATGGAAAAGGACAGAGATGGACCGGAAATAAAGGTTCTAAATTGGGGGAAGGCCGATTTTAATAGGATAAGGCAGGATCTGGCCAAAGTGGACTGGGATCAGCTACTTGTAGGAAAATCCGCATCGGAGCAATGGGAGTCTTTCAGAAGGGAAATTGAGATCGTACAATGGCAACATGTTCCTGTAAAGGTCAAGGGTGGGTCCAAAAACCCCAGGGAACCTTGGATGTCAAGGGATATACAAGAATGGATTAGGAAAAAAAGGAGGGCTTTTGGCAGATACAAAAGGACTAAAGACTGAGGAAGCCCTAGAGGAGTATAAAAAGTGCAGGGGGATACTTAAAAAAGAAATTAGGAGAGCGAGGAGGGGCCATGAAATAACACTGGCGAGCAAAATAAAGGAAAATCCTAAGGTGTTTTATGTATATTAAGGGTAAGAGGATAACTAGGGAAAGAGTAGGGCCCATTCGGGACCAAAGTGGCAATCTGTGTGTGGAGCCGGAAGATGTAGGTGGGGTTCTAAATGAATTTTTTGCATCTGTTTTCACTATGGAGAAGGACGATGTAAACATAGCAATAGGGCAGGGGGACTGTGATATACTCGAACATATTAGCATCGAGAGGGAGGAGGTATTGGCGGTTCTAGCAGGCTTAAAAGTGGATAAATCTCCAGGCCCGGAGGAGATGTATCCCAGGCTGCTGTGTGAGGCAAAAGAGGAGATTGCAGGGGCGCTAACACAAATTTTCAGAACGTCTCTGGCCACAGGGGATGTGCCGGAGGACTGGAGAACAGCTAATGTAGTACCATTATTCAAGAAGGGTAGTAGGGATAAACCAGTGAACTACAGGCCAGTGAGCCTAACATCAGTGGTAGGGAAGTTATTGGAAAAAATTCTGAGGGACAAAATTAGTCTCCACTTGGAGAGGCAAGGATTAATCAGGGATAGTCAGCATGGCTTTGTCAAGGGAAGATCATGTCTGGCTAATTTGATTGAATTTTTTGAGGGGGTGACTAGGTGTGTGGATGAGGGTAGTGCAGTGGATGTGGCTTAGTGGCAGAAGGCAGAGGGTGATGGTGGAAGGTTGTTTTTGTGACTGGAAGCCTGTGTCCAGTGGGGTACCGCAGGGATCGGTGCTGGGTCCCTTGCTGTTTGTGGTCGACATTAATGATTTGGATGTGAATGTTAAAGGTATGATCAGTAAGTTCGCAGATGACACGAAAATTGGTGGGGTGGTAAATAGCAAGGAGGGTAGCCTCAGTCTACAGGACGATATAGATGGGTTGGTCAAATGGGCGGAACAGTGGCAAATGGAATTTAACCCTGAAAAGTGTGAGGTGATGCACTTTGGTGGGACTAACAAGGCAAGGGAATACACAATGAATGTTAAGACCCTAGGTAAGGCGGATGGTCAGAGGGACCTTGGTGTACATGTACATAGATCCCTGAAGGCAGCAGAACAGGTGGATAAGGTGGTTAAAAAGGCATATGGGATACTTGCCTTCATTAGCCGAGGCATAGAATATAAGAGCAGGGAGGTTATGATGGAGCTGTATAAAACGCTGGTTAGGCCACAGCTGGAATACTGTGTACAGTTCTGGTCGCCACACTATAGGAAGGATGTGATTGCTTTGGAGAGGGTGCAGAGGAGATTCACCAGGATGTTACCTGGGCTGGAGAGCGTCAGCTATGAAGAGAGACTGGACAGGCTGGGTTTGTTTTCCTTGGAGCAGAGAAGGCTGAGGGGGGACCTGATTGAGGTGTACAAAATTATGAGGGGCATAGATAGGGTAGATAGAAAGGAGCTTTTCCCCTTAGTAGAGGGGTCAATAACAAGGGGGCATAGATTCAAGGTAAGGGGCAGGAGGTTTAGAGGTGATTTGAGGAAGAACTTTTTCACCCAGAGGGTGGTTGGAATCTGGAACTCACTGCCTGAAAGGGTGGTGGAGGCAGAAACCCTCACAACATTCAAGAAGCATTTGGATGAGCACTTGAAATGCCAGAGCATACAAGGCTACGGACCAAACGCTGGAAAATGGGATTAGATTAGAGGGCTTGATGGCCGGCACGGATGCGATGGGCCGAAGGGCCTCTTTCAGTGCTGTATAACTCTATGACTCTATGACTACAGTTCATTCTATGACACCCACAAGTTGTGTACTCAAACGGAGCAAGCTTGGGGTTTGATGTAGAAGGCGAACGAGATGAGAACGGAAATAATCTCAAGTAAGAAAAGGCCCAAAAATTAAACAGTCTGGAACAGAACATCAATTCGTCTTCTCTTATCATGGAGAAATCAAATATTTGACACACTGTGTTTGAAACAAAACTTATTTATTCCCTGAAATAGCAACAGAAAATGCTGGAAATACTCAGCAGGCCAGGCAGCATCCGTGGAGAGAGAAACAGAGTTAACGTTTCAGGTCTGGGACCCTTCATCAGAACTGGAAAAA
Source organism: Somniosus microcephalus (assembly GCF_052327205.1). Taxonomy (NCBI): domain Eukaryota; kingdom Metazoa; phylum Chordata; class Chondrichthyes; order Squaliformes; family Somniosidae; genus Somniosus; species Somniosus microcephalus. Next base: position 3,344,274 of record NW_028225179.1, read on the forward strand.
GCTGGAGATGTAACAGATATTACTAAGGTAAGAGGCAGGAAAGTTATCCTGGGTGGATCTGAAACACGAAGGGTGGAAGTTCAGTTGGAATCCACGTGGAATAAGTTGGAACCGGAGACAGTTGCTGAGGAAAGAGATGTGGCTGTGAAACCGAGTCTTGGAAAATGATGCAAATGGTAATGGCAAAATCATACTGCATGAAAAATGGGAGTAAGGGTTAAAGTTTGAAATTGTTGAACTCAATGTTGAGTCCAGAAGGCTGTAAAGTGCCTAATTGAAAGATGAGGTGCTGTTCCTCGAGCTTTATTTATTCACTAGTTAAACAGAATATTAATCTCCAGCGCAGACACGGGTTATTAAGATCAGCAGAAACAAACCATGACTACTAGAATGAACATGGTTCAGTCCTCAATCTGATCACAGTAAATCATGTTCCATTCACTAATCTGGTCTTTTACCCAGCACGCCCCGCGGTGGACCACGTGCCGCACCCAGCCTACAAGAGCCCAGCGCGCAGGCGCAGGAGGGGCCAGTATATTGAGCATGCGCAGTGCGTTACTGGAGATGGAGAGAAGCTGAAGCCGGGAGCGTGACGATGCAGCGGGTAAAAATCGCGACGGAGGGAGTAATGGACCGGTAGGTGGGTGGGGAGGCTTCATAAACAACTCGTGCAGGAGGCAAGCCCTGAATAATAAGCTGAAGATCCCGTGTTCGCAGTTGCGAGGATTTCTTCCCCTTACAGGCCCAGGTTAACGGCAGCCATCTTTGTAAAGGAGGGCGGAAAGTTTCCATGCGACGTCTTCCTATGCCTGAGACAAAGAGCCTTGTGTCCAATGCGGGGAATAAAGGCCCACAGCCTCCCCTGGCCCTGGGCCCTGAACAAGGGACTGGAGAAACTCGCTGCCCTGCGGATCAGACAATCAGCCGGCACTAGTCCCGCCACTCGGGCTCCCCGATTGTTTGGAGGCCCCGCCGCCGGCTCGCACCTCCAGCCCCGCCCACTGTGTGCCGCTAGTCCCACCCCTCGGGCTCCCCGATTGGTTGGAGGACCCGCCGCCGGCTCGCTCCTCCAGCCCCGCCCCGCTCGCTCCCTATTGGTCGGAAGCTGCCGTCAATCAGGCCGCGGGCCCGGGTCACGTGTCCCTGAGGAGATCACTTGCACCGTCCAACTGCCGCCGCTCGGTCCGGGTCCTCGCGGACTCCGAGGTTTTTCTATCTCTCTTTATTCTCTCCCGATCCACCCCGCGTGATTCTCCACCCAATCGGAGCGGAGAAAACTCACTTCGCGTCACCGATCGCGACTCTGGAATCGACACCAAGGCCTTTCCCCGGAATGGCCCCGCGCCGACTCCGTCCGACAGGATCCAAGTGCGCAGGCGCAGCTCCAAGTGGGGGAGGGGGGTTGGTCTCCTCTGGGCATGCGCGGTCATTACCCTTGGTGACCGGGATGGGTCGCTGTGCCGGACTCGGCCCAAACCGCCGCTCCCTGTGCGCATGCGCGGGCTATCGGCTGTCAATCAACCAACCGCCAGAGGAGGTCGCTGGTGAGACCAGTGAAGAAAGAAAGACTTGCATTTATATAGCGCCTTTCGCCACCACCGGACATCCCAATGAAGTACTTTTGCAGTGTAGTCACTGTTGTAACGTAGGAAATGCGGCAGTTAATTAGCACACAGCAAGCTCCCACAAACAGCAATGTGATAATGATCAGATTATCATTTTTTTAAGTTGATTGAGGGATAAACATTGGCTCGGCCACTGGGGATAATTCCCCTGCTCTTTCCCACATTACAACAGTGACTACTTCATTGTAGTACTTCATTGGGCAGCACGGTGGCATAGTGGTTAGCACTGTTGCCTCACAGCGCCAGGGACCCGGGTTCGAATCCAGCCTCGGGCGACTGTCTGTGTGGAGTTTGCACATTCTCCCCGTGTTTGCGTGGGTTTCCTCCGGGTGCTCCGGTTTCCTCCCACAGTCCAAAGATGTGCGGGTTAGGTTGATTGGCTATGATAAATTGACCCTTAGTGTTAGGGGGATTAAATATGTGGGGTTACGGGGATAGGGTGGGATATGTGTTGGTGTAGGGGTTACGGGGATCGGGTGGAATATGTATCGGTGCAGGCTCGATGGGCCGAAATGGCCTCTATCTGCACTGTGGGGTTTCTGTGATTTCTGTGATTGGCTGTAAAGCACTGTAGGATATCTGGTGGCACTATATAAATGCAAGTCTTTCTTTCCTGTAATAATGCCATGGGATCTTTTACATCCACCTGAGAGAGCAAACAGGGCCTCAATTTAACATCTCATCCAAAAGACGGCACCTCCGACAGTGCCGCACTCCCTCAGCACTGCACTGGAGTGTCAGCCTGGATTTTTGTGCTCAAGTCTCTGGAGTGGGACTATGAACCCACAACTTTCTAACTCGGAGGCGAGAGTGCTGCCCACTGAGCCACTGGCTGACACTAAAGAGCAAGCAGTTCTGACGAAAGGTCATCGACCTGAAACGTTAACTCTGTTTCTCTCTTCACAGATGCTGCCTGACCTGCTGAGTATTTCCAGCATTTTCTGTTTTTATTAAAGAAACGAGGGAATGATTGCTGACGGGAAGAATGTTGGGTCGTCCTGCGCATGCGCACCTCCCTGGCGGCTGAGGCGAAACACCGACTCGCCCCCACCTGAGCCGCTCACGCGTACCAGATGTTGCGGCTCCGCATGCACGCCCGATGTTCCAACCGCAGGATTTTGTGTGCTGAGCATGCGCGTTGCGGACCAATCGGGACAGGCGATTGTGGAGCAGGAGGGAGAGCGCGGGGGCCATGAGCACAGGCGCGGGACTCAGAGTCAACAGAGTGCTTTCTGGAGCGCGGGGGCTTGTGGGTATTACAGCCGCCATTACTGCTGATCCTTTCAACCAACCTGTGCAGCAGCTGGGGCCTGAAAATCAGCTTCACTGACACTAGGTTCGGAAAGGGGAAAATTAAACAACAGTTTGTCTCTGATCCTTTTCTGATCTCAATTTACAGGGTTATAGAAGTGGAGCAGTTACAGGCGGGAAGCTCAGACCAAACATCACGTCAAGATCTGACAGTCGCTGGATTCATCAGGACCTGAATATCATTGGCCTTTGCACATGGAAGGAGAGAGCAGGGATCACAACGCAGACAAACCGCACACGTGTTCAGTGTGTGGACGCGGATTCAGCCGATCGCCTGACCTGGTGAGACACGTGCACCGTCACACCAGGGAGAAACCGGGTAAAGGTGGGGACGGCGGGAAGGGCTTCAGTTCCCCGTCTGCATTGAAAGTTCAACGGTGCAGTCACACCAGGGACAGTCTGTTCACCTGCTCCGTGTGTGGAAAGGGATTTGTTTGTTCATCCCACCTGCAAACACACCAGGGAGTTCACACTGGGTAGAGACCAATTCAGTGTCCTGACTGTGGGAAGAGCTTTAAAAGCCCCGGGGAACTAAAGCAACACCAACTTGTCCACACTGATGAGAGACCATTTCAATGTTCTGACTGTGGGAAGAGCTTTAAAAGCGCTCAGTATCTGAAGGGACACCAGCTTGTTCACACTGATGAGAGACCATTTCAATGTTCTGACTCTGGGAAGAGCTTTCAAAGCCCCAAGGAACTAAAGCAACACCAACTTGTCCACACTGACGAGAGACCCTTTAAATGTTCTGACTGTGGGAAGAGCTTTAAAAGCCCCAGGAGCTGAAGGGACACTGGCTCCTACACACTGGGGAGAGGCCGTTCATCTGCTCCGTGTGTGGGAAGGGATTCACTCAGTCATCCAAACTGCTGACACATCAGCGAGTTCACACTGGGGAGAGACCCTTTAAATGTTCTGAGTGTGGGAAGAGCTCTAAAAGCTCTGGGGAGCTGAAGGGACACCAGCGAGTTCACACTGACGAGAGGCCCTTTAAATGTTCTGACGGTGGGAAGAGTTTTAAAAGCTCCTGGGAGCTCAAGAAACACCAACACCTACACACTGGGGAGAGGCCGTTCAGCTGCTCTGTGTGTGGGAAGGGATTCGCTCAGTCATCCAACCTGCCGGTACATCAGCGAGTTCACACTGGGGAGAGACCGTTCACCTGCTCAGTGTGTGGGAAGGGATTTACTCAGTCATCCAGCCTGCTGATACATCAGCGAGTTCACACTGGGGAGAGACAGCTCACCTGCTCTGTGTGTGGGAAGGGATTCACTCAGTCATCCCACCTGCAAACACACCAGGTAGTTCACACTGGGGAGAGACCATTTCAGTGTCCTGACTCTGGGAAGAGCTTTAAAAGCCCCGGGGAACTAAAGCAACACCAACTTGTTCACACTGATGAGCGACCATTTCAATGTCCTGACTGTGGGAAGAGCTTTAAAAGCCCCCAGGAGCTGAAGGGACACTGGCTCCTACACACTGGGTAGAGGCCGTTCAGCTGCTCTGTGTGTGGGAAGGGATTCGCTCATTCATCCAACCTGTTGGTACATCAGCGAGTTCACACTGGGGAGAGGCCGTTCACCTGCTCCGTGTGTGGGAAGGGATTCAGTCAGTCATCCAACCTGCTGACACATCAGTTAGTTCACACTGACGCGAGGACCTTTAAATGTTCTGACTGTGGGAAGAGCTTTAAAAGCTCCGGGGAGCTGAAGGGACACCAGCGAGTTCACACTGGGGAGAGACTCAATGTTCTGAGTGTGGGAAGAGTTTTAAAAGCTCCTGGGAGCTCAAGAGACACCAACACCTACACACTGGGGAGAGGCCGTTCACCTGCTCCGTGTGTGGGAAGGGATTCACTCAGTTACCCAACCTGCTGGTACATCAGCGAGTTCACACTGGGGAGAGACCGTTCACCTGCTCCGTGTGTGGGAAGGGATTCACTCAGTCATCCAACCTGCTGACACACCAGCGACTTCACACTGATCATAGAATCTAACAGCACAGAAGGAGGTGATTCGGCCCATCGTGTCTGTACCCATCGTGTCTTTGGAAGAGCTGTCCAATTTATTCCCAAACCCCAGCTTTATCCCCAGAACTCTGCAAACTAGTCCTATTCAAGGACTCGTCCAATTACTGTTTGAAAGTTCCTGTGGAACCTGATTCCAGCATCCTTTCAGATGCTGCATTCCAGATCTGAACAACCCTCTGTATGAAAACAATTCTCCTCATTTCACCTCTAGTTCTTTTAGTAACTATTTTAAATCTGTGACCTTTGGTTACCGACCCACTTGCCAGAGTGAATAGTTTCTCTCTACTTGCTCGATCAAAACCCCTCATCATTTTGAACACTTCTATCAGGTCTCCTCTTAACCTTCTCTGCTCTAAGGGGAACAATCCCAGCTTCTCCAATCTCTCCACATAACTGAACTCCCTCATCCCTGATACCATCCTGGTCAACCTCCTCTGCACCCTCTCCAAGGCCTTGACATCCTTCCTAAAGTGTGGTGCCCAGAACTGTACACAAGACTCCAGCTGAGGCCAAAACCCTGCAGCTGTACAAAACCCTGGTTAGACCACACCTGGCGCACTGTGAGCAGTTCTGGGCACCACACCTTAGGAAGGATATATTGGCCTTGGAGGGAGTGCAGCGTAGGTTTACCAGAATGATACCTGGACTTCAAGGGTTAAGTTACGAGGAGGGATTACACAAATTAGGGTTGTATTCCCTGGAATTTAGAAGGTTAAGGGGTCATCTGATCGAAGTTTTCAGGATATTAAGGGGAACAGATAGGGTAAATAGAGAGAAACTATTTCCGCTGGTTGGGGATTCTAGGACTGGGGGCAGAGTCTAAAACTTAGAGCCAGACCTTTCAGGAGTGAAATTAGGAAACATTTCTACACACAAAGGGTGGTAGAAGTTTGGAACTCTCTTCCACAAACAGCAATTGATGCTCGATCAATTGTTAATTTTAAATCTGAGATTGATAGGTTTTTGTTAACCAAAGGTATTAAGGGATATGGGCCAAAGGCAGGTGTATGGAGTTAGATCGCAGATCAGCCATGATCTCGTTGAATGGCGGAACAGGCTCGAGAGGCTGAATGGGCTCCTCCTGTCTTATGTTCCTAACTAGTGATTTGTAAAGGTTTAGTGTAACTTCCTTGTTTTTGTATTCAGTGTTGTGGAGATGCCGGAGTTGGACTGGGGTGGACAAATGTAAGAAGTCACACAACACCAGGTTATAGTCCAACAGTTTTATTTGAAATCACAAGCTTTCGGAGCGCTGCTCCTTCATCAGGTGAAGTGGAGAGATGCATAAAGACACAGCTTATATAGTCAGAGAATAATGCCAGATGTTTACAGGTAATCTTTCTAACTGCCATTTATCACACCTCGGCAGAGAGATAATCACAACGATCAAAGGTGTGAATGGTGCCCAAACAGGTTAGTCAGGAAAACATTACATCAAAGAACAATGGGGTGGGGTCACAAGGGGTCAAATGTTGCAGATGCTGGGGTCTGTATGAAAAACAAAAAACAGACAAAAAACATTTTTTTTTGCTGGAAATCACAGCAGGTCCGGCCGCATCTGTGTAGAGAGAACAAGCCAACGACGACTCGACTCTGGGTGACCCTACGTCAGGTGGGATTACATATAGCGTGACATGAACCCAAGATCGCGGTTGAGGCCATCCTCATGAGTGCGGAACTTGGCTATCAGTTTCTGCTCAACGATTTTGCGTTGTCGTGTGTCTCGAATGCCGCCTTGGAGAATGCTTACCCGAAGATCGGAGGCTGAATGTCCTTGACTGCTAAAGTGTTCCCCGACTGGGAGGGAACGCTCCTGCCTGGCGATTGTTGCGCGGTGTCCGTTCATCCGTTGTCGCAGTGTCTGCATGGTTTCGCCGATATACCATGCTCCGGGGCATCCTTTCCTGCAACGTATGAGGATGGTACATCGGCGAGACCATGCAGACACTGCGACAACGGATGAACGGACACCACGCAACAATCGCCAGGCAGGAGTGTTCCCTCCCAGTCGGGAACACTTTAGCAGTCAAGGACATTCAGCCTCCGATCTTCGGGTAAGCATTCTCCAAGGCGGCCTTCGAGACACACGACAACGCAAAATCGTTGAGCAGAAACTGATAGCCAAGTTCCGCACTCATGAGGATGGCCTCAACCGCGATCTTGGGTTCATGTCACGCTACATGTAATCCCACCTGACGTAGGGTCACCCAGAGTCGAGTCGTCGTTGGCTTGTTCTCTCTACACAGATGCGGCCGGACCTGCTGTGATTTCCAGCAAAAAAAAATGTTTTTTGTCTGTTTTTTGTTTTTCATACAGACCCCAGCATCTGCAACATTTGACCCCTTGTGACCCCACCTCATTGTTCTTTGATGTGATGTTTTCCTGACTAACCTGTTCGGACACCATTCACACCTTTGATCGCTGTGATTATCTCTCTGTAAGAAGTCACACAACACCAGGTTATAGTCCAACAGCTTTATTTGAAATCACAAGCTTTCGGAGCGCTGCTCCTTCAGGTGAAGTGGAGAAATGCATAAAGACACAGCTTATATAGTCAGAGAATCATGTCAGATGTTTACAGGTAACCTTTCCAACTGCCATTTATCACACCTCGGCAGAGAGTTAATCACAGCAGTCAAAGGTGTGAATGGTGTCCAAACAGGTCAGTCAGGGAAACATTTGTAATGATTATACGGCCTCTCCCTGTTGTTTTTCCCAAAGTGCATCACTTCACACTTATCCTCATTTAATTTCATCTGCCTTGTGTCTGCTCATTTCACAGTCTGTCTCTGTCCTTCTGAAGTCTGCTACTACTATACTCACTATTTACTACGTTGCCAAGTTTTGTATCATCCGTAAACTTTGAAATTGTTCACCTATACCCAAGTCCAGGTCATTTGTATATAACAAGAAAAGCAATGGTCCTAATCCCGACCCCTGGGGGAGCCCACTGCATACTTCCCTCCAGTCAGAAAAACATCCCTCAGCACTGCTCACTGTCTCCTCTCCCTTAGCCAATTATATACCCAAATTACCATCAGCCCTTTAATTCCCTGTGCTTCTATTTTCAGAGTAAGTCTCTTATGTGGTATTTTATCAAATGCCTTTTGAAAGTCCATATATACAACATCTGCTGCACTACCTTCATCAACCCTCTGTTACTTCATCAGAGAACTCAATCAGGTTAATCAGACACGATTTACCTTTAACAAATCCATACTGGCTGCCCCTTATTAAGCCATGCTTCTCCAAGTGAGAATTAATTTTGTCCTTGACAATGGTTTCTAGTCGTTCACCCACCACTGTAGGGGTCGCAAAATCCCCATAGCCCCCGAAGATCGGGAAATATTAATCCACATCGTGGACGAAGACTTGTGTGATTTAAATTGTCTCTGGGTTGGACAATGTTTTAAAACATACCCAGAACCGCAAAAGGCTGCGTTAAAAAGCTCGTAAGCTAGGCAGCACTTGGACACTGGAATCAAAGAACTTTGTGAAAATCGCACACTTTAAGATTGTACATACATTTTATTAAAAGATGTACTCTTGAGTTTTGGACTGTTTAAATTGCCCAGGGCATAAAAATGGCTGAACAGACTTCATGGAAACAGAATTTTAAAAGGCAGCAGAAAAGGACAGACAGGCTGTTAGCATATGAAAAGCTCAGCGCTGCCCTGTAGTAAGTTTGAATGGAGCCCGAGCTGTCAGTCACCCTGTGGTATTGGGCAGGTCCGGTAACCTACAAGCTGCTTGTTTACACTGGGGAGTAGCCCGTTTGAATTAGCCCGTTTGAATCAGCCAATCATCAGACAGCAAGCACAATGGGTTGTTTACACACATCCATTCACTGAAATTGACTACTACGTGATGTCTCCATGTATGAATGAAGGAAGTTAAAAGCCCTTCTCTTGTGTATTCAGACTTTTCGGCGCGAAAACAGCAGGGACTCCCAGGGTATAAAGATTAAGCCCAGGAAGTCCTCTGCCCCCTTTTTTGTCTCTTTTACTCTTTGGACTGCAGGTGAGCAAGGCTTCTGACCAACTAGCAAGACAATCTAGTGAGAAGTAAAGGGGTGGTAATTTAAGGGAAATGTTGCGAAGATTGTAAGGTTAACATTGTAGCCATTTATCCCTCGTTTTTGCCGTCTGCCTTCCCCTATTAAGCAATTTTACCGTGATTACTTTGATCGTGTGGTGTAGTTTCTTTAGTTTTAATAAAATTTGACTTTCTTGCATCCAGACCATTTGTCCATTTTTAATATATCATTAATTATAAGATCTCCAGTCAGAACTGGAGGGGGGGTTTTTAGCGATTCGAAACCGCTGATTGAAATTGGTCACAGTGGCAAAGGCTGCTTGACCAGGTAAATTACCGTAAACCAGGTAAAGGATGCCCACCTACAAATTGGCAACCGCGGCAGGACTGGAGGCAGTTTTTGATAGGATAAGTGGTCTGGATCTGGAGAAAGCATCAGCTCTTGCTTATCTTGCTTTCAGTCTGTGGGTAGCCCTGCAGAAGTTAGCGGCAGCATGTAAGCTGACCTATTATAGTATAGGTGGCTGGGTTAAGAAGGGTGAGATGAGGGTGCGGGAGGAGGTTACAGAGGCCAAGAATCGGGAGTCAGAGTTTGAAAAATGCCAGGCGGAGGTAGAACACCTCATAAGAGAGGTGAAGGAGGCCAGAGATAGTGGGATGAGGGTGTGGGAAGAAAATGCACGCCTCACACTAGAGGTCACAAAATGCCAGGCAGAGATAGAGCGCCCTGTGCAGGAAGTCACAGAGGCTAGGGCCAGTGAGATGAGGCTACAGGAGGAAAACGCACATCTCACCCAAGAAGCTAGCGAGGGCAAAAGCCACATGAGGCACAAGATAGAGTTCCTAAAGTGCCAAATTACAGAAGCAAAGAGTAATGAGATGAAACTGCGGGAAGAGAATGCCCGCCTCACCTCAGAAGTAACAGAGCAGGAGGAAAAGGTTAGGGAGGTAAAGGCAGCTTATAAGCTGGCCTGCGACCAAAGATTTAGTGGAGCAGATCATACCCCACGTAACAGACAGATAGAGAGTTTGGGTATGGAGTTATTAAGGACTAAAGGGATGGTATGTCTCATAAGTCTGAAGGGAAGTCCGTCGGACAGTACCAGCAGCCCAAATCAAACCGCCCCACAGGCAGCACCCAGAACAGAGCTGGCTAGGGAATTGGAGATCCCAAGACCGCAGCCCATAGCTCTGAGTTTTGAGGAGCTCTGGCAGCAAGAAGGGGTGGACAATGGGGTGGTAGGAGAACGCCAGCAAGTCCCACTAGGCAGGCGGGGACCAGGACCAGTGTACCCCCTCTGACAACGGAGGTACGGTCTGCCCGTGAACGATAATGAACCAGGGGCTGTTCAGCATACCTATCTGGTACCTTATGATACCCAACAGCTCAGAGGCCTGGTGAAACATATTCCCCTGCTCTCTGAAAAGGGAGACCCCTCGGTGCACTTCCAAGAGATAGAACAGGCAGCCTGTGTTAACGGCTGTGATGACGAAGAGAAAGCCAAAATGTTGCTTTTCTCTGCAGATAGTAAGCTCTACAGACCCTTTCAGATGAGGCTAAGAGAGGGCAGAAGGGTTTTGAGGACCTAAAGGAGGAAACACTGGAAGCCATGGGTGCGAACGACGGCAGTCCGTTCGATCGCATAGGGAAAACTCTGCAGAAGGAAGGGGAGACCCCACAGGCATTTACAGACAGGCTGTGGCCAGTCTACAACAGCGCGTGTACAGGGGGACAAGATAGGGCACACCTGAACCAGCGGCAGCAGACCCAATGGCTTCGTTGCCTGGTGTCCAATTGCCTGCCCCAGATAAAAGCAAAGGCTGATACTTGGTTTGACCACCTAGACCCCCTAGCAACCAAAGAGACTGTAATCCGGCAGCTCACGGTAGCATATAGGAACGGTAGGAATAGTGGGACCCCCCAGCAAAAGGGTAAGGTCCACGAGGTTAAACCTGGGGCTCAATACAAGAAAGAGTGGTGCCAGGAGGGGAGCCGTCCCTCCCAGAACAAGGTCACTTGTTACAGGTGCGGGGAGAATGGCCACTGGCGCAGGGATTGTGAAAAGCCTGGGAGAGATGATAAAGCCAGGACCCCCGAGGCCCAACTCAGAAGGCAGAGACAGAAACTCCTCCCGATACAGTCGAGTCCATCATGGAGTCGATAAAATCTTTCCTCAGGGCCAATCAGGGAAAGGTAGCAGCTGCAGCCCCCTCGCCCACCTCTGCCTCCCCACAATGACTGGAGCCCGCGCAACCTGTCCATCTGTGTAATCTCCGGTACGATGAATGGAAGAGACTGCTCGTACAGATGGAGGTAGAGAAGGTTACAGGGACTTATCTATTGGATACGGGGGCATCATGCACCGTGATCCATACGGATAATCCCACCACCTCACCTCTGTCTAATGGGGTTCCATACATACTATCGGGATTCACCGGTCAGGAGCAGGCGGGGGTAATTTATGGGCAGGCAGCAGACAGCATGGGGAAGCAGCATCGGAATAACCGGCTGCTGCTCGAGCCTAGCAAGAGCCACCAGTGGGAGATAGGAGACCTAGTGATGGTAAGAAACTATGCCCAGGTGGGAAGTTTAGAGCCACTCTACATAGGACCATATAGTATAGTTGATAGTGCCAGCCCCATGGTCTATGCAGTAAAACTACCCTGGTGCACAAAGTGCTTCCACGCCAACCAATGTAAATTGTATAAATCTGACCATACAAGTTCAAGTTCACAGGCTGTAAAGACAGACGCTGTGGCTTGTTTCAAGGGAAAAGTTGTCCGGCCCACCAATTGGGACACTTCCCCGCCCCAGTGGGACCTAAGTTTTGGCCAAAGTTTAAATTTGAACCAGTTATTTAGTTCAGAAACAGAGAAACCGCAGTCTGAGAGTAGAAATCTGCAGGCTGCTGCGAGTTCATTCGCAGAAAATCGCTTGGGGGGGCTCCAGGGAGGAGCCGCCTTTTGAAGAGACTACCTGCTCATGCGTAGTCGCCGGTCTGCAGACAGGAATTCCCCAGTCTTTTGAACGGCCTGTTCGCGCAGGTGCAGTTCCCCAGTCCGTGACCACAGCGGCTCCTCTTCAGTTATCTCGCGCAGGCGCAGTCGCCTGTTTAAAGGGACAAGCTTCCCAGCCCGCTTCTAGAGTGGTTCCTCCTATGGTGTGGGACTCTGGGAGGAAGGGATAGCAATTCCTCTTGCAGGGGACATATGGAAGGAGCTGGTACCAGGTTTTGGACCTGGAGAGGAAGATTTTAAGCCACCAGCAGCGGGTGGTGAGGGGATACCTGCCCCCAGTACAGGAGTGGGTAGGGAAAAGGAGACAAACCCGGATTACTGGCAGGCTGCCAGGTATATTAAACAGTGCGGGCTGTTTGCATCAGGGGGAGAAGGTTCCCAGCCAGCTAGGGCTGTGACCCAGGCTCAGGGTCCGTCAGCCAAAGTTTCCCCCACAGAGACGCCCCTCAGAAGGTCTCAGCAGGTCCACAAGCCCAAGATAAGATGGTCACCAGAGTACCCGCCACAAAGCAATCTCCCGAGCCCGGGAGGAAACAGATCACAGAGGTCCCCAACTAGCAGCCATAAGCTGCCAGGGACCAGAAGCAGGAGGCAGTCCAGCTTTGCTGCAGGCAGCAGTAATCTGCGACAGTGACACCAGAGATTAACCTGGCCGTCCGGAGATGGGCGGCATTTATATTATAGCTTTGTGTTAAGTTACCAATGTTTATAGCTTGCTTTTAAGGTGTTTAAATTTTAAGTTTAGAATGTAACTAGTAGTTTTGAGTTTAAGTTCAAGGTTTAAGTTTATAAGTGTGCCAAATGCTTGTATTTTGGTCCGAGGTCAAGGGACCCAACCATGTCTCCACCTAAGACAGCAGGTCAGTGAGAGACCTGGCTGCATGTCCTTTTAAGTTCTTTTGCAGGAGAGTGGACAAAGGAGCAGCCCTGTTCGCCCAGCCCGAGCTGGGCATCGAATGAAGATATGGTTATACAGAATGTTGGGGATCACCTCGCCACTGGACGAATCCAGGAGGAGACCCCGCAGGAACCTGCCTAGTCATCCTACGTGGAAGAGATGGCCCCAGCTGGGTGGGGCACGGCCCCAACCCAGCACTATCCTGACTGAATTTCACTTGCGGGAAAACTCGCTATTAATGAGTCATGGTGGGGAAGCGCGGGCGCCTTGTCAGATAGGGATGCGTTCCCCAGCAGTGGGTGGTGATGGCCCGGGATAGATTGTAAAGGGGAGGGGAGACCCAAGAGTCACGGTGCATTCGGGGAAGGGAGGAACTCACCCGGGGCCCACGGGTAAAGTTAGAGTGTAAGTGTGGCTGGGAAGGATGAGTGGGTGGCTGGATCTGGGATCCAAGTTTGAGTGTGAGGCCAGTGAGAGCCGCCACACAGGCACCCATCATTTTCTGCAGCCAGTCGAGGGAAGACAGGAGGGGGAGGGACTGGGAGTCACAATCCCATACTCCCTGGTCTCGGTCTGTGAAACATGAGGGGTACCCCGCCTCCACAAAGGGACAAGGAAACGGTTCGGGGCTGGCGGATCAGACTTCTGTAAAATCCATTCTGTATGTTTTAAAAGTTTAAGACCTTTAAAGGGGGGGGTGGAAGGAACATTTACTGCCCGGGTGGGAGGAGCAATACCCACTCAAATTTCGCGACCCATCATTGGCACATGATGGTCGGGGTTTATTTCAGCATTTTGTTTCAAATGTTTAATGAAGATTTTTGTATTTTGTTTTACAGTTCCAAGCGGTGCAGAGGCGTAGGACCCTCTCTGTGCTTGGGATCATTTTGATTACATTGTATAACTAAGATTGCAACATTTTTGTAATATGTTATAATGTAACAAGTGCTGCATGGGGTATGAGACCCCTTATTGTAACATTTTGTAATTGATGTATCTGTAGATGCCTACCGTACCATGGTTTTTCTCGGATTTGAGGGGAATAGACGGGTCAGGGTATCAGTGATAGGTAGCTATAGGTAAATACAGGGGATGATTGCTTGTGGGGGGTCAGAAAACTTTGCTCACTTCTTCAAGAGGATACTGCAAGCAAGTTGGAAGTATCCAAGGGAGGAATGTAGGGGTCGCAAAATCCCCTCAGCCCCCGAAGATCGGGAAATATTAATCCACATCGTGGACGAAGACTTGTGTGATTGAAATTGTCTCTGGGTTGGACAATGTTTTAAAACATACCCAGAACCGCAAAAGGCTGCGTTAAAAAGCTCGTAAGCTCGGCAGCACTTGGACACTGGAATCAAAGAACTTTGTGAATATCGCACACTTTAAGATTGTACATTTTATTAAAAGATGTACAGTTTTAGACTGTTTAAATTGCCCAGGGCATAAAAATGGCTGAACAGACCTCATGGAAACAGAATTTTAAAAGGCAGCAGAAAAGGACAGACAGGCTGTTAGCATATGAAAAGCTCAGCGCTGCCCTGTAGTAAGTTTGAATGGCGCCTGAGCTGTCAGTCACCCTGTGGTATTGGGCAGGCCCAGTAACCTACAAGCTGCTTGTTTACACTGGGGAGTAGCCCGTTTGAATCAGCCAATCATCGGACGGCAAACACAATGGGTTGTTTACACACCCATTCACTGAAATTGACTCTACTACGTGATGTCTCCATGTATGAATGGAGGAAGTTAAAAGCCCTCTTGTGTATTCGGACTTTTCGGTGCGAAATTGTGCACAGACCTTTTCGGCGCGAAAACAGCAGGGACTCCCAGGGTATAAAGATTAAGCCCAGGAAGTCCTCTGCCCCCTTTTTTGTCTCTTTTACTCTTTGGACTGCAGGTGAGCAAGGTTTTGACCCATCAGCAACACAATGTAGTGAGAAGTAAAGGGGTGGTAATTTAAGGGAAATGTTGCTAAGATTGTAAGGTTAACATTGTAGCCATTTATCCCTCGTTTATGCCGTCTGCCATCCCCTGTTAAGCAATTTTACCATGATTACTTTGATCGTATGGTGTAGTTTCTTTAGTTTTAATAAAATTTCACTTTCTTGCATCCAGACCATTTGTCCATTTTTAATATATCATTAATTATAAGTTCCTCAAGTCAGAACTGGAGTGGGGGGGGTTTAGTGATTCAAAACCGTTGATTGGAATTCGTCACAGTGCAGTGGCAAAGGCTGCCTGACCAGGTAAATTACCATAAACCAGGTAAAGGATGCCCACCTACACCACTGACATTAGACTGATTGGCCTGTAGTTACCAGGTTTATAGTTCTTCCCTTTTTTTAAACAGGGTGTAACATTTGCAATCCTCCAGTCATCTGGCACCACTCCCATATATCTGAGGGAGATTGAAAGATTGTGGTCGGAGCTTCTGCTATCTCCACCCTAGCTTCCCTCTGCAATCTAGGATGCATCCACCTGGACTGGGTGACTTGTTAACTTTGAGTGATGACAACCTATTTAGCACCTCCTTTCTATCCATTTTTATCCAATTTCTCTACTCCCCCCTCCTCTACTGTGACATTAACTTCATCCTTTTCTTTTGTGGAGACAGATGCTAAGTACTCATTCAGTACCTCAGCCATGCCCTCTGCCTCCGTATGATGAGCTCCTATTTGGTCCCTAATCGGCCCCATCATTCCTTTAACTATCCTTTTACTTTTCATATGTTTATAAAAGATTTTTGGGTTCCCTTTTACATTACCCACTAATCTTTTCTTGTATTCTCTCCCTTGTGTCAGCTGTGGCTCAGTGGATAGCACACTTGCTCTCTGAGTCAGAAGGTTGTGGGTTCTAGTCCCACTCCAGGGACTTGAGCACATAAAGCTAGGCTGACACTCCAGTGCAGTGCTGAGGGAGTGCTGCACTGTTTCTGATGAGACTTTAAACTGAGGCCCCGTCTGCTCCCTCAGGTGGATGTAAAAGATCCCATGGCACTCTTTTGAAGAAGAGTAGGGGAGTTATCCCCGGTGTCCTGGCCAATATTTATCCCTCAACCAACATAACAAAAACAGATTACCTGGTTATTATCACAATGCTGTTTGTGGGAGCTTGCTGAGCACAAATTGGCTGCCGTGTTTCCCACATTACAACAATGACTCCACTTCAAAAGTACTTAATTGATTGTAAAGGGCTTTGAGATGTCTGGTGGTCGTGAAAGGCGCTATATAAATGCAAGCCTTTCTTTCATATATCCTTTTTCAATTTCCCCCCACTCTCTGTATTCTCCTGGTTTTTGACTGTATTCTGTACCTGACATTTGTCATAAACCTCCTTTTTCTGTTTTATTCTAACGTCTACATCCTTTGTCATCCAGGGAGCTCGAGCTTTGGACGCCCCATCTTTCCTCCTTATGGGAATATGCTTGGTTTGTACCTGGTGTCAAATTTTGTTTTATAACACTCCCGTGAAGCACGTTGGGACATTTTACTGCATTAAATACGTTCTATAAACACAAGTTGTTGTTATTGTCTGAAACTAACAAATTCCACAGAGGAAAAATAACAGTATTTTTACTCCCAAATATTAAATATTTTGTTCCACGAAATTTATGTGCTTTTATTGATGAATTTAAAAAGTCTCTATTAAAACCTGAGCCAGTGTGTTGTGAGACAAAGAGCCTTGTGTCCAATGAGGGGAATAAAGGCCCACAGCCTCCCCAGGCCCTGAATGAGGGACTGGAGAAACTCGCTGCCCTGCGGAGCAGACAATCAGCCGGCGCTAGTCCCGCCCCTCTGGCTCCCCGATTGGTTGGAGGACCCGCCGCCGGCTCCCTGTTGGTCGGAAGCTCCCGTCAATCACCCGAGCAGTGTGAGCTGAGCATGCGCGGAGCTTGGCAGCTGCCGCTGACACATCAGGTGAGAGAGCTCAGGGAGCGGGTTAATGAACCCCGGGGGAGGCTGCGAGATGCTCAGCAGCTCAGCTCTGCTCGGTGCTGCGTGAACGGGCTGCTCATGGGGAATGCCAGTGCGGAGGGCCCAGTGCAGAAGGCCCAGGGTGGAAGACCCAGAGGAGAGTGTCCTAGGCGGGAGGCCCAGCATGGAGAACCCCAGGCGGGGGGCCCAGCATGGAGGACCCAGAGGAGAGTGTCCTAGGCGGGAGGCCCAGCACAGAGGACCCCTGGCGGGGGGCCCAGGGCGGAGCAGCTGGTCGACAGAAGCGGAGCCGGGAGATGCTGTGGGTGAGCATGCTGCATGGTTTCTAAAGTTGAAGAACGGTCTCCAGCCCAAATGAGTTCCAGCGGCCCCGCCTGTGCTTCGTCTGGTGGCAGCTGTGAGGCTTTGTTTTGGTGATGGGATCGGGTTTGTGCGCCGCCATTTTGGTGGAGGAAAGACAGACTGTTCCTATCTATAGCCTGGTGCTTGAACAGCCATAAGATGGGAAAAGAGAACGGGATACAAGTGAAAAAGGAAAAAAGGAAAATAAAAGACAAAACAAGGTATATTGGCAAGGAATAACCAATGTTTTGATGGCTGGGTCCTGTAAGTGATTACAGCAAGAAGGAAATTTGAGTACTCGTTTTCCTCTTTTACGGGATTTGAGAAAGTGGTTGGCTTCTTTTCTGTGGAAAAGTTGAAGACTGTGGATAAGGATTATGACATTATATGGTTGGATAACATCACGTGAAGATGAGGAGTTATTAGAGTGCCAATAGGACTGGCGTTGAACTTGTATTACTTGTTTTTTGAAGAAGCTTCGGGTTCTGGTTAAAAGTAGTTTACTTGAAGTCTTAAGTGATTTTTTGATATGGTTGTAGGACTTTGTATATTGTGGTGTTATTTAGTGTTGAAGCCTTCCTTAATCAAACGAACGAACGCTCTAGTGAACGCACGCATGCGGATGCAAATATATGCACACACGCACGCATACACAATGGAATTTACGTTCGACTGAATGAAGGGCCCGCTCCCCAGGATGGGGTCACTCGGTGAGCGTGAGGCCTGCCTGACGGATGAACGAACGCACGCATGCACACAGGTAGACAAATGATATGCACACATACACAATGGAAATTACGTTCGACTGAATAAAGGGCCCGCTCCCCAGGACGGGGGTCACTCAGTGAGTGTGAGGCCTGCCGGACGGATGAACGAACGCACGCATGCACACAGGTAGACAAATGATACGCACACATACACAATGGAACTTACGTTCGACCGAATGAAGGGCCCTCGCTCCCAAGGATGAAGGCCCGCTTGGTGAGCGTGAGGCCTGCCGGACAGATGAACGAACGCACGCATGCACACAGACAAAAACGGCACACATGTACACAGTCATGCACAATGGAACTTACGCTTGAGCGAACGAACGGACAAATGGAGGAATGAATGATTGAACGATGCCAGTTGGACTGGTGTGTACGGATTCTTGGTTTATTAAATAGTTGCAGTTTGTACTGTAAATATTATTGATTTGCCTGTAAAATTTATTGTTGTATTTATATTGTTGACCATAATTGGTCAATGAATGTAATGGATTTACCATGTAACTGACGAGTTGTATAAGTACTGTTGTACTTGAATGTTAAAATTTTAAAAAGGACAACAGGTTATACCAAGCAAAAATGAAGAGTTACTAGATTGCCAGTAGGACTGGGATGTATTGTTTTTTACTACGGGTACCTGTATTGTTGACATTGGTTTTGTCTGGAAAAATGTATTATTGTATTTGTACTGTTAATCTTAAAGCTGTTTTTTTTTTAAGGCTTAGCCTTATTGTGGTTAATGAATGTAATGGATTTATCATGTAATTGATGAGTTGTAACAAGTACAACCAGATTTAAATAAAAGAGAAAAAATGAACCCCGGGATCCCTGAAAGCCAGCCAGGAATCTTGTGCTGCTACTGTGCCAGAAGAGAGGAGAGGAGAGGAGAGGAGATGACAGGACAGGTGAGGTCTCTCGCTCTCTGTGTCCAGGAGGAGAGACCACATCTGTTGCTGCTGCAGCTACTATTGGGGTGACAGAGGAGAGGAGAGGAGAGACCAGGAGACCAGACCAGAGCTAACAACAAAAGGAAGCCATTCCATTACTGTTTCCCCAACTGGTCTCCATTACAGGAGAGGGAGAGAGGGGAGAAAAACGAACATCCTACATCTGTTCAGAAGGAGGGAGAGCTGTTAGAAAACTTCTACAGGTGGGTGTTTCATGGTGCACTCTCATAAAGACTTTGTATTTAAGTGGGGGGGAGGAAAGAAGAAGGAGAAGAAAACATCTAGGGGTGTGTGTGAGTGTGTGTGGCTCTTGTAAAAACTAGGCCACACACACCACTAGCAAACACCCCTCCCTATTGTTTGACCTGGGACAGCTGGAGCTGCCCAGGTGAAGTCATCATTTAATTATCACATCGTTAAGACCTGGTGGTGGACTGAGCCTGGGCATCTCCAGCTTTATGTTCCCAGGTGAAGACATCTTCTCCCCCCACAAGAAGACCATCAATAGAGACTTATTTTTTGGAGAGTGCACCCCTGCGAGCACCCACCCACCATCTTGAGTGGAGACCCAGCCCCTGAGGCCTCCCTCCTTCCCACCTCCCCCTTTCTCTCTCTCTTTGCCTCTCTCTTTGTCTCTCTCTAAAGAGGCACCTCATATCCATTAATTGCCCATTGAGCAGAGGGGAGAGGGCCCCTCTCCCAATTTAATCAACAAGGGGAGAGGTGTGCCTTCACTTTTAAAACTCCCTCTGCTCAGGGAAAACAACCACTGAGGCCATTAACATCACCAGGCATGTGACTTGGGGTGGGTGTAGCCCTTTATAATAAGCACCCCACGATGGCGACCACATCATCGCTGGTGACGGGCCCAGCAAGGTCATACACAAGTGTGGCAGTCACAGCCACAGCTGCTCACGCTGCTTCTGCTGCCCCGTCACCATTCTGCCTCATCACTAAAAAACACGGGGTGAAGAGATACACTCACCCCAACATGACTATCGAGGCATGCGCAAAAGCCATGGCTGGGGTTGTCGGCCCTTCAGCCATCGTCGCCGCCTCGAAAATGTACGGCAAGGCGGTGTTCTTCCTGGCATCGGAGCGGGCGGTGTCCCTGGCTGTCACCAAGGGGCTCACCGTGGGCGGGACCTTCCTGCCAGTGGATCCTCTCGAGGCCACCGCGCAAAGGATCCTCTTGTCAAACGTCCCGCCCTTTGTTTTGGCTGAGCTCCTCCTCCCCCAACCTATGTCAACTGGGGGAGGTGAGGTCGGGGATCACACCCATCCCGCTCGGATGCAGGGAGGCCAGCCTCCGGCACATCTTCTCCATCCAGCACCAGCTTTTTGTTCAGCTGGCCCGGGAAGAGGACACCGAGGGCGCTTTTATCGTGTGCCACGAGGGGGCTGCCCACCGCATCTTTTGGATGTTGGACGGTGTGCAGTGCCACGCCTGTAAGGAGGTGGGCACGTATGAAAGAACTGCCCTGCCTCCAAGGCCCTAGACAGATGGTCGGATCTGGTGCTGCTCGTCGGCTCCGTACGTGCCACTGTCAAATCCATGGGCGCGGACGAGGGCACGGGGCCACGGGAGCAGCGTCGGATCAACAAGTTCCTCGCTAGGCTGCTGAGGAAGTGGCAGTCGAATAGCTGCCGCTCTCCCTCCTCCCGTTAGGTTAAGTAGAGGTTGCACTATGCTCTTGTCATGAAGATAACCATAGCCAGCCTCAACATCAACGGCAGCAGAGATGCGCGCCATAGATTTAATAACTTCTTGGTCCTCCGGGATGGGAGGTATGTGGTTTGCTTCCTGCAAGAAACCCACACCGTTCCGGAGGACGAGGCCACATGGCTCCTGGAGTGGCAAGGAGGGGTCAGCATGAGTCACCTCTCCAACTATTCCAACGGGGTGGCTATCTTGCTGGCCCTGCATTTTCAGCCAGTTATCTTGTGGGTCAAGGAGCACGTGCCGGGCCACTTGCTTCAAGTCACTGCGGCCAGTGCGCAGCAAGTGTGCTTCTTTGAAGAAGTGTCTGCTCTTCTGGGCTCCATCGACATCGTCGAGTGCGCCATCCTCGGGGGAGATTTTAATTGCACACTCGAGTCGAGGGACCGTTCGGGTCCCCCGCGCAGTCTGGCGTCAGTGGAGAAGTTGAGGGACCTGGTCGGGTCCTTCGACTTGGTGGACGTCTGGTGAAATCTCCATCCCGACTCCAGCGCCTTCACTTACGTGAGGTCTGGAAGAGGAAGGTCCAGCATTGACCGCCTTTACATTTCCCGGGCATACGTCTCCTGCGTCCCGGCGGCTTCCATGCGGCTGGGGCCGTGCACAGACCATCACCTGGTGTGGGCGGAGCTTGCTCCATTGCACACGCCAGGGGGTCCACGTACTGGCATTTTAACAACCTGCTGCTGGAGGACGAGCGGTTCCGGGATTTGTTTCATCGGGGCTTCCCCTCCTTGAGGCTATGGTGGAATGTGGGCAAGGCTCACGTCTGTCTCGTCTGTCAGGAGAACACGAGGGGGTCGACCAAGAGGTGGGAGGCCCAGTTCGGGCGGTTGGAGAGTGAGGTGCTCGACCTGGATCCCGTCTCGGTCAAGTCGTTGATGACCCAGCCCTGCGGAAGGTGTACGAAGAGAAGAAGGGCGCACTGAATGACCTGCAGCTCGTCAGGTCCCGAGGCGCGTACGTGAGGTCACGGATCCAGATTCTCCGGGACCTGGACCGCGGCTCTCCCTTCTTCTACTCACTGGAAAAAAGACAAGGGATCCGTAAGCAGCTCTTGGGGCTGCTGGCCGACGATGGATCTCTGGTCTCGGATCTGGAGGGGATCAGCGCGGAGACACAGGCCTATTACAGGGCTCTGTTCTCTCTGGATCTGTCCAGTGAGGATGCGCGCAGAGTTTTGTGGGAGGACCTGCTGAAGGTCGGCCCGGAGGGCGCCGCAAAATTGAATGCTCCGCTAAGCTTGGCGGAGCTGACCGGCGCCCTCGGCCAGCTCTCGAAGGGAAAGTCCCCGGGACTGGACGTGCTGACCGTGGAGTTCCACAGGGCATTCTGGGACATCTTGGGGGGAGACTAAGTGTGCGTCCTGGGGGAAAGTCTGGCGACCGGGGAGATACCCCTCTCTTGGCGCAGGGCGGTCATTGTCCTGCTGCCTAAGAGGGGAGATCTCCGCCGATTAAAACACTCCCAGGGCAGGTCCAGCATGGGTTAGATACAGAGTGAAGCTCCCTCTGCACTGTCCCATCAAACACTCCCAGGGCAAGTACAGCACAGGTTAGATACAGAGTAAAGCTCACTCTACAATGTCCCATCAAACACTCCCAGGGCAGGTACAGCACGGGTTAGATAGAGAATAAAGCTCCCTCTACACTGTCCCCATCAAACACTCCCAGGGCAGGTACAGCATGGGTTAGATACAGAGTAAAACTCCCCCTACACCATCCCATCAAACACTCCCAGGGCAGGTACAGCACAGGTTAGATACAGAGTAAAGCTCCCTCTACACTGTCCCATCAAACACTCCCAGAGCAGGTACAGCACGGGTTACAGATTAAAGCTCCCTCTACACTGTCCCATCAAACACTCCCAGGGCAGGTACAGCACGGGTTAGATACAGAGTAAAGCTCCCTCTACACTGTCCGATCAAACACTCCCAGGGCAGGTACAGCACGGGTTAGATACAGAGTAAAGCTCCCTCTACACTGTCCCATCAAACACTCCCAGGGCAGGTATAGCTTAGAATACTGCTACGATAGCAAAATATTGCGGATGCTGCAAATCCGAAATAACAACAGAAAACGCTGGAAAAACTCTGCAGGCCAGTCAACATCCGTGGAGGGAGAAACAGAGTCAATGTTTCGGGTCGAAACCCTTCTACGGAACTGAGAAATAAAGGCAGGAAATGAAACAGTTTAAAAGGCAGTTTGGGGGCTGGTAAATGGGGGAGGGGATGAAAGAAGAGACATTAAGAGATATTCCAGGTGGGACGAGATAGTAATAGGACAGGAAAAGAAACAAACAATGGCTCTGGATGAAGTGTGAATTGCACTGGCAGAGTGAGAGACAGCTGCCATGTGGGAGAGAGAAAAAAGGAAAAGGAACAAACCAAAAGTGTGGATAAAAAATGTAACAGGGCCGAGGTTATGATCTGAAATTGTTGAACTCGATGCTGAGTCTGGAAGGCTGCAATGTGCCTAATCGGAAGATGAGGTGCTGTTCCTCGAGTTTACATTGAGCTTCCGTGGAACAATACAAGAGGCCAAGGACGGTGAGGTCCGAGTGGGAATGGAGCGGTGAATTAAAATGACAGGTGACCAGAAGCTCGGGGTCACCCTTACGGACTGAACGGAGGTGTTCCACAAAGTGGTCACCCAATCTGCGTTTGGTCTCCCTATGTAGAGGAGACCACATCGTGAGCAGCGAATACAGTATACTAGATTGCAAGAAGTACAAGTAAATCGCTGTTTCACCTGGAAGGGGTGTTTGGGGCCCTGGACAGTGGGAAGGGGGGGGAGGTATAAGGGCAGGTGTTGCATCTCCTACGCTTGCACGGGTAGGTGCTGGGCAAAGGGGAAGGGGTGCTGGGGGTGATAGAGGAGTGGACTAGGGTGTCTCAGAGGGAGCGGTCCCTACGGAATGCTGAAAGGGGAGGGGAGGGGAAGATGCATTTGGTGGTGGGATCGCATTGGAGGTGGCAGAAATGGTGGAGGATGATCCGTTGAATGTGGAGGCTGGTCGGGTGAAAGGTGAGGACAAGGGGAACCCTATCGTGGTTCCGGGAGGGAGTGGCAGTGTTGAAGGCAGAAGTGCGGGAGATACAATGGACCCGGTCGAGGGCCGTGTCAACCACGGTACAGGGGAATCCTCAGTTGAGGAAAAAGGAAGACATGTCGGAAGCATTGGTATGGAAGGTGGCATCGTCGGAGCAGATGCGGCGGAGATGGAGAAACTGGGAAAATGGAATAGAGTCCTTACAGGAGGCAGGGTGGGAGGAAGTGTAGTCCAGTTAGCTGTGGCTTGTAGTGAATATTGGTCGATAACCTATCCCCAGAGATGGAGATGGAGAAGTCGAGGAAGGGAAGGGAAGAGTCAGAGATGGACCATGTGAAGGTGAGGGAAGGGTGGAAATTGGAGGCAAAGTGAATGAAATTGTCAAGTTCGGGGCGAGAGCAGGAAACGGCACCGATACAGTCATCAATGTACCGGAAAAAGAGGTGAGGGAGGGGACCCGAGTAAGACTGGAACAAAGAGTGTTCCACATATCCCACGAAAAGGTAGGCATAGCTAGGACCCATGCGGGTACCCATAGCAACACCTTTAATTTGGAAGAAATGAGTGGAGTCAAAGGAGAAGTTGTTCAATGTGAGAACAAGTTCAGCCAGGTGGAGGAGGGTGGTGGTGGATGGGGACTGGTTGGGCCTCTGTTCAAGGAAGAAGCAGAGCACCCTCTGGCCATCCTGGCGGGGGATGGAGGTGTAGAGGGATTGTCTTTTTCCGAGTGGCAGGCAGTGACTAGTGGGGTATCGCAGGGATTGGTCCTAGGTCCCCAGCTATTCACAATATATATTAATGATCTAGACGAGGGAACTAGATGTAATATCTTCATGTTTGCAGATGACACAAAGCTGGGTGGGCGTGTGTGCTGTGAGGAGGATGCCGAAAAACTCCAGTATGATTTGGACAGGTTGGGTGATTGGGCAGAAACATGGCAGATGCAGTATAATGTGGATAAATGCGAGGGTATCCACTTTGGTGGCAAAAACAGGAAGGCAGATTATTATCTGAATGGCAATAGATTGGGAGAAGGGGAAGTGCAACGAGACCTGGGTGTCCTTGTGCACCAGTCACTGAAGGTAAGCATGCAGGTGCAGCAGGTGGTTAAGAAAGCAAATGGTATGTTGGCCTTCATAGCGAGAGGGTTTGAGTACAGGAACAAGGATGTCTTGCTGCAGTTGTACAGGGCCTTGCTGAGACCACACCTTGAGTATTGTGTGCAGTTTTGGTCACCTTACCTGAGGAAGGACGTTCTTGCCATGGAAGGAGTTCAGCGAAGATTCACCAGGCTGATACCTGGGATGGCAGGAATGATGTATGAGGAGAGATTGGGTCGATTGGGCTTGTACTCGCTGGAGTTTAGAAGAATGAGAGAGGATCTTGTTGAAACTTATAAAATTCTAACAGGACTAGACAGACTAGATGCAGGAAGGATGTTCCCGATGGTCGGGGAGTCCAGAACCAGGGGTCACAGTCTAAGGATAAGGGGTAAGCCATTTAGGACAGAGATGAGGAGGAATTTCTTCACCCAGAGAGTGGTGAGCCTGTGGCGTTCTCTTCCACAGAAGGCAGTAGAGGCCAATTCATTAAATATATTCAAGAAGGAGTTGGATATATTTCTTAAGGCTAAAGGGATCAAGGGATATGGGGAGAAAGCAGGGACAGGGTACTGAATTTGAATGATCAGCCATGATCTCGTCTGCAAACTTGGAGATATTACATCTAGTTCCCTCGTCTAGATCATTTATATATATTGTGAATAGCTGGGGTCCTAGGACCGACCCCTGCGGTACCCCACTAGTCACTGCCTGCCACTCGGAAAAACACCTGTTTATTCCAACTCTTTGCTTCCTGTCTTTCAACCAGTTCTTTATCCAAGTCAGTACCTTGCCCCCAATCCCATGTGCCTTAACTTTACACGCTAATCTCTTATGTGGGACCTTATCGAAGGCGTTCTGAAAGTCCAAATACACCACATCCACTGGTTCTCCCTTATCTATCCTACCAGTTACGGTTGTTTTTCCAGACTGGAGGGAGTGATATGCTTGAACAAATTAGTATTGAGAGGGAGGAGGTACTAGTGGTTTTAGTGGGCTTAAAAGTGGATAAATCCCCAGGTCCAGACGAGATGTATCCCAGGCTGCTGTGTGAGGCAAGGGAGGAGATTGCAGGGTGTCTCACACAAATTTTCAGAACCTCTCTGGTCACAGGGGAGGTGCCGGAGGACTGGAGAACAGCTAATGTAGTACCATTATTCAACAAGGGTAGTAGGGATAAACCAGGGAATTACAGGCCAGTGACCCTAACATCACTGGTAGGGAAATTATTGGAAAAAATTCTGAAGGACAGAATTAGTCTCCACTTGGAGAGCCAAGGATTAATCAAGGATAGTCAGCATGGCTTTATCAGGGGTGATCAGGTCTAACCAATTTGATTGAATTTTTCGAGGGGGTGACTAGGTGTGTGGATGAGGGTAGTGCAGTTGATGTGGTCCACATGGACTTCAGTAAGGCTTTTGACAAAGTCCCGCATGGGAGACTGGTCAAGAAGGTAAGAGCCCATGGGATCCAGGGCAACTTGGCACATTGGATCCAAAATTGGCTTAGTGGCAGGAGGCAGAGGGTGATGGTCGAAGGTTGTTTTTGTGACTGGAAGCCTGTGTCCAGTGGTGTACCGCAGGGATTGGTGCTGGGTCCCTTGCTGTTTGTAGTGTACATTAATGATTTAGATATGAATGTAGGAGGTATGATCAGTAAGTTCGCAGATGACACGAAAATTGGTGGAGTGGTAAATAGCGAGGGGGGGGAAGCATCAGGCTACAGGACGATATAGATGGATTGGTCAGATGGGCAGAACAGTGGCAAATGGAATTTAACCCTGAAAAGTGTGAGGTGATGCATTTTGGGAGGACTAACAAGGCAAGAGAATACACAAAAAATGGTAGGACCCTAGGAAGGACAGAGGATCAGAGGGACCTTGGTGTGCATGTACATAGATCCCTGAAGGCAGCAGGACAGGTAGATAACGTGGTTAAAATGTCATATGGGATACTTATATTCTATGCCTCGGCTAATGAAGCCAAGAGGTTATGATGGAGCTGTACAAAACATTAGTTAGGCCACAGCTGGAATACTGTGTGCAGTTCTGGTCACCACACTATAGGAGGGATGTGATTGCTTTGGAGAGGGTGCAGAGGAGATTCACCAGGATGTTAGCTGGGCTGGAGCGCTTCAGCTATGAAGAGAGACTGGACAAGCTGGGGTTGATTTCCTTAGAGCAGAGAAGCCTGAGCGGGGACCTGATTGAGGTGTACAAAATTATGAGGGGCATAGATAGGGTAGATAGAAAGGAACATTTCCCTTTAGTAGAGGGGTCAATAACCAGGGGGCATAGTTTCAAGGTAAGGGGCAGGAGGTTTAGAGGGGATGTGAGGAAAAACTTTTTCACCCAGAGGGTGGTTGGAATCTGGAACTCACTGCCTGAAAGGGTGGTAGAGGCAGGAACCCTCACAACATTCAAGAAGCATTTAGATGAGCACTTGAAACGCCATAGCATACAAGGCTACGGACCAAGTGCTGGAAAATGGGATTAGAACAGACAGGGCTTGATGGCCGACGTGGACACGATGGGCCGAAGGGCCTCTTTCTGTGCTGTATAACTCTATGACTCTATGACCACCAACTCCAAGTCAAACACCATTCTAACTTGGAAGTATATCGCCATTCCTTCATCGTCGCTGGGTCAAAGTCCTGGAACTCCCTCGCTGACAGCACTGTGGGAGCACCTTCGCCACACAGACTGCAGCGGTTCAAGAAGGCGGCTCACCACCACCTTCGAGGGCAATTAGGGATGGGCAATAAATGCTGGCCTTGCCAGCGACGCCCACATCCCATGAACGCATAAAAAAAAGTCATCCCATAACACGGGTACAAGGGCTCAGTAATGTTTAATTCATCAGAAAAAGACAAAGTACAACAACATACTGGTCAGATTAACAGAATCTCATCATATTTATGAGGCCACAAACGTAAAATAGTCACTCATAAATGCAGGAGGGAATTCAGGATAAACTTTTTTTACCCAGAGAGTGGTAGAATGGGGAACTCGTTACCACAGGGAGTGGTTGAAGTGAACAGCATAGATGCATTTATGGGGAAGCCACATGAGGGAGAAAGGAATGGGAGGAGATGTTGATCGGGTTAATTGAAGTAGGGTGGGTGTGGGGCATAAACACCGGCATGGACCAGTTGGGCCGAATGGCCTGTTTCTGTGCTGTTCATTCTATCTAACACCATGAACAGTTAAACAAAGGGAATCATCAGAACAGCAGTCTTAAAGATTAAACAGCAGTCCAAGAATTTATAAAACATTCATCCATTCCATGTTCATGTCACTCCAGCTGTCTACAGGGCCCTGCTCTACAGAACAGTGTGAGCTCGCTGGTGTCTCTTCAGCACCCCGGAGCTTTTAAATCTCTTACCACAGTCAGAGCATTTAAATGGTCTCTCATCAGTGTGAACTCGCTGGTGTGTCAGCAGGCTGGATGACCAAGTGAATCCATTCCCACACACGGAGCAGGTGAACGGTCTCCCCCCAGTGTGAACCCGCTGGTGTGCCAGCAGGTGGGATGACTGAGTGAATCCCTTCCCACACACGGAGCAGGTGAACGGCCTCTCCCTAGTGTGAACTCACTGGTGTGTCAGTAGGCTGGATGACCGAGTGAATCCCTTCCCACACACGGAGCAGGTGAATGGACTCTCCCCGGTGTGAACTCGCTGGTGTCCGTTCAGATTCCCAGAGCTTTTAAAGCTCTCCCCACAGACAGAACATGTAAACGGTCTCTCATCAGTGTGAACTCGCTGGTGTTCCTTCAGATCCCCAGAGGTTTTAAAGCTCTTCCCACAGTTGAAACATTTAAATGGTCTCTCATCAGTGTGATATCGCTGGTGTCTCAACAGGTGGGATGACTGAGTGAATCCCTTCCCACACACAGAGCAGGTGAACGGTCTCTCCCCAGTGTGAACTCGCTGGTGTGTCAGTAGGTGGGATGACTGAGTGAGTCCCTTCCCACAGACAGAGCAGGTAAACGGCCTCTCCCCGGTGTGATATCGCTGGTGTCTCACCAGGCTTGATGGCTGAGTGAATCCCTTCCCACACACAGAGCAGGTGAACGGTCTCTTTCCTAATGTCTCCAGCTGGTGACCCTTCAGCTCCTGGGACCTTCTAATGCTTTTCCCACAGTCGGAATGTTTTACCGGCCTCTCCCCAGTGTGAACTCGCTGGTGTGCCAGCAGATTCGAGGACTGAGTGAATCTCTTCCCACACACTGAGCAGGTGAACAGAATCTCTCCTGCTCTCTCCAGCTGGTGTCTCTTCAGATCCTGGGGCCTTTTAAATCTCTTCCCACAGTCAGAACATTTAATCGGTCTCTCATCACTATGAACAAGCTGGTGTCTCAGGAGGGTGGCAGAATGAGTGAATCGCTTCAAAAACACGGAGCAGGTCAATGGTCTCGCATCGGTGTGGACAAGCTGGTGTCTCAGCAGCACGGAGGGTGCAATTAATCTCTGCCCACACACGGAGCGGGTTAAAGGTCCCTCCCTCGTGTGAACTTGCTGGTGCATCATCGGAGTGGATGGCTGAGTGAATTCCTTCCCACGCATGGGGCCCGGGTTTCCCCCAGTGTGTGGCCACTGGTGTCGTTTCAGGTATTTGTAGATTTTGAAGCTCTTTCAGAACATTTAAAATGTCTCTCATCAGCGTGAACTCACGGGTGTACAAGCAGATTGGAGGAGTGATTGAATCAGGTCCTGATGAATCGCGTAACTCTGTCAGATCTTGAGCTGATGTTTGGTTTGAGCTTCTTGTCTGTAAATGCTCCACTTCTAAAACCCTGTAAAAGGAGTGTAGAAAGGGTAAGGGGGGAAGCAGGGTTTTTTTGGGATTAATTTTGCCTCAAAGAACAAACAGGGTAGAGCCGGTCCCACTGGTGTCCATCCGGTCCCACAATAACCAGCGGGCCAGAAACAGCCCAATCCACCTCACTGACTTGGCCCTGAAGTCAAATCAAGTCTCATCAAAGTCTCATCAAATGACATCCTTTGTGACTGTGACAAAGGTAAACTATCTCTCCTCGTCCTTCCTGACTTGTCTGCAGCCTTTGACATGGTTGACCACTCCATCCTTCTCCCAACGCCTCTCCACCGTCGTCCAGCTGGGTGAGACTGCACTCGCCTGGTTCCATTCTTATCTATCTAATCGTAGCCACAGAATCACCTGCAATGGCTTCTCTTCCCACTCCCGCATCGTTACCTCTGGTGTCCCCCAAGGATCTATCCTTGGGCCCTTCCTATTTCTCATCTAAATGCTGCCCCTTAGTGACATCATCTGAAAACACGACATCAGTTTCCACATGTACGCTGACGACGCCCAGCTCTACCTCACCACCACTTCTCTCGACCCCTCCACGATTTCGAATCCGGTTCTGGGTGAGCAGAAATTTTCTCCAATTAAATATTAGGAAGACTGAAGCAATTGTTTTCGGTCCCTGCCACAAACTCTGTTCCCTAGCCACTGACTCCATCTCTCTCCCTAACATCTGTCTGAGGCTGAACCACACTGTTCACAACCTCAGTGTCATATCTGACCCTGAAATGAGCTTCCGACCGCATAGCCGCAGCATAACAAAGACCGCCGATTTCCACCTCCGTAACATTGCCCGTCTCCACCCCTGCCTCAGCTCATCCGCTGCTGAAGCCCTCACCCGGGCCTTTGTTACCTCTAGACTCGACTATTCCAATGCACTCCTGGCTGGTATCCCACATTCTACCCTACGTAAAGTTGAGGTGATCCAAAACTACCCATGTCGTAACTCAACGCCGGGTCCCATTCACCCATCACCCCTGTGCTCGCTGACCTACATTGGCTCCCGGTTAAGCAATGCTTCGATTTCAAAATTCTCATCCTTGTTTTCAAATCCCTCCATGGCCTCGCCCCTCCCTATCTTAGTTATTCCCTTCAGCCTCACAACCACCTGCGATAGAATCACAGCAAAATTACAGCACAGAAGGAGGCCATTTGGCCCATCTTGTCCGTGCCGGCCGATTAAGTGCTATCCACACTAATCCCACTTTCCAGCACTTGGTCCGTGGCCTTGTAGGTTACGGCACTTCAAGTACACATCCAAGTACTTTTTAAAATGTGATGAGAGTTTCTGCCTCTACCACCCTGTCAGGCA
The DNA here is from genome assembly GCF_052327205.1 of Somniosus microcephalus. Lineage (NCBI taxonomy): Eukaryota > Metazoa > Chordata > Chondrichthyes > Squaliformes > Somniosidae > Somniosus > Somniosus microcephalus. The sequence continues at coordinate 3,375,189 of NW_028225179.1, forward strand.
GTGAGTTCCAGACCCCCACCACCCACTGGGTGAAAACATTTCTCCTCAACTCCCCTCTGAAGCTCCGACCAATTACTTTAAATCTACGCCCCCTGGTTGTGGACCCCTCTGCCAAGGGAAATAGGTCCTTCCTATCTCGGCCCCTCAGAATTTTATACACCTCAATCAGGTCTCCCCTCAGCCTCCTCGGTTCCAAAGAAAACAACCTCCCGCTCCCCCCCCGCGACATCTGCATTCCTCCAATTCTGCCCTCTTGAGCATCCTGATTATAATCGCTGCACCATCAGTGGTCGTGTCTTCTGTTGCCTCGGCCCTAAGCTCTGGAATTCCCTCCCTGAACCTCTCCGCCTCTCTTTCATAGAAAATAGGAGCAGGAGTGGGCATTCGGCCCCTCGAGCCTGCTCCGCCATTCAATGAGATCCTGGCTGATCAAAACCCACCTCTGTGACCAAGCTTTTGGCCATCTGCCCTAATTTCTCCTTATGTGGCTCGGGGTCACAGTTTTCAATATCTTACAATACTCCTGTGCAGCACCTTGGGACGTATTCCTATGTTAAAAGCGCTAAAGAAATATAAGTTGTTGTTGTTCTCATTGTTGGAGGTGAGCTCTGAACAGGCCCCGCCCCCTCCCCCTACTCCGCATGCGCCGCTCCAAGGTGAGCGCGGGCTCTGAACAGACCCCGCCCCCTCCCCCTACTCCGCATGCGCCGCTCCAAGGTGAGCGCAGGCTCTGAACAGGCCCCGCACCCTCCCCCTACTCCGCATGCGCCGCTCCAAGGTGAGCGCGGGCTCTGAACAGGCCCCGCCCCCTCCCCCTACTCCGCATGCGCCGCTCCAAGGTGAGCGCAGGCTCTGAACAGGCCCCGCCCCCTCCCCCTACTCCGCATGCGCCGCTCCAAGGTGAGCTCGGGCTCTGAACAGGCCCCGTCCCCTCCCGCTACTCCGCATGCGCCGCTCCAAGGGGAGCTCGGGCTCTGAACAGGCCCCGCCCCCTCCCCCTACTCCGCATGCGCCGCTCCGAGGTGAGCGCGGGCTCCAAACAGGCCCCGCACCCCCCCTACTCTGCATGCGCCGCTCCGAGGTGAGCGCGGGCTCCGAACAGGCCCCGCACCCCCCCACTCCGCATGTGCCGCTCCGAGGTGAGCGCGGGCTCCGAACAGGCCCCGCCCCCTCCCTCTACTCCGCATGCGCCGCTCCGAGGTGAGCGCGGGCTCCGAACAGGCCCCGCCCCCTCCCCCTACACCGCATGTGCCGCTCCGAGGTGAGCGCGGTCTCCGAACAGTCCCCGTCCCCTCCCCCTACTCCGCATGCGCCGCTCCGAGGTGAGCCCGGGCTCCGAACAGGCCCCGCCCCCTCCCCCTACTCCGCATGCGCCGCTCCAAGGTGAGCGCGGGCTCTGAACAGGCCCCGCCCCCTGCCCCAACTCTGCATGCGCCGCTCCAAGGTGAGCGCGGGCTCCGAACAGGCCCCGCCCCCTGCCCCTGCTCCGCATGCGCCGTTCCGAGGTGAGCGCGGCACCGAACAAGCCCCGCCCCCTCCCCCTACTCCGCACGCGCCGCTCCGAGGTGAGCGCGGGCTCGGAACAGGCCCCGCCCCCTCCCCCTACTCTGCACGCGCCGCTCCGAGGTGAGCACGGGCTCCGAACAGGCCCTGCACCCCCCCCTACTCCGCACGCGCCGCTCCGAGGTGAGCGCAGGCTCCGAACAGGCCCCGCAGGCCCCCTACTCCGCACGCGCCGCTCCAAGGTGAGCGCGGGCTCCGAACAGGCCCCGCACCCCCCCCTACTCCGCACGCGCCGCTCCAAGGTGAGCGCGGGCTCTGAACAGGCCCCGCCCCTCCCCCTACTCCGCATGTGCCGCTCCAAGGTGAGCGCGGGCTCTGAACAGGCCCCGCCCCCTCCCCCTACTCTGCATGCGCCGCTCCAAGGTGAGAGCGGGCTCTGAACAGGCCCCATCCCCTCCCCCTACTCCGCATGCGCCGCTCCAAGGTGAGCACGGGCTCTGAACAGGCCCGCCCCCTCCCCCTACTCCGCATGCGCCGCTCCAAGGTGAGCGCGGGCTCTGAACAGGCCCCGCCCCTCCCCCTGCTCCGCATGCGCCGCTCCAAGGTGAGCGCGGGCTCTGAACAGGCCCCGTCCCCTCGCCCTACTCCGCATGCGCCGCTCCAAGGTGAGCGCGGGCTCTGAACAGGCCCCGTCCCCTCCCCCTACTCCGCATGTGCCGCTCCAAGGTGAGCTCAGGCTCTGAACAGGCCCCGCCCCTCCCCCTACTCCGCATGCGCCGCTCCAAGGTGAGCGCGGGCTCTGAACAGGCCCCGCCCCCTCCCCCTACTCTGCATGAGCCGCTCCAAGGTGAGCGTGGGCTCTGAACAGGCCTCGTCCCCTCCCCCTACTCCGCATGCGCCGCTCCAAGGTGAGCGCGGGCTCTGAACAGGCCCGCCCCCTCCCCCTACTCCGCATGCGCTGTTCCCAAGGATGAGCCGCTACCGCGCCGGCACCGGGCCTCGCATTCTGCGTCGGCCCGGGCAACCGTGAGAGTGCGGATCACCGGCGGAAAGTGAGTTTTATCAGGGTTTTTTATATATAGCAATAGATAAATAAAAAGAAAATACAAACCGGACCGTCCTAGCGCCCTCCCGGCACCAAGCACAGCGGATTGAGCGGCCGCAGCCCCTTGTCTTCTGCAGGGAGCCGGACTGGGGCACGTCATCAACTCCACGGCGGTGACTGACGGGAGCTCCGACCAATAGGGAGAGAGCGGGCGGAGCTCGGAGGACTGAGGTGGCGGCAGGTCCTCCAACCAATCGGGGTGTCCGAGGGGCGGGACTTCCGCCGCCTGCTTCTCCCGCTGCTGAGACAAGTGGAATGCAGCAGAGGCGCTCTTCTGAGTTTGGGGCTCAGGCCTATTAGTGGAGCAGTGCAGAGGGAACTTTAGTCTGCACTCGGCTTTACTCCCTCAGCACTGCACTGGAGGGGCAGCACAGAGGTTTAGACTAGAGTCTCTGGAGTGGGACTTCAACCCGCAACCTTCTGACTCAGAGGAGAGAGTGCTGCCGCCTGAGCAACGGCTGACACTCTGTATCTAACTGTACCTGCCCTGGGAGTGCTTGATGAGACAGTGTAGAGGGAGCTTTACTCTGTATCTAACCCGTGCTGTACCTGCCCTGGGAGTGTTTGATGGGACAGTGTAGAGGGAGCTTTACTCTGTATCTAACTTGTGCTGTACCTGCCCTGGGAGTGTTTGATGGGACAGTGTAGAGGGAGCTTTACTCTGTATCTAACCCATGCTGTACCTGCCCTGGGAGTGTATGATGGGACAGCGGAGAGGGAGCATTACTCTGTATCTAACCCGTGCTGTACCTGCTCTGGGAGTGTTTGATGGGGCAGTGTAGAGGGTGCTTTGCTCTGTATCTAACCCATGCTGTACCTGCCCTGGGAGTGTTTGATGGGACAGTGTAGAGGGAGATTTACTCTGCATCCTACCCGTGCTGTACCTGCCCTGGAAGTGTTTAATGGGACAGTGTAGAGGGAGCTTTACTCTGCATCTAACCCATGCTGTACCTGCCCTGGGAGTGTTTGATGGGTCAGTGTAGAGGGAGCTTTACTTTATATCTAACCCGTGCTGTACCTGCCGTGGGAGTGTTTGATGGGACAGTGCAGAGGGAGCTTTACTCTGTATCTAACCCATGCTGTACCTGCCCTGGGAGTGTTTGATGGGTCAGTGTAGAGGGAGCATTACTCTGTATCTAACCCGTGCTGTACGTGCCCTGGGAGTGTTTGATGGGACAGTGCAGAGGGAGCTTTACTCTGTATCTAACCCGTGCTGTACCTGTCCTGGGAGTGTTTGATGGGACAGTGTAGAGGGAGCTTTACTCTGTATCTAACCCGTGCTGTACCTGCCCTGGGAGTGGTTGATGGGACAGTGTAGAGGGAGCTTTACTCTGTATCTAACCCATGCTGTACCTGCCCTGGGAGTGTTTGATGGGACAGTGTAGCGGGAGCTTTACTCTGTATCTAACCCGTGCTGTACCTGCCCTGGGAGTGTTTGATGGGACAGTGTAGAGGGAGCTTTACGCTGTATCTACCCCGTGCTGTACCTGCCCTGGGAGTGTTTCATGGGACAGAGTAGAGGGAGCATTACTCTGTATCTAACCCGCGCTGCACCTGCCCTGGGAGTGTTTGATGGGACAGTGTAGATGGAGCTTTAATCTGTATCTAACCCGTGCTTTACCTGCACTGGGGTTGTTTGATGGGACAGTGTAGAGGGAGCTTTACTCTATATCTAACCCGTGCTGTACCTGCCCTGGGAGTGTTTGATGGGACAGTGCAGAGGGAGCTTTACTCTCTATCTAACCCATGCTGTACCTGCCCTGGGAGTGTTTGATGGGTCAGTGTAGAGGGAGCATTACTCTGTATCTAACCCGTGCTGTACCTGCCCTGGGAGTGGCTGATGGGACAGTGTAGAGGGAGCTTTACTCTGTATCTAACCCGTGCTGTACCTGCACTGGGATTGTTTGATGGGACAGTGTAGAGGGAGCTTTACTCTGTATCTAACCCGTGCTGTACCTGCCCTGGGAGTGTTTGATGGGACAGTGTAGCGGGAGCTTTACTCTGTATCTAACCCGTGCTGTACCTGCCCTGGAAGTGTTTGATGGGACAGTGTAGAGGGAGCTTTACGCTGTATCTAGCCCGTGCTGTACCTGCCCTGGGAGTGTTTGATGGGACAGTGTAGAGGGAGCTTTACTCTGTATCTTACCTGTGCTGTACCTGCCCTGGGAGTGTTTGATGGGACACTGCAGAGGGAGCTTTACTCTGTATCTAACCCGTGCTGTACCTGCCCTGGGAGTCTTTGATGGGACAGTAGAGAGGGAGCTTTATTCTGTATCTAACCCATGCTGTACCTGCCCTGGGAGTGTTTGATGGGACAGTGTAGAGGGAGCTTTACTCTGTATCTAACCCGTGCTGTACCTGCCCTGGGAGTGTTTGATGGGACAGAGTAGAGGGAGCTTTACTCTGTATCTAACCCGAGCTGTCCCTGCACTGGGAGTGTTTGATGGGACAGTGCAGAGGCTGCTTTACTCTGTATCTAACCCGTGCTGTACCTGCCCTGGGAGTGCTTGATGGGACAGTGTACAGGGAGCTTTACTCTGTTACTAACCCGTGCTGTACCTGCCCTGGGAGTGTTTGATGGGACAGTGTAGAGGGTGCTTTACTCTGTATCTAACCCATGCTTTACCTGCCCTCAGAATGTCTGATGGGACATGGTAGAGGGAGCTTTACTCTGTATCTAACCCATGCTGTACCTGCCCTGGAAGTGTTTGATGGGACAGTGTAGAGGGAGCTTTACTCTGTATCTAACCCGTGCTGTATCTGCCCTGTGAGTGTTTGATGGGACAGTGCAGATGGAGCTTTACTCTGTATCTAACCCTTGCTGTAACTGCCCTGGGAGTGTTTGATGGGACAGTGTAGAGGCTGCTTTACTCTGTATCTAACCCGTGCTGTACCTGCCCTGGGAGTGAGTGTTTGATGGGACAGTGTACAGGGAGATTTACTCTGTAACTAACCCGTGCTGTACCTGCCCTGGGAGTGTTTGATGGGACAGTGTAGAGGGTGCTTTACTCTGTATCTAACCCATGCTTTACCTGCCCTGGGAATGTTTGACGGGCCAGTGTAGAGGGAGCTTTACTCTGTATCTAACCCGTGCTGTACCTGCCCTGGGAGTGGTTGATGGTACAGTGTACAGGGAGCTTTAGTCTGTATCTAACCCGTGCTGTACCTGCCCTGGGAGTGTTTGATGGGACAGTGTAGAGGGAGCTTTACGCTGTATCTAGCCCGTGCTGTACCTGCCCTGGGAGTGTTTGATGGGACAGTGTAGAGGGAGCTTTACACTGTATCTTACCTGTGCTGTACCTGCCCTGGGAGTGTTTGATGGGACACTGCAGAGGGAGCTTTACTCTGTATCTAACCCGTGCTGTACCTGCCCTGGGAGTCTTTGATGGGACAGTAGAGAGGGAGCTTTATTCTGTATCTAACCCATGCTGTACCTGCCCTGGGAGTGTTTGATGGGACAGTGTAGAGGGAGCTTTACTCTGTATCTAACCCGTGCTGTACCTGCCCTGGGAGTGTTTGATGGGACAGTGTAGAGGGAGCTTTACTCTGTATCTAACCCGTGCTGTACCTGCACTGGGAGTGTTTGATGGGACAGTGCAGAGGCTGCTTTACTCTGTATCTAACCCGTGCTGTACCTGCCCTGGGAGTGTTTGATGGGACAGTGTACAGGGAGCTTTACTCTGTAACTAACCCGTGCTGTACCTGCCCTGGGAGTGTTTGCTGGGACAGTGTAGAGGGTGCTTTACTCTGTATCTAACCCATGCTTTACCTGCCCTCAGAATGTCTGATGGGACATGGTAGAGGGAGCTTTACTCTGTATCTAACCCATGCTGTAACTGCCCTGGGAGTGTTTGATGGGACAGTGCAGAGGGAGCTTTACTCTGTATCTAACCCGTGCTGTACCTGCCCTGTGAGTGTTTGATGGGACAGTGCAGAGGCTGCTTTACTCTGTATCTAACCCGTGCTGTACCTGCCCTGGGAGTGTTTGATGGGACAGTTTACAGGGAGCTTTACTCTGTAACTAACCCGTGCTGTACCTGCCCTGGGAGTCTTTGATGGGACAGTAGAGAGGGAGCTTTATTCTGTATCTAACCCATGCTGTACCTGCCCTGGGAGTGTTTGATGGGACAGTGTAGAGGGAGCTTTACTCTGTATCTAACCCGTGCTGTACCTGCCCTGGGAGTGTTTGATGGTACAGTGTAGAGGGAGCTTTACTCTGTATCTAACCCGTGCTGTACCTGCACTGGGAGTGTTTGATGGGACAGTGCAGAGGCTGCTTTACTCTGTATCTAACCCGTGCTGTACCTGCCCTGGGAGTGTTTGATGGGACAGTGTAGAGGGAGCTTTACTCTGTAACTAACCCGTGCTGTACCTGCCCTGGGAGTGTTTGATGGGACAGTGTAGAGGGTGCTTTACTCTGTATCTAACCCATGCTTTACCTGCCCTCAGAATGTCTGATGGGACATGGTAGAGGGAGCTTTACTCTGTATCTAACCCATGCTGTACCTGCCCTGGGAGTGTTTGATGGGACAGTGTAGAGGGAGCTTTACTCTGTATCTAACCCGTGCTGTACCTGCCCTTTGAGTGTTTGATGGGACAGTGCAGAGGGAGCTTTACTCTGTATCTAACACTTGCTGTACCTGCCCTGGGAGTGTTTGATGGGACAGTGTAGAGGCTGCTTTACTCTGTATCTAACCCGTGCTGTACCTGCCCTGGGAGTGAGTGTTTGATGGGACAGTGTACAGGGAGCTTTACTCTGTAACTAACACGTGCTGTACCTGCCCTGGGAGTGTTTGATGGGACAGTGTAGAGGGTGCTTTACTCTGTATCTAACCCATGCTTTACCTGCCCTGGGAATGTTTGACGGGCCAGTGTAGAGGGAGCTTTACTCTGTATCTAACCCGTGCTGTACCTGCCCTGGGAGTGGTTGATGGGACAGTGTAGAGGGAGCTTTAGTCTGTATCTAACCCGTGCTGTACCTGCCCTGGGAGTGTTTGATGGGACAGTGTAGAGGGAGCTTTACGCTGTATCTAGCCCGTGCTGTACCTGCCCTGGGAGTGTTTGATGGGACAGTGTAGAGGGAGCTTTACCTCTGTATCTTACCTGTGCTGTACCTGCCCTGGAGTGTTTGATGGACACTGCAGAGGGAGCTTTACTCTGTATCTAACCCGTGCTGTACCTGCCCTGGGAGTCTTTGATGGGACAGTAGAGAGGGAGCTTTATTCTGTATCTAACCCATGCTGTACCTGCCCTGGGAGTGTTTGATGGG